>NC_073258.2:116732196-117035227 GCF_029289425.2 Pan paniscus
CACCCCCACTGTAGAAGCTGAAGTTGTTTGTAGGAGAAGTTTCTGACTTTAGCTGGAGCTGAGTCAATTTAGAGAACCAAGTGAAATACAGGGGTAGAGGAAGAAGCAGAAAGGCCCTTGGAGCTCACTGCATCCCCTAGTAGGCCATTCTTACCTGGCACCACAGGGATCCAACAGGAGGGTGACCAGAGGAGTAGGGGGTGAAACTCCACAGGGAAAAGGACATCTCTAGCTGAACTTTGCAACAATTTGAAAGGGGTGAGGAGCCTTCTGGCCAGAACTTGGGGGAGGGTGCAAATCCAGTGTGCAGACTCCATAGGCAGGGGAGGAACCAATCCCTTTTCTTTCACAGCTAGAAGGCTGGTAGCCCAGGGCAAGTTTTCAAGCCCATCATGCCCTCTGCCTGGAAATAGACTCGGGGCTGTTGGGGTGAAGGACATGGTGGGAATGAGACCAGCCCTTCAGTTTACATGGGAGCTGGGTAAGGCCTGTGACTGCCAGCTTTCCCCCACTTTCTTGATGACCTGTATGACTCAGCAAAGGCAGCCATTATCCTGCTAGGTACACAACTCCAATGACCTGAGGATCTCACTCCCATTCCCCACAGCAGCCGCAGCAAGACCTGCCCAAGGAGAGTCTGAGCTCACACACACCTAGCCCCACCCCCACCTGATGGTCCTTCCCTATCCTCCCTGGTAGCAGAAGACAAAAGGCATATAATCTTGGGATTATATTGGCCCTGCCCACCACTGGTTCCTCTCTATATTACTACAGCTGATGCTTTCTAGAACCATCACAAAAATAGAGCATTAAACCACCAAAGCTAAGAACCCTCATGGAGTCTATTGCACCCCCCACCGCCACCTCCACCGGTACAGGCCCAGGTATCCATGGCTGAGAGACTCATAGACGGCTCACATCACAGAACTCTGTGCAGACAACCCCCAGTACCAGCCCACGGCTGGGTAGACTTACTGGGTGGCTAGACCCAGAAGAAAGACAACAATCACTGCAGTTTGGCTCACAGGAAGCCACATCCATAGGAAAAGGGGGAGAGTACTACATCAAGGGAACATCCCGTGGGACAAAAGAATCTGAACAACAGCCTTCAACCCCAGACCTTCCCTCTGATAGAGCCTACCCAAATGAGAAGGAACCAGAAAATCAACCCTGGTAATAAGACAAAACAAGGCTCTTCACCACCCCCAAAAATCATACTAGTTCATCAGCAATGGATCCAAACCAAAAAGAAATCCCTGATTTACCTGAAAAATAATTCAGGAGGTTAGTTATTAAGGTAATCAGGACCAAAGAAAGGCAAAGCCCCATGCAAGGAAGTCCAAAAAATGGCACAAGAAGTGAAGGGAGAAATATTCAAGGAAATAGATAAAGAAAAAACAATAAAAAATTCAGGAAACTTTGGACACACCTGTAGAACCGCAAAATGCTCTAGACAATCTCAGCAATATAATTGAATAAGTAGAACAAAGAAATTCAGGGCTCAAAGACAAAGTATTCTAACTAACCCAATCCAACCAAGACAAAGAAAAAAGAATAAGAAAATATGAACAAAGCCTCCAAGAAGCCTAGGATTATGTTAAATGCCCAAACTTAAGAATAATCAGTGTTGTTCCTCAGAAAGAAGAGAATTCTAAAAGCTTGGAAAACATATTAGGGGAAATAATTGAAGAAAACTTCCTCAGCCTTGCTAGAGACCTAGACATCCAAATACAAGAAGCAAGAAGCACAAAGAACACCTGGGAAATTCATCACAAAAAGATCTTCACCTAGGCACATTGTCATCAGGTTACCTAAAGTTAAGACAAAGGAAAGAATCTTAACAGCTGTGAGACAGAAGTACCAGGTAACCTATAAATGAAAATCTATCAGATTAACAGCAGATTTCTAAGCAAAACCCTACAGGCTAGAAGGAATTGGGGCCATATCTTCAGCCTCTTCACACAAAACAATTATCAGCCAAGAATTCTGAATCCAGAGAAACTAAGCATCATATATGAAGGAACGATACAGTCATTTTCAGACAAACAAATGCTGACAGAATTTGCCATTACCAAGCAACCATTAGAAGAACTGCTAAAAGGAGCTCTAAATCTTGAAACAAATCCCAGAAACACATCAAAACAGAACCTCTTTAAAGCATATATCACACAGGACCTATAAAACAAAAATACAATTTAAAAATCTAAAACACAAAGCAAAAAAACCAAAGTACACAGACCACAAAAAGCACAATGAATGCAAAGGTACCTCATTTTCAATACTAACATTGAATGTAAATGGCCTAAATGCTCCACTTAAAAGTTACAGAACTGCAGAATGGATAAGAACTCACCAACCAACTATCTACTGCCTTCAGGAGACTCACCTAACACATAAGGACTCACATAAACTTAAAGTAAAGGGGTGGAAAAAGGCATTTCATGAAAACGGACACCAAAAGCCAACAGTGGTAGCTATTCTTATATCAGACAAAACACATTTTAAAGCAACAGCAGTTAAAAGAGACAAAGAGGGACATTATGTAATGGTAAAAGGCCTTGTCCAACAGGAAAATATCACAATCTTAAACATAGATGTGCCTAACACTGGAGCTCCTGAATTTATAAAACAATTACTAATAGACCTAAGAAATGAGATACACAGCAACACAATAATAGTGGGTACTTCAATATTCCACTGACAGCACTACACAGGTCATCAAGACAGAAAGTCAACAAACAAACAATGGATTTAAATTATACCTTGGAACAAATGCACTTAATGGATATATACAGATCATCTTATCCAGCCACCACACAATACACATTTTATTCAACAGCGCATAGAATTTTCTCCAAGATAGACTATATAATAGGCCATAAAATGAGCTTCAATAAATTTAAGAAAATTGAAATTATATTAAGCACTATCTCAGACCACAGTGGAATAAAACTGGAAATCAACTCCAAAAGGAACCTTCAGAACCATGCAAACATATGGAAATTAAATAACATGCTCCTGAATGAGCACTGGTTCAAAAGTGAAATCAAGATAGAAATTAAAATATTCTTCAAACTGAATGACAATAATGACACAACTTATCAAAGCCTCTGGGATACAGCAAAGGCAGTGCTAAGAGGAAAGTTCATAGCCCTAAGCACCTACACCAAAAAGACTGAAAGAGCACAAAATGACATTGTAGGGTCACAACTCAAGGAACTAGAGAAACAAGAACAAACCAAACCCAACCCCAGCAGAAGAAAGGAAATTACCAAGATCAGAGCAGAGCTAAATGAAATTGAAACAAAAAAATACAAAAGATAAATGAAACAAAAAGCTGGTTCTTTGAAAAGATAAATAAATTTGATAGACTATTAGCAAGATTAACCAAGAAAAGAAGAGAGAAAATCCAAATAACCTGACTAAGAAATGAAACAGGAGGTATTACAACTGACACCACTAAAATACAAAAGATCATTCACTGCTACTATGAACATCTTTATGCACATGAACTAGAAAATCTAGAAGAGATGGATAAATTCCTGGAAAAACACAACCCTCCTAGCTTAAATCAGGAAGAATTAGATATCCTGAAGAGACCAATAACAAGATGTGAGATTGAAATGGCAATTTTAAAATTACCAACCAAAAAAAGTCCAGAACCAAATGGATTCACAGCAGAATTCTACCAGACATTCAAAGAATTGGTACCAATCCTTTTGACACTATTACACAAAATAGAGAAAGAAGGTACCCTCCCTAATTCATTTTATGAAGCCAGCATCACCCTAATACCAAAACCAGGAAAGGACATAACCAAAAAAGAAAACTACAGACCGATATCCTTGATGAACATTGATGCTAAAATCCTTAACAAAATACTAGTTGACCAAATCCAACAACATGTCAAAAAGATAATTCACCATGATCAAGTGGGTTTCATACCAGGGATGCAGGGGTGGTTTAACATACATATATCAATAAATGTGATACACCACATAAACAGAATTAAAAATAAAAATCACATGATCATTTCAATAGATGCAGAAAAAGCATTTGACAAAATCCAGCATCCTTTATGATTAAAACTCTCAGCAAAACCGGCATACACGAGATATATCTTAGTGTAATAAAAGCCATCTATGACAGTCAGCATAATACTGAATGGTGAAAAGTTGAAAGCATTCCCTCTGAGAACTGCAACAAGACAAGGATGCCCACTCTAACCACTCCTCTTCAACATAGTACTGGAAGTTCTAGCCAGGGCAATCAGACAAGAGAACGAAATAAAGGGCATCCAGATTGGTAAAAAGGAAGTCAAAATCTCACTGTTTGCTCATGATATGATCATTTACTTTGAAAATCCTAAGGACTCCTCCAGAAAGCTCCTGGAACTGATAAAAGTATTCAGCAAAGTTTTCAGATACAAGATTAATGTACACAAATCAGTATCTCCTCTATACACCAACAGCAACTAAGCAGAGAATCAAATCAAGAACTCAACCCCTTTTACAATAGCTGCAAAATAAATAAATAAATAAAATACTTAGGAATATACCTAACCAAGGAGTCAAAAGACCTCTAAAAGGAAAACTACAAAACACTGGTGAAAAATAATCATAGATGACACAAACAAATGGAAACAAATCCCATGCTCATGGATGGCTAGAATCAATATTGTGAAAATGACCATACTGCAAAAAGCAATCTACAAATTCAATGCAGTCCCCATCATAAAAAATGATGGTGATATCAAAAAGCAAAAAGAACAAATCCGGAGGCATCACACTACCTGATTCCAAATTCTACTATAAGGCCATAGTCACCAAAACAGCATGGTACTGGTATAAAAATAGGCATACAGACCAGTGGAACAAAATAGATAACCCAGAATACTTACAATACTTACAGCCAACTGATCTACAACAAAGCAAACAAACAAAAAGCAAACCAAAACATAAAGTGGGGAAAGGACACCCTTTTCAACCAAATGGTTCTGGGATAATTGGCTAGCCACATATAGGAGAATGAAACTGGACCCTCATCTCTCACTGTATACAGAAATCAACTCAAGATGGATTAACGACTTGAACCTAAGACCTGAAACTATAAAAATTCTAGAAGAAAACATTGGAAAAACCCTCCTGGACATTGGCTTAGGCAAGGATTTCATGTCCAAGAACCCAAAAGCAAATGCAATAAAAACAAAGATAAACATCTGGGACCTAATTAAACTAAAGAGCTTTTGCGTGTCAAAAGGAACAGTCAGTAGAATAAACAAGAAAATCCACAGAGTGGGAGAAAATGTTCACAATCTATACATCTGACAAAGGACTAATATCCAGCACCTACAACAAACTCAAACAAATCAGTAAGAAAAAAAAAACAATCCCATCAAAAAGCATGCTAAGAACATGAATAGACAATTCTGAAAAGAAGATATACAAATGGCCGACAAACATGAAAAAAATGCTCAACATCACACTAAAGATCAGGGAAATGCAAATCAAAACCACAATGCAATACCACCTTACTCCTGCAAGAATGGCCATAATAAAAAAAAAAACAGTAGATGTTGGCACAGATGCAGTGAACAGGGAACAATTCTACACTGCTGGTGGGAATGTCAGCTAGTACAGCCACTATGGAAAACAGTGTGGAGATTCCTTAAAGAGCTAAAAGTAGAACTACCATTTGATCCAGCAATCCCACTACTGGGTATCTACCCAGAGGAAATGAAGTCGTCATTTGAAAAAGATACTTGCACACACATGTTTATAGTGGCAAAATTCACAATAGCAAAATCATGGAACCAACCCAAATGCCCATCAATCAACAAGTGGATAAAGAAACCGTGGTATATACATAGGAAGGAATACTACACAGTCATAAAAAGGAATAAATTAACAGCATTTGCAGTGACCTGGATGAGATTGGAGACTCTTATTCTAAGTGAAGTAACTCAGTAATAGAAAACCAAACATCGTATGTTCTCACTGATACGTGGGAGCTAAGCTATGAGGATGCAGGGCATAAGAATGATACAATGGACTCTGGTGACTTGGGAGAAAGAGTGGGAGGGGCTGAGGCATAAAAGACTACAAATATGGTGCAGTGTATACTGCTTGGGTCAAGGGGGCATGAAAATCTCACAAATCACCACCAAAGAGCTTACTCATGTAACTAAACACCACCTGTACCCCAATAAGTTATGAAAAAAATTTTTAAAATAAAATAAAATGCATGTAATATACCTAAAAAAAGAAGTGATTACATCATAAGGGCTCAGCCTTTATGAATGAATTAATGCTATTATTGTGGGAGTAGTCTAGTTATTTTGGGAATGGGTTTCTGATAAAAGGATGAGTTTAGCCTCTTTTCTGTTTCTCGCAAATACTGTTTTGTCCTTCCACCTTCTGCCATGGAATTGCGTAGCAAGAAGACCTTCACCAGACGCAGCCCCTCAGTCTCACACTTCTCAACCTCCATAACTATGAGCCAAATAAATTTCTGTCCGTTAAAAATTAACCAGTCTATGGTATTGTTATAGCAGCGCAAAGTGTGCTAAGACAACATCTATTTCTCTCATCATACCCTACTTTGATTAAAACCTCTTGTCACCTTCTAATTCATTTATTCTCTTCTATTTCCAACATGTTTCCATTGAACGTTTAGTTTCAAAGTTTGCATTTTTATTACTATTTGGTTCCTTTTCAAATTTGCCATTTCTGTTTCATAGGGCATTTTTCATGTCATAGAGTCTACATTACTTTTTAAAGGTCGTTATTCATTTTAAGTATAATTATTCTATAAAATCTTTCAAACTGCCATTCTATTATGTGAAATTTTTGATGTTCAAATCTTTCTGTTAGTTGCATATGCTGATTCTCAGTCATGGTAGACCACTTCCATGTGTATTTTGTCCATTTTTATTTTGAGCTCATATTTAGTAAAATTTTTTTCCCTGTGAAAATTCATTGCAGATCATACTGTGGGAGCAAAGTTCCAAAGCAGATAACATTTTCTTCAATCAGCAGTTCCCAGGGATTTGTTGAGCAGGAACCTATTTTCATGTTAAGTTACTCGCTTGGACTTTCTAGACAACAGGGTTATTAATAAATTTGGACCTCAAACTCAGGTAGTATGTAGACTCAGGTTTTCTAGTTTACTGAGAACATCTGCTTTTATCATTCAGAGCACAGGTAGCAGAAAATAAACCTCTTTATGGTTGCCCTGTGATCATAGGTTAGTTCTTTTTCTCATTTCACATATTCATTGGGTGTGTGCATTTTGAGTTGATCTTGGTTTTATGCATAGATCTCAATTTCACTTCTCTGCCTTGTGTGAACACAAGGTTACCAAGACAAAAATCTCTCCCATTCCACCCCCTCCAGGGCATTTGCAGCATCGGTCAAACTAGTCCCTGGGTCCTAGTTTTCTCATTCATGTAAAAACATTTTTCTTGAGAAAGAAAACAAGATTGTTTTTGTTTAAATATTAAACATTTCTAGATGACTCTAGTGGAAGAGTTTCAGATTATGATTTACCATTTTTCTAAAACCACAAGGCACACTTCTTCCATAATGACCGTGCTTTCCATTAGATAGGTAATCAAATGGCAGCAAAAGTGCCCTTTTGTTTTAACTGGGTCATTTCTACCTTTGTAAACTGCAACACTTGATCGCAATTGTCTCCATCCACCTTTGATTTTATTTTTTAGCAAAGTTCTTTTAGTTCTAAGTATCAAAAACAAACAAGAAAAATTTGAAACAAAGCTACTTAAGCTTGGGTGAAGGTGGGGATTATTCCAAAGACACAGGAATATTTTAAGGACATGGAGGAGGAGCAGTTGAGTCTCAGAACGGACTAGAAAGCTGTCAGGTGCCTCTCTCTGCACATCTGCCATTTTCTTCTCCACCTTCCTTCAGATTGGTCTCCTCACTTCATATGCACATGGCCAAACATGGCTACCATACAGCTCACCAGTTTGCTGTTCCTCTGTTCAAGGGACCATCTCAGATTGAAGCTAACCTCTTGGTCTCCTTTCCCAACTCCTAGGGAAAGGATTGGATTGGTCCTCCTGGGTCATGAGTCTAACTGGGTCCTATGACCTAGGGATGAGGGATCGGGGATACATAATATAAACAGTTTCTGGACCACACTCCTGTATCAGGCAGTAGTTCAAGAGCAGGGTGACCAAGGATTGGGAAGGCACACCAAAGATAGTTATTACATTCCTAAGCAGAAGTGTCATCCTCCACATCATTTTTCAGAGTGAACCAGAGGTTGACAGAGGGCATCAATGAATAGAGGTAGAGAAGGGTCTTAGCAGATGCCATTAGCCTCAAATTATGATGCGGCATTTCCACATAAGAGAAAGAATAATGATCCAGAAACAAGTGGAGAACTAGGAGGACTTTGAGCCCCAGCCCCTCCCTTATGTAAATGACACTAGGTGAGTGGGAGAATAAAAGAGTGTCTCATGGAGAGGACACAGAGGAAGCCCTGACCACCAGGGGGAAGCTGAGTGTTTAATTAGAGCAGGAGGTCTAGGGCACTGGCAACAAAGTTGAGTATACAGGAATTTATTTATTTATTTATTTATTTATTTATTTATTTATTTATTTATTTATTGAGATGGAGTCTCACTCTCTCACCCAGGCTGGAGTGCAGTGGCGTGATCTCGGCTCACTGCAACCTACACTTCCTGGGTTCAAGCAATTCTCCTATTTCAGCTTCCCAACTAGCTGGGATTACAGGTGCATGCCACCACACCCAGCTAATTTTTGTATTTTTAGTAGAGACAGGGTTTCACCATATTGGTCAGGCTGGTCTCAAACTCCTGACCTCAGGTGATGGCACCCGCTTCGGCCTCCCAAAGTGCTGGAATTACAGGCATGAGCCACCACGCCCAGACAGGAATTTTTTTTTTTTCAAACAATTAATTAGGTCTGGATTGGAAATAACACCCACAGGGCAGCTGCCAGGTGAGGGCTGGGGTGAAGAGCTGTTTGGGAAGAATTTGCAGGTACACGTGAGCTGAGATGTGGTGAGACAGAGATGGAGACAACTGCTGAGGGCTGCCTCCCTGTTGAATCTGGAGCTGGCCAAGGTGCTCAGGGGTTATTGGATTTTATTTCCTTTTAACATATCTTTTATTCTCTACCTCTTTTTTTCTACTCTTTTCTTTCAGTTTATAGCAACCCATCTTTAAGATCCAGTTCATATTCCACTTCTCTTCTGAGGCCTTTCCTGACCGCCCTAATCTCCAGCAACCTCACCTGCCTCCTGTGGTCCTCCTCGTCTGCTCCATTCACTCGGTGGTGAACCATGCACTGCCTCGTGCTGTTCTCCTGAGCTGCTCTTGTTCTCCTCTGTTATTACTGAACAATCCGTGGTTCACCTCATGTTTTACCAAAAGGACTGAAAGATCAAGGAGGTGGAAACACAACTTGTACTTTCTTTTATCTGCGGTAGCATAGTAGATAGTGGCCCTCATATAGCAGGCATTTAATGTGTGTTTATGAGCTTTGGCAAATCACTCCGCGACATTTAGTTTATCTAATTGTCAACAAGAGCTAATAACATCGACTATCCATTCACTTATTCTGTCTTTTGGGAGATGTTTCTTGAGCACCTACTCTGTATAAGGGTGAGTTTGTGGAGTGAAAACTTATTAACGGGATCGCTAGAATCAGCAAATAAGATAAAAAACAGTAAAAAAAGCCATGAAAAGCAGGAAGCACTGAGGAAAGAAAGACGTTATTTAAACATTCACATTTAGACACTGGAACATTAACTAAATTATTTCATAAGCTCCCTCCTGAGTTCCCGTAGCACTCTGAGCATACAGTACCTATATTACAGCACTTACCACATTGTATTATAGTTATTTGTGTCTGTTTCCATTTCTGCCCCAGACTGTGAGCTTCAACATGGAATCTCCAGCACTAAGCACAGTGCCTGCCACATAATGGGCCTCAGTAAATATTTTAAATAAATTAATGAGTAAAATAAAATCAGCATCCAATGGTTCTCACACTACAAAAATGTACTCAGACAACAAGCACACTGAGGAAAATTCTGTCCTAGGACTCTTGTGGAGAGGGTAACAAATAGAAAACAAAATATAGATTTTGCCTTGAAGGAGCTTATAAATGGAATGGAAAACAGAGCACATGCCTTTGAACATGTCTAAAGATGATGTATCCAATTACCTAAAAGCAGTCACATTTTCAAATTCTGACAGATGTTGATGGATGTCAGAAAAACCATAGAGGCAGGAGATGTTAATTGGGGTGCTTCCTGGAGAAACAAGAAATTAATGGGAGGCCTTGGCAAGATAAACAAAATTCACAGAATTCCCCACACTATGGGTGGAGAGGGGGAGTGGGCCACTGACTATTTGCAAAGATATCTGAGAGCCCATAGTGCTTGCAAGAGATGTTCTGTTCCTCTGTTGGAGACACACACCCAACACACAGGCTTGTGCACACACACACACACACACAGGCATACACTCATCTCTGTGGCTAGAGGGGTGGGGTGATGGGCTTGAAGTGCTTCCCCTCTTTGGAGAGAAATCCTCTCTCCTCAAGTGCTTCTCCGTTTGCTTTCACGTCAACCCTTTGAAGGCAGCAGCTTTGCTGATCTCAAGAGCTCTCTCCCGGGGCTGTACTCACTCTGCAAGTGCCCCCATTTCCAGGATGTGACACAGAACTCATTCGATTATGAGTCTTTGTTCCAATCCCTTTGATCATCTTAGGAACAGGTAATTTGAGTAGGTCAGCAGAGGGCAGAGCAAGGGGGACAATTGTTTATCTACCTCAAGGTTGGAGGTGGGAAGCACAGACACCTGCTACTGGGGGTGGTGGTGCTGGTGGGCGGTGAGGAGGCTTTGAGCCTAGCTCACAATCTGCCTTCATCAAACGACATCCAGAAAACTGGCCTCAGTCCTCATCCTACTATAGGAACTCCATGTTCATTGATTCAACAAATGTTTATTATACTACTATGATATGCTAGCTATTATTCTAGGTGCTAAAATTATATTCTAGGAATATGACTTTAAACAAAAGAAAAAAGTTAACTGGTGTCATGAAGATTATATTCAAGTAGGAAAAATAAAGAAAATCTGCAACTTTATTTTATACAAGACAACGTACGGCTACTAAGAGAATAAACAGTGATACAGAGAGAGAGGTCCAGGAAGATCTCCCTGAAGTGGAAATAGTTGAGCCAATACTTGAAGGGCAGTAAGGGACCGGCCATATCAAGAACTAAGGAAAGGGTATTCCAGGGAGAGAGAACTGCAAGCTCAAAGCTGCTGAGGCAGGGACAAGACTGGAAACTCTAAGATGTGTGCACGTGCTGGCACACACACACACACACACACACACACACACACACACACACACACACAAACACACTGGCCTAATGCAGGGAGTGAGAGGGCATTAAGGAGGAGAATTAAGACAGAAGATCGCAAGGCCAGATCACACAGGCTTAGTAACTATGGTAATGCACTGGGATCTTATTCCAAGTGTAACGAGAAGCCATTGAACCATTTGAATCAGAGAAATGATGTGATGACCCGCTGACCCCCAGAAAGGCTTGATATCTGGCCTGTCTCATGGGAGGTGGCAGCTATTGTGCAAAATCTTAAGAGTAGTGGAACTTCCCATGTGAGCGCAGACTCCTCCCCTCTCCTGAAACATGGAATTTGCCCATAGAGAAGTTGGCCACCATCCTGAACGAGTGCTTTAACATATATCGAACTGGAAAGTCCAGAAAGTTGAGGCTACCTCTTTTGTGTGGGCTCCTTAAAAACTCAGGCCGATGAGGGGATAGAAGACTGATTAAAACTGTCTCATGGGGGTCACTTAAAATCACTAAGGCCACCTCAAAATTATTCCAGACACGCTAGTTCTTATTCCACATAGAATTTGTTTCTAATAAGCATCTTCTTTTGTTGATGTACCCCATTGGTTTCCCCTCTGGGATTTTCCCATTGTCTAGTCCAAACTCCTCACCTTATGACTTATCCCAACTTCTTCCTCACCTAGAAGGCACCTTACAGAACATTTAATCCAATCTGCTTAGTTTATTGATGAGTAAATGGAGATCCAAGGAAGGGAAGTGACTTGATAAAAATCATTCAATCCAGGTCTTTCAGTCCCAATCTTATCTCCTTCCAGTATTCTTAGCTAGCCTGAAGACGGACAAATTAGGTAAATTTAGACTGGTATTGTGGTTCAGAAAAAAAAACCCCAAATAAACGACAGTCAATGCAAAGTTCCCAGCATCGAGAGTCTGGAAAATGAAAAGACGGGAGTCACTGGAAATCTCCTTGAGCTCTAGAATCTGAAAGTCAGAACCTCCAAAACAAGCAGGGGCCAGAGGGGGCACTGATGGGGGTGAAAATCCCATGGATGTTTTTACATCTGCAGGTGGTTTCAGGTGAAATAACAGCAGTTGGGGGAGGGGACCGACAGCAAGTGCTTGCTCTTAATTCACAGGAGCCAGGTGGCTCACCCTGGGGCCAGGGAAGATAGGTGCAGGGGCAGGGGAGGGCCAGCTCTCTTTGAGGGGTGAAGGGGATGAGCCCTGGTAATCCAATATCCTCTCGGCGCGACTGAGCGCTCCAGCCCAAATCCATCACTGTAAATGAACCAGGTGACAGGATTAAATATCCCCTAATTGCAGTCCCCCGGGAGGGGCTGTGCCAGCTGTCTCTTCCACATGCCTAGCCCAGCAGATGGGAGATCAGATATCAAAGGGTCACTTCTGACAGGACAGGAGGCAGCCTGGGTCCTGGCCACCTGGGCCAAGTGGAAGGAGGGACTGAGGGCAGATTGGGGTGCTCAAATGTGTCTGAAAAACAGAATTATTTAGTACTGTCTGGCCCCTTGGCTCCTTTGTAGTAAGGTCTGCACGACTCCATGGCTGCAACTTATTTGTCCTCCTCATTGCCAGGACAGGATCTGGGCTCCTGCCTCTTGTCCTCCCGCCATCTGAAACTTGCTGCTAGAGATGGATTTGTGTCACAGAAAATTGGATACAGCCGAGGGTATGCAGGAGGTCACCTGCTCCCGCCCCTGCCTCTAGGCAAGCCTGCGTCTCACTGAACTCTAAGAGGCAAAAATTTCTCATCTTTCCTTCCAGCACTCTCAGGAATGATATTCTACAGTTTTGCTTGGTTGTGTATTCCAGCATTCTAAGCTTAAATATAGGGCAGTTTCTCCAAATTTACTGAGGATTGAGCAAGAGGAAATGCAACTTACATTTCAGCTCAAGAAATGGACTTCAGTGCTAAGTAAAAGCTCCTGGCCACGGGAGGATGTATGGGGGTTCTCAGTTGGCTGGGCTGAGAATGTCCCTCGCAGGCGGCAGTTCAGGGTGACTTCTGATAGGTTCTCTGCCCTTTCTTTCCTCTAAGACCTTTTCATTTGGGAAGCTCTGCCACCATCTCACCTCAACACTACTCTACCAAACTACAACACTACGAAAACTGGCTGCCATCAAAGGGCTCTGTGCAGTTCTGTGGGAATAAGATGTATTTTCATTTCACCGAAATCATGATATTGCAAAATCATCAGGAGCAAGTGCGAGACAAGAATAGCTCCCCATCCAGAAAGTCCGGACCACAAGGCAAGGTAAAAATTTGCTTGCCAAACCTCACTGAGGCTCAGGTAAAAAGTAAAAACAGCCATCAAAAAGGCCACTCAGGGCCCACCACGAGAAGACTGCAAAAGGCTCCAGTGACCTTTGAAGCAACACGATTATTGAAAATGATAAGACTTCACTGGGGCGGGTTAGCAGGGGACAGGGGAAGGTCCTCAGTTCAGTTTCCTTTGGTGAAGCTAGAGAGCTCCAGGTCATCAGGCCCTAGACCGAGGAGAGAGTCTGATGCCGGTCCAGCTCTAACCGATTGCTTTTCTTTTGCATTTGTTCATTCACTAATTTAACAAATACAGTATTTTCAAGGTTCTCCTATAGAAATATGCTAAGGGGTACAAAGGTGATAAAAACTGATACTGTCTTCACCCTAGGGATCATGTGCCTGTTCAATTTGCAAAGTCAGTCACTGCATTGCTCTGAAGTTCAACTTTATCATCCATCAAACGGAAGTTGTGACATCTACCCCAGGTTCTTCATAGTGTTGTTGAGAGGTGGTTCACACGTGATGACTGAGGGAAAAGTGCTCTGGGAAAGCTCTTTTGCAGGCGAATAGAAGTGTGCAGTATTTGGAGTATTGCTTTAGCTCTGCGAACAATGTGGCTAAGTCACCAGGGAGCTGACTTAGACCTCCTTCCCTTTCTTCCTTTGATTTTTCCCCTCCTCTTTCTCAAGCGCTAAACAGAGACTTAGTCCAAAGAGAACCAACCCATGCTTGATGATAAAAGGAACAATGGGATTTCTGGGTCATCCTCTGGGCCCACAGACAGGAGGGCTGCAGTCCAGGATGCCAGACAAACCAGGTTATTTTGGAGCAAGCCAGCAGCAGAACTGTAGGCTGAGAACAAAGGACTTGGCCCATGTCCATATCCCTGCAGGGGTCACGTACCAGCTGAACACATCAGCCTTTAGTCATGTTCCCATTTTAGGAAAAACAGAAATAGGGAATCTCAACAAAATTTCCCACTCTGAAAACCACAGTTGGTGGGAGAAGCATGGTTCCTGGTCATGGCTGATAGATAGGGTGTTTGCATATAAACCAGTGGCCCAAATGTTGGAATTACCTGGGAAATCTGTCAACATATAGGCATTCAACTTCCACCATGAGAAATTCTGATTTTGAAGGGTTGGGGTTGAGCCTGGGAAGTGATTCTGATGCACAGAGAGCTTGAGAACCTCATTTATAGACAATCGGCATGGGCCACTATCTTGTCTGCTTTTGTGATACGTTTTGTAAAAAGTACAAGGCCTGGCACAGAGTAGGCACTCAATACATGTTTCTCGACTGAATATATTAACATATACCCAAATACACTCAAAGAAAAAGCAATACATGGCACAAGTCAAAAATTTTCTAAGGCTTAGAGGTCCTCTAAAATTCACTCAGATCTGACTGTCTTTCTGACTTCCAATTCTCAGGGTACAAAATTGAGGAACCTAGATTTGAGTTTCTTGTGTTTTGCTTCCATTGGAACAAAATAGAACCAATATAAAAATGGTTTTTCTTGTTTCTTTTCTCATCACATATTATAATTATTATTATTATTGCCTTATCAGTAATAACAGTAATGATAAATTATTTTACTTTCATTATCTCATTTCCTCATTGTGGATCTTATGAAAGAGATAAAGAATTATTATCCCCGCTTTACAAACAAAAAACAAAATGTGTAGAAAGGTCATATATCATATCTACCCTGCGATTCACACGATTGGAAAATAGCAGGATGAGACTCAAACCTCCTCACTCACAATCTGATGTTCTTAGCACTAGACCAAGCTTGCAAAAGAACTGCTACAAATCTGCTTCCAGTGAGCTCCCACCTATGTCATTCCAATGCACAAAATAGGACTGAAATCATCCACAAATCACTGGGGTGTGTTCCTTTTCCAAAGAATCCCTTTTTACAAAAGTTCTTCATCTTATGTGGGATCATGAAGAGGTTGAGTAAGACAGATAATGTAAAGAATCACTCACTGCTAATTGAAATGCAGGGAAATCATTTCTGAAATTATAATGTAAGTTAATAGAAAAGAAAGAAATTTGTTCTGCAAAAATCTGGCCTATGTGTGACTTTAGGAGTGTACCTATTGCAGAAAAGTCAGGTAAATGTGTGCACTCATATACCAGGCTTCTATAAGAAATCCAGTCCTGAATTGAAAATAAATTGATAAATAAGCTGCTTTTCCCTTCTGTTCTCCTGGAGCCAGGTCCTCATGCTATTAGAACATTCCAGCATCGCAGCAACTGTCCTCAGTCAGACCACAGGCTCATGTATTTTCAACCAGGCAACTTGGACTGAAAGAAGCTTTCAATGGAGCCCAACAAAATCATCACAGCCTTAGACTGGATCTAGATGATGCCCAAGAATAAGAAGTAAAGGCAATGTTCTGAATATTTTAAACTTTTACACTTTTAAAATGTCGTTCACTTCAAATACAAAGATAATGACTGAATATTTAGCCCAACCTTTTACCCTACATATTTTAAGCAATGCCTAAATTTATGACTTTTCTTAACTCCTGTCTGATCAATTCATCCTGAAGTCAATTTGATTAAATAGCCAAATAAAAGATACTTTATTTTAATGTCTCGTTGTTCCAAGGAATGAGACAACTGACAAAATAGACTGATAATCTTCACAATGGGACTTTGAGTCTGTAGAAAGATGGGGTAGGAACTAGGAAGTCACCAGCTTCCCGACATGGAGCTGCTTGCTATGAGTCAAGACCGAAGCAGACATGAGCAGAGCACAGGTGTCCTTATTCTCTGTAGGTGTCTCTAAGGCTCAGACAGAGGGACAATTCTTGTCCCTGAAGAATCTTGATTGCCTTATGAAGCAGCTTGGCTTCCCTCCAGCCCTCTCTCCCACCCCTCCCTTCTCTTACCCTTAGCCTCCAGGTCCCTGTCAGTTCTAACAGGGAGTGGGGATTGGTCAGGCCATTCATTGGTTCTGAAGTTTCTTCTACTTAAACCAATTTGTTAGGTACTTCGTGATTTACAGCCACAGTGGAAAATGGGGCTGGGTATTGATTCTTGGCCTTTTCTATTGCAAATGGGTGTAATGTTTTATAGTATGTCAGAATAATAGCAGTGGGCACTCTATCAATGTCAAATGTTAAAAATGATCAGCTATTGTGATGTAGGAGATTAAATATGAAAGCTTGATGGGTATATAAAAGTGAAATGGCAATAATAAAGGGATTTTTATGTTCTGCTCATTGCTCTCTGGAATCCACCTGGGGAACTATTGGAGCCAATTGTGCTGATCAGTGACATATCACCATGGGTTAAAGGACAGGACAGGTGTGTCCCTCCGCAGGTGCTGTTTGGCCTGGCAAAATGGAATGAGAGAACTAGGGTAGAGAGGTTGAAGTTCATATGGCCGTACCTTTGGGAGCTTGAGTCTAATTCCCCAGGTGACTAGAAAGAAAAGGTACAAGGCAACCGAGAGCCAATCAGAAGTGCCAGAGGTCACTATGACCCTTCTCTGCTGCAATGACGGCTCCATCTCTAAAGCTAGTGGAGAGAATCCATCCCCTCCTGTAAGGTACCCCGAGATGACAATCCTATTCTATACAACAAGACCAGACCTCATTGGCCATCTTACATAGTCAACTTTCTCAGGGAATTGAGGCCCAGAGAAGTAGAGATATGTCCAAGGCCAGCAGATGAGTAGCAGAGCTGGACCAAACCAAGGCCAAGGCAGGGCAACCCCATCTGCCCTCAGCTGCAATAGGTGTCTGAAGCTGTCATGATCCTCTAGATCAGTGCTGGCCAATATAAAAATACAGAGATCCACACATGTTTTTTAAATGTTCTTACAGCCACATTTAAAAAGTAAAATCAAGCAGGTTGGGTTAATTTTAACAATATATTTTATTTAACCTAACATGGATGAAATTATATTCTTTCAATATGTAATCAATATAAAATTATTGAGATGCTTTATATTCTTTGTTTCATACAGTCTGTGGGTGTATTTTGCACTTACAGCACAGCTCAATTAGGACGAGCCACATTTCAAGTGCTCAATAGCCCCATGTAGCTACTAGCTATGTATTGTAAGTGTGCCTCAACTGATACGTGCAGGGCAGGGAAAGGTATACATATGCCCTAGGGAAGCATTGTGTAGTTTGAAAAAGCAAAGAAATCCTAAAATATACTTAGAACACACACAAAAAATCTAGTTTATAAACACAAACTACAGACAGCAAACTTTGACAAAATCTTAATGAAGAGACTCTGAAGAAGAACTGTCAATCACATATGAGGGCTTCTCAGTGAGGTATGAAAGTTGTATTAGAATTTCTAGGGCTTTTAAAGGGTCTGGGATTTTTTAATGTTTACCAAAACACAAAAAAGCATGGATTTACAAAGACTAAGGAACATACTAGCCCTTTGGGGAAGAGCAGCTTCTCAGATGATGTTGTTGTCATCCTAAGTTATCAAACTCATTTCCTGAGAGAAGAAGAAAGTACAAGGACTGCATAGTCTTATGTGAAGGTGAAATTAAGTCTTAGACTTTACGTAGGACACCCAGTTAACTCTTGGAGGCATCCACGTGCTGGAGTCATGGGTGGCCCTATCTCAAACACACAGGCAATGGGCAATCTTGTCGAATATTTTTGGATGGGTCCATCTATGTCCTGAAGCTTTCACTGGGTACACCAAGCATGGGGGAAAGAGAAGTCATGGTTCCCTGCTAAAATCTGGAGTTCTGGCCTGTCTGGCCCTGAACACCATGGCCAATGAGTAGGGAGGCAGGAGCTGGGGAAGAGCAGATACCAGGGTGCAGTTCAGCGCTCTCAGTGTTGCCGTTTCCAGGAGCAAGCAGACCATATAATGCACACAAAGCCAGTCTGAGAACTAACACCAGGTCCCTTTCAGCCAGAGACAGGTTGTCACTCTGACAGCTATCAAGCCAATCAGAAGGGTAAATTAAGGTGTCCTTCTTTTTTTTTTTTTTTTTTTTCTTGAGGGGCAGGGGGTAGTTAAAATGCTGATCTCCAAGTGACAGGTTTCTGAGCTGGGAGTGAACTGTCACCACTGCCATCCTCACTCTGGAGCCTCTCAGGCGGAGCATGTCAGGAAACCAGCAGGCTCCTTATAGACCTGCTTGCTCCCTAAGGGCATCCAGGCACAAGTCACGCTGTCTGATCTGCCTTCTGGGACCAAGTGGGTGAGAGTGCCAGTCTGCACCAGTTCCCATCGCACTGGGAGCCAGGGATCAACTTTCCACTTTTGAAAGAGAAACTCCTCCTTCTTGCCTTAATTGCAGCATTAATAATTAAGTGGGTGCTTTAATTGCATGGATCTCATTACGGAGTAACATTGGAAACATATGCACACAAAGGCACACACCTCCATGCACATACATGTATTCCGGAAGCCAGGCATCAAATCATTTCAAAGAATTATCGTAAGCAAAAATTCAAAATACAAAACAACAGGGATGTATGTATGCTTGATTACACGAGGACTTTATTAGCTGGCACTAATTAAAGCATGTTATGAAGTCTGACAAATATCTAAAATTACTCACTTTGGTAAATAGTTTTGACACGAGTAATTTATTTAAAACTAGAGCTCGGTAGAAAAGTTCAAGCAATTTTATTTTTGCCTGCATAGCACATTATGTGATGTCTAGGGGGATAATTAACGATTAGTGGCTTAATGACAGAGGCACATTCATTATCCTGTTTCCTAACTCCTGCCAAGCCTTTAATGCTGAGTACTCAAGGCCCCCTCTACCCTCAGCTCTATGAGAGCTGATCTTCTCCCGATAGATGAACCCATTTCACAGATGAGATTTTCTAAGGCCGAATGCCTGTTCTTTGGTCCAACCAAGATCACAGAGCACACAGTCCTGGTCTTGCCCTTCCATGGCAACAGGAGTATTGAAAGGGACATTCCCCACTACCAACAGATTAAAGGAACATTCTAATCACTATGTTCTTCATGAACGCTTCTGCTATGGGTTGAATGTTTGTGCACTCCCCTCACACCAAATTTATAATCCTAACTCCCAAGCGCCCTTGCGGGGAGATTAGGTCATGAGGGTGGAGCCCTCATGGAAGATTAATGCCATTAGGCTGGGAAGATTGAGCCATCAGGCTCAAGCCTGTAATCCCAGCACTTTGAGAGGCTGAGGAGGGCGGATCACTTGAGGCCAGGAGTTCAAGATCAGCCTGGCCAACATGGTGAAACCCCATCTCTACTAAAAATACAAAAAAATTACCCAGACATGGTGGCACACACCTGTAATTCCAGCTACTCGGGAGGCTGAGGTAGGAGAATCACTTGAACCCGGAAGGTGGAGGTTGCAGTGTGAGCCGAGACCACGCCACTACACTCCCACCTGGGAAACAGCAAGACTCCATCTCAAATTAAAAAAAAGAAAGAAAGAAAGAAAGAAAGAGAATCAGAAATCTGCCTTACCCCACCTGCCATGTGATGAGTTCACAGCAAGAAAGTCCTGTATAAACCAAGAAGCAGTGCCCTTACCAGATGCCAAAACTGCCAACGCCTTGATTTTGGTCTTCCCAACCTCCAGAACCATGAAAAATACATTCCTGTTGTTGATAAGCCACCCAGTTTATGGTGTTTTGTTAAGCAGCCTGAATGGACTAAGACACCCTCCTTATGTGGGGGTCCCAGACCAGAGGGCAGGCTCTGTTATGAGTTAACTCCTTGGGCCTGTCTCTCAAGAGCTCAGGGCTGACCCAAGAAACAGCAACTTCATTAAAAAACTAGGCAGACCTTGCTGACCCTCTCACCAGCCCTTGCCTGTTAGCTTCCTCTTCTGCTGTAGTTCCTTTTCCTCCCCGCACCAGGGCAAAGAACAGAGCTATGTAGTTATCCACACGCACTGAGCTGTGCACACATGCAATCCAGGCCTCAGTTTCATCCCAAATGATCCAAATTAGCTTTGCACCCAAGAATGCAGCCTTCCCATACCCCTCTGCCTTAATCTGTTAGAGCTGCTGTAACAAAAATTTCATAAGCTTAGTGACTTACGAACAGCACAATTTACTTCTTACTGTACTAGAGGTTAGGAAGTCCCAGATCCGTGTCTGGTGAGGCATCTCTCTCTGCCTGATAGATTACAACCTCTTGCTGCATCCTCGTACAGTAGAAGGGGCTAGCCAGCCTCCTGGCGTCTCTTTTATGAGGGTGTGAATTCTCTTCATGAGAATGGAGTCTTTACGATCTAGTCACATCCCAGTGGCCCCACCTCTTAATTCCATCACACTGGGGATTAGACTTCAACATATGGATTTTGCAGGGGACACGAATATTTAGGCCATATCACCTTCCTTAGCTTGGTTTTTATGCCTAACCAGAGTGGTTTACGTCCTACTCCGAGCAGCATGAATTTGAGGGGGCAGGGGAATGGACTAATTGACCTCCCGGGACTCTGTTCCAGTCTGTAAATCTGAGACAAGGAAAGGTCATGTCATAGTAAACACTGAGGCATGCCCCCACTGTTCTTAACCTAGGTATACTTCCTGGAGGCAGGAAGAGGGACTCGGAAGGTTGCAATAAGATAACATCCTCTAATTCGTCACATAGCCCCACAGAGGATTCCCCCTCCTTCTCCTTCTTGGTTTTTTTTTTTTCTTTTCTTTTCTTTTCTTAAACTAAAGTTTGAAGCTAAATCCACTGTGGGCTGAAGGAGGCACTTTAAACTTCACTTGCTTCGAAGTTTAAATGGGAAGACTTGACAGGTATGCTAATGCTCCTCTATTAAGTCTGCAGAAAATGACATTAAAGGTATTGGTTAAAGACACGGCTCAGTGTTTGAGCAATTTAATGAAGTGTTACACACAAGCTGACCTTGTAGAGGGAGAAGCTCGCGGCTCTCTCGGCGTTTCAGGAGGCCCTGGCCACTCTGTTTGACATCTGAGCTTAACACCAACCCCAGACTCATTACTGTCTGCGAGGTTCCGGGAACTGCCAAGGGGGAGACCAGCGTTTGCTTGTAAAGTCCAGTGACAGAAAGGAGAGGTAAAAATAGTGGCTCCTGATCTTTGGCTTCGCGAGGCCAGAGGTGCTGGTTTGAATGACATGTTCAGTTTTCATAAACACGGCAGTGGTCCCCTGAGGGAGGCAGAGCAGGAGGAAAGGAGAGGCTCTTGGAGTGGGCAGTGTGGACAAGGGCAGCTGAGTGAAAAGGCCAGAACTTCCAGCTGATGTCTGATCGCCAAGTGGGCTGCTGGAGCTTGGAAGGGGGTCTCTGCCAGTAGAGCAGGCAACACCCCAGATCCTTCAGGATGAGGCCACCGGAAGTGTTCACTGGTGCTACAGAGATGTGAACCGCTAGAAAAGGGTCAGACAAATGGGGTTCCCAAGACCCCTCCAGCAACCCTACTCACTCACCAATCCATTTATTCACTCATCCAATGTTA
Source organism: Pan paniscus (assembly GCF_029289425.2). Classification (NCBI taxonomy): domain Eukaryota; kingdom Metazoa; phylum Chordata; class Mammalia; order Primates; family Hominidae; genus Pan; species Pan paniscus. Next base: position 116,754,286 of record NC_073258.2, read on the forward strand.
TTAAGCTATGCATCACTTCTCTCCAACTATGCCCTATTTACTATACAAATGGTGAATATTCACTATACTGGTCTTCTGCAAGTGTCTGGAACATCCAAAGCTCCTCCCTACCACAGGGCCTTTGCACATACTCTTCCCTCTCCCTGCAGCGCTTTTCTTAGTTTTTCACAAAGATGACCACTTTAAGCCTGCCTATGTTAGCTTACATATACTCTTATCAGAGAGGCAGCTGAACAGCTCATGGAGCAGTATAAGGTCCACAGGTTTCGCTAAGTATTGTAATACCCTAATAATGATTTTATTTACAGTCCTTTGCATTAGCTTTTTAATGGCTTCTTCTACCTTCTAAAGTTCTTTCCCATGTTATCCTGTTTGAGCTTTCTAGCAACCTCATAAGGTGGACAGAGAATTTGCTGGCTATTCTTGTGTAGAGACAAGTGACCCATGGCTGGCAGAAGCTGTGAGTGTCCGGAAGACTCAAGTCATTCAACTCCCTGACCAGGACTATTTCTGCGACAGCAAATGGTCCATGTTTTTCTCTTAGTTGGGGAGGTGGATGTACATTGAAGAGCCAGGCTAGGAATGCAGATCCCCGAGCAGCTCGCCTTGGGGAGACGTGGTGGGTGAATGAGAAGCAGCATCAACAACAGCCACCTGCGTCTGTGTCTTCTGCATGTCACTGGCAGGACACAGAAACAGAAACAGCCAGGGCAGCCCCTGCCCACAGAAAGTGCTTACTCTCAGGCTAGGCCGAGGACAATGCACAGAGTGTCCTTGATGAGTCCCTTCTCTTCTCTACTATCTCCTTTTCCCTTCTCCTTGCCTCCCTTAACCTGCACTGACAGCTGCTGCATCCCACCCCCTGCTTTAGTAAAGTTGGCTCCTTCAAGCGGACTTATTTGAAGGAAGAGCTGCAAGTCCGGGCTTTATAAGGAACCAACTTGTTGATCAACAAGCATCTGTAGAGCGCCTCCTCTGTGTCCTCCCCTCTGTTCAGGCTCAAAAAGTAATGATTGACATTATTGAACGCTGGCTACCGCATGGTCTGTCCTCAGCCACTAAAGCATGTCATTTCCCTTCACCCTCGTAGGAATCATGTGAGAGCTGCAGCCATGCCCCCATCTTTTAGGCGAGGAAACTGTGGATTAGAGAGGTAAATCCTTTGTTTAAGATCACAAACCAGGCTGGGCATGGTGGCTCATGCCTGTAGTCCCAGCACTTTGGGAGGCTGAGATGGGCAGATCACCTGAGGTCAGGAGTTTGAGACCAGCCTGGCCAACATGGTGAAACCCCATCTCTACTAAAAATACAAAAATTAGCTGGGCATGGTGGCAGGCGCCTGTAGTCCCAGCTACTCAGGAGGCTGAGGCAGGAGAGTTGCTGGAACCCGGGAGGCAGAGTTTGCAGTGAGCTGAGATTGAGCCACTGCACTCCAGCCTGGATGACAAAGTGAGACTCCATCTCAAAAAAAGAAAAAAAAAATCACAAACCAGTGGCCTGGATGTGAATGTTGGTCTGTCTGATTCAGAATCCCTGGGAATCAGAGAGCTCCACGCACACCCAGGCCCCACGCTGCACACAGCAATATGGGCTGACTCCATGGGTTTGGAGTTTGAGATACCAGATCTCAGAGGGATGCTAATTGCAATGGCCTTATGATGCGGTTCCCATTGCCATCATCATGAGTAGTTTTGTTCTAGGCTCTCTTGTAGGCATGTGACAATATCATTTCATTGAATTCTCAATAATAACTCTGCAAGGTGAATAAGTGACAAATTTGGAACACTGATCTTTCCTATGCTGTTCTGACTCCATGTCCAATGTTACAAAGTAAAAAGGAGTAAAGAGTGTTGGGCCTAGGAGACTCACATTCGAATGAAGCAGGGTTGGTTTGTTGTGCGTTTCGAGGCAGGGGTTGGGTGGGAGTGCACAACATAAACATGACCAAAAAATAATAATAATTTTTAAGGCTAATGAATGGCCTTATAGTTGGACTATTAAACATGATAAAAATGTTTACTAAATTGTTCAACTGGACCACGTGTAGCAAGTGAGGCTTTCAAGGGACGTAGTACAGCAGTTGAAAAACACCGCTCCAGCACCAAACACCTGGGTTCAAATCCCAGCCCCGTTACCTATAAGCTGACTGACTTTGGGCACATTCTTTAACCCCTGCACTTCAGAAGCCTCATTTCTAAGGTGAGGGCAACTATAGCATCACCTCACAGGGTTGCTGTGAGAATTCGAGGGAACACACAGAATGTGCTTGAAGCAATGGCTGCCCTCTGGTAGCTCTTAATGTGTTGGCTATAGTGTTAGTAATTTCCTGAGTCTTTTTATCGATCACCTATTCTGCACCAAACACTGTGGGAAATACAAAAATGAACCTGCCTAGCCTTGGCCTGGGGTGTGCACTCAAATAACACAGCCCAGAATGGGATAAGGTGCCAGTTCTGAAATACAAGTAAAGCTTTTAGAGAAGGAGGTCAGTCCTGGCCAGAAGGGGTATATGATGGAGAAAATTTGAGAAATTGGCAGGAATCTAACAGGACATAGGGGACAAGAAGGCAGTGGGCAGGCATAGTGGTCTCACCACACTGGCCAGGCATCAGCTAATTGGGTGTCTACTTCAGCCTAGGTGACACCTGCTAAGAAGAAAAAGAACTCGGTTCAACTACCATTGCTGTTTCAACAGAGTGTAACTCTCTATTCTATTCCCAGTGAATGTCTTTCTGGCATTTTCATGACCACAAGTCCATCCCTGTTTCCTTTCATTTGGGGCCACCGTGCAGACCCAGCTTGCCCCATTGCATACAGGACTTTCTGCAAAGGGAAGTGCTCAACCAAGTCTGAGTTGCAGCAGCTTTACACTGAATGGCATCCACTCTTGGCTTTGAGTCCACACTTCAGGCATGATTAGAAATGGGACCAAAAGGGAAAAGTTTCTCCAAAGGCAGCACGATCTGGAAGATTGAGACCCAGCCCTCAATCCCATGTTGCTCTCATAGACTAGGAGCTCCTCTTCGTTTCCTTAATCTTCCCTTTCCTCTCAAACTCTTCTTAGGCTGGATGTGGTGGCTCACGCCTGTAATCCCAGCACTTTCGGAGGCTGAGGCAGGCAGATCACCTGAGGCCAGGAGTTCGAGACCATCCTGGCCAACATGGTGAAACCCCATCTCTACTAAAAAGACAAAAATTAGCCTGGCGTGGTGGTGGGCACCTGTAATCCCAGCTACTCAGGAGGCTGAGGCATGAGAATCACTTGAACCCGGGAGGCGGAGGTTGCAGTGAGCCGATATCGTGCCACTGCACTCCAGCCTGGGCAACAGAGTGAGACACCATCTCAAAAAACAAACAAACAAACAAACAAACAAAAAACTTATTCTCTTCTTGTTTTCTGCCTCCCCTCTTCTTTATTTTAAAAAATAAGTCCTCATGGTGCACCAGCTTCTTCCTTTCTAGTTTGTATCATTTCCTCCCTCCTTGCATCCCTCTCTCCCTTCTTTCTGGTTGGGTGTCATTGCAGGAATTTGACAAAGAACCCTTTGTGCACCCTACAAACATACACTTACACATGTCCCATCTCCAGCACACTCTCGTGAGCTTCCCTTTTTCCTGGAAGGTGGATAGACTGTTTTGCTGGGAGTAGAGAAGAGAGAGAAAGAGGGACAGAAATAATCCTGTGGCCTGGAGACAGGCTCCTCTCCTAAGGAGAAGAATAAAGCCAGGAAGGAATTCACCCACAAACCTTTTGAAGACATATGGAGGAGAGTGGAGAGATTTTTTTTCCCCTTCTCCTTCAGGAAAAAAGCTTTTAAAATAAATAGCTGACAGCGTTTCTTATTTGAGTAATTCTTTGCTGGTTATAAATGTGCCACTCTAGAGTACTTTATTTAGAAGTTAAAAAAAAAAATGCATTCTCCAAGAGAGAGCTCAGCATTACCCAGGGGAGTAAGGTTCACTCTCCTGTGGCCCTCCTGACGCCCTGCCTCAGACATTCATATATTCTCCCATAATCTGATCTAGGTTATAAAAATTAAAAAAAAGAGGAGAGAGGAGAGACAGCTGGTTTTCCCACACATATGACATTTTCCTTTATGCCTGGCTTAACTTTTTTATGACAGGCTGGGTTCACTCCATTGGAGAATTTCTCTCTTCAAATGAACTTTGTGTTTTGTTTGAAAATTTTTCTTTAGACAAACCTGGTAATTTTTCAAGTTAAAATGTGTACACTTTAAGCACTTAGGAAGTTTAAGGATCCATCTGATCGGCACATAAATCTGAGGTTATTCATGCTAAACTCCCCATGTCTAACTGCACTCTTAAAAAATAATAAAAAGCAAGTGACATATTTTAACTTCTTTTTAAGTGAAAACCCCCAGACTGTCAGTTTCCTCAGTAATTGATTAGTATCTCGGTACACTCCCCTCTCTGTCCCTGGTGACATTCAGTGTGCAACTGCACTTGCTGTGCTTGAGGTAGCTTGTCATGGAGTGGGAAAGAAACACAGGGCTGGTGTACCGTCTGTCCTTTCTTTTCTAAATGGAGAGATAGATTTTCCCCTGGCTGCTGCCGCCTGCTAGGCCCTTGGGCAGGGGCTCCTCATGGGCCGCTGTCTGGCTTGTTGACTTTTGAGCTCATGCAGTGTCTTAGAAAGAAGTAGACTTTGGAAAGCAGGATCAGACTTTAAGCTTGACCTGCCTTTCCTGGCTGAGTCACCTTAGCAAGTTTGCTTGACCTCTCTGTGCCTGTTTCATCTCTAAACAGAGGTTAGCAAAAACATCTACACTACAGTAGATACTAAGTGAGATAATGTATGTGAAGGTGCTTAGTAAAGAGTACATCCTGTGCGATTTCATTTGTTGGTTAAACATGGTGGGAAGCCAGATTGCTCAACAGTCTGTGCCTCTCCCACCTTAAATGTGGAACAGCCAGGGTAGAATAGAAAATTGTAACCCTCATGCCTACCTCATCACATCCTGAATCCTAGAAAGACCCTGGGGTTATGGTAGATATACGAGGATAAAAAGCACTTTCTCCACATTCTAGGCCCCTCTTTAACTCATCTGCCCTGAAGTGCAGGAGTATGTAGGACCCACCACAGCTGCATTCCCTGTTCAGACAGTGCCTTTCGAGTTGGACACACTGAGGCTGCATAATGAATCCCATGCATCAGTGTGGTGCTGATTCTTCCATCTCTAGTTGTGCGCAGAACTGGTTCCTGGACCGGCAGCATTGGCATCCCCTGGGAGCTTAATATAGATTCAGATTCTCAGCCCCATATTAACAAGACCTCAGGAATTCACATGCACATCAGAGTTTGAGGTGCACAGCCCCAGACCAAGTGACAGAGCAGGACACAGGCTGTAGCAGAGGAGGAACCTGCCATACACCATATCCCACTGCTGGAGGATGGGGCCTCTAACCCTGCGAAGCGCTGTCAGACAAATACCAGCTATGGTAGTGGTAGTTTGGTCCTATGGGGACTCTTTAGCCTCTCTTCCCTTTTTCTCTAATACATGTTACCAAAAACCACTTGATTTGAGTAAAATCAGATATTCAAGTCCTGAGACTAAAGAGGGAAAATTTAGCTGAGCTCTGAACTCAGAGTCTGAGAGTATTACTAAGATTCGTTCCATCTGCACTGCACTTAGAGTTGCGCTCATGTCACATCCATTGATCCTGAAAGTACCTGGATGGGAGAAGAACAGGTAGGCATACAGAGAAGTAAAAGAATCTGCTCAGCGCTACTCATGAGTAGATAATAAGGTGGGCGCTGCAACTCTGGTCTGGTCTATGTAGCGATTTACAAATCTGTTCTGCTTAGATAAAACCCAGATGGAATTTGAAGTGCTTCTTCAATGGAGGAAGCTGTGGATTCTAGAGATATTGGAGAGAGGTTTGTAGTCCAATCGATAGTAAATCAATTAATTTAGCCTTCCAAATAGCCCTGCTCACTCACCCAGGGCTACAGACTCCACTCCTGGTGAGGAGTCAAAACGGCTGATGCCACACACCAATCAGCCCACAGCATTGATTGGGCACCCACTGTGGGCACCACACCACACCAGGCACTGTGGGGCAGGAGGCGAGGGGCACAGCAAATGAATGTGATGTGGGAATTATGATGGAGGACGCTGTCCATAATGCCGCTCGATGTTCCGTAGACAAAGTTACATCTGGTAAATATCTACTCAAGTTTTGTGCCAGCAAAACTGAATTGTCCTAATAAGTGAGTTTGTATTCTTTCTTTTGTTAGAAGATAAACCCTGTGTAACTCAGTGAATCTCTCTCTTTTCCCTCAGCTGCTGGAAAACTCTCAGTAAAGCAGTCCAGGTGGTATAATCTATCCATTTCAGAGGTCTGAGAACACATACTGCTTCTGCATCCCTCCAACAGTCTCTGTTCCTTTTTGTGTTGTGTTTTCGTGTGAAAACCACTCTGAATCCTTTTCAGGTAATAGGCAGGGCACAAAACCCTCAAACACAACTTTGAGGCATTCATTTAGTTTCGTGTGGTGGAAGAAAGGCACACGATAACTTCATAAGGTATTTGGCCATGGGAGCAAGATGCCTGGGCTTAGAGTTGGGGGACTGGGACCTCAGGTATTCCACTGGCTGGATGGGTGGCATCAGACACATTATCTTGCCTCCCTGGGCCTCAGTTTCCTCATCCACAAAATGAGGAGGCTAGGCCAGCTCTGAAATTCTACCAAGTGAAAAGGGTATAAAGCAAAACAACAGCAGGCACACATTAGTAGAAATACAAAGAAAATGAACAACATGAGAGTAATTGGATGTTGGGTTCAAGGAGAAAGCTCTTTTGAAGCTTTTTCAATCTATTCTTAGTGTGTGCATCTTCCTGGGTGATAAGGGGACAGGGGGAAGAGGCTATTCAAGTTGTAGCAGACAAAAGGAAAAATAGCCACAAATTACTTTTCTCTAGCTTCTGATGCAGTGGTGGAGTTCAGAAGTCAATTTCTCCACTCCTTGACTTGAGTTGGCCATCATTAACGCAAAAGACAGAGCAGGGGCTTGAAAAGCTCGTGTGCTTTTGGTGTTGCCCTCTTGCTGGTTTTGGAACTTGGCCACCCGGCTAGCTTGCTAAATTATGACAGTCACATGACCCAGCCACCCCATTAGCTTCAGCCTGCACCAGACGTGTGAGTGGAGCCACCTGGGCAGGCCAGTCAGCCCCACAGACAACCCTCCTGTACGTCAGTGAGCCCAGAGATCAGCCTAGCCCAGCCTAGATGGAATTACCCAGAAGAATCATGATCTAAATAACTGGGGGTTGTTTTAAGCCAGTAAGTTTTGGGGTAGCTTACTACACAGCCAACACTGACTGATAACCCTGGTTGGGAAGGCAATGTGTTTAGAGACATGAAAATTAGAACCAGCAAATCCCAGCTGGAGATCCTGTGGGGTAAGAACGCAGTTGGGGCCTTTTTATCTCCATTTGCAAAACAAGATGGCTTCATACCCTCCCAACACTTATCCCGGTCCCTGCTCTCCTTTTCCCTTTTCATCCATCATGCTTCCAGCAGGGGCAGGAAGCAGACGTTCCGTTCTTGGCATTACGCGCCTGCTAAAGGGAGAGAGAGTGTTTGCTGTGGTAGACCAGACAGGGGAATGGAAGGCCTGATAATTAGCCCATCCTCTGACAAACCCTGGGTTCCAACAAAAGGAGCTGGACAAATCAGCCGAGCAAAATTATCAGCGCTAATCTCCCAGCCCCTCCTTAATGCCGGCCCTTTTGTGGCCAGCACCTGGCAGGGACTGTTAAGCCATCACGTTCTCCCACTGCCCTGCACCCCCAACCCATCCCCACTCTCTTTTTCTCTCTTTCTCAAGTTGTTACCACACAAGCATCACGTAAGGAATCAAATAGGGACAGGTCCTATTGTTCAGCAAAGAGGCAAGAAAAAAATAATAAAAAAGGCAGGGGACTTAAAAAAAGACCAGAATTATTTCTCAAATAGAATGGGAAAATCTAACATGCCTTATCACTACAGAGAACAAGCACTGTGCAAACACCCAGGCCTCTGACTGGCATGCCGGTTGTTTTGAATAGACGCATGACATTGTCAAGGAACCTGCCATTGTGTTGCTGAAAGGCACTTGCAACATTGCATAAAAATCAGGCGTTCGTGTCACCCTCAGACTAGTCAAAGCTGCTGTTTTTTCTTTCTCTTTTTGAAAGAAGAAAGAAGGAAAATAAGAAATGTCCCCAGAATAAGACCTTCAAAGCCAGATAAACGTTATTTCTGAAAGGCATCGGAAACTGGGCATCCAAGCAAAGCCACCAACTAAAGAGGTTTTCTATTTGGAGAAAGTTCCAGTGGGCAATGGGGAGGTATGAGGCTGGTGTGGGGCCAGAGTCATGGCTTTTCCTGTAGATGGAACTCTCTGGCTTGAAGTGTTGTCCAGTCCTTCTAGATTCGTCCAGCTCTTGCAGTCATCTCTTCTCTTCTTGGTCACTTCCATTGTGTGGTGTTAAGTGTTCCTCAAGCCCTACAGTGTCCCTCTGGTGTCTTTCACTTTTCAGGGAGAAAATGAAGTTTCTGACCTTTGCAATTCCCGAGGGACCTAAACTCAGCTCCAGGGACCTGGATTGTCTCTGTCACCCTTGAGCCACTCTGGGGAGCTCAGGCTGACCAGGGCTCTTCCTCAGCCTCATCTGCACATTGCAAACAGGTTGAAGCCTTCTCACTATGCCCAGGTCACTGTGTGATGACTACGGGTGAAGGGTTTGATTGTTCCCAATATGAAATACATGAATTTATCTTCCACGGACCAGAGATGCTAGAGCTTGGGAAAGTCATCACAGAAGGGGGTGGCATGTTCTGTCTGACCATTGCATTGAGACACAACTCTTCCAGCCTCCTAAAGTCTTACCACAGGATAAAGTGAGATTCAGGAGTCTATGGAGAAGCCAAGAGATTTGTAAATGCGTATAAAGCTCAGACTGTGTTCTAATCGATTGCTGTTCCTTACAGTTCCAGAAATTCAGCCTTTAAGAAGAGGGAAGAATTTAACTCTAATATTGATCTGACTTCCTGGGTGCCCTTGGGGAGGAGGGTCAGCTGGGAAACCAGTTCTGGGTGGGCAATGTGGTTGACGTATGCTCCCTAATTCCAAACTTTGTTTTGTTCAGCTGCTCCTAGATTTCTGGCTTTTAACAAATGGCCCTTGGTCTACACCTGCTGTCCTCAAGGGGAAGATGAGAAGCCTCTTAGCACCTAGAGGCTGCCCCTACAGTATGCCGACTTCCTTTCCCAAGGGGGTAGGTGCAGAGCAAAGAACTGTGGACCTACATGGGTGGGTGTTAGCTCCACTCCCAACCTACGGCATGCTCTTGGGTTGGCCACTTGACTGCTTTGAGTCTTTGCTTCCTCATGGGTAAAATTTACTTTATTTTATTTATTTATTAATGCCCCACTTGTTCCAGAATGGATTTAAGGTGGCTTATGTGTAAAATGAGGGGATCAAACAAGCTGATCCTTTCTAAGGTATCCTCCCAGCTCTAGGATGCTCTGGCAGTCTTACTTGCCACTTGATGTTGCAAAGTATGCAGTTCACTTCCAAGTTAGAGGAATGCCAGCTGCCCCTTGAGTGTGAGTGATTCATAGTCACAAAGGGACTGTGGGATTGACTGGCGAGATGTGTGCTTTGTGCTGTAGTAACACTTCATGCTTGGGGTTTCACATCAGCAAACCAAATTATGGGTATTAACAAATTTCATACTCACACACTTTTAATAGCAAAGAGTTTCTACATTAGGACAATTTCCAATTGGTTCCCTATGGATAATAGTTCTCTTTTAAATACTCGGCAAAATAATACAGCCCCTTACCAGTTCTCAGCTCTGTGGAGTCTGTCTGTAAGCTCCTGCAGCTCTGCCTATCACTCATAGTCCACAGGAACTTGAGGTCTGAAAAGCCAATTTGGGGCACTTTAATCTAAGAGAGACACTGACCAACAGGAGTTTGTCCTGAGGACTGTTATCAGAGAAAGAAAGATCTGGAAATAGTGCCTTACGGGGAACAGTTGGTGAAGCTGGGGATGTTTCAGAAAAGAGAAGACTTCCTATGTTTGCAGAGTTACCATGATAAAGAGGGGCCACGGGACCACTGTGGAGGTGTCAGAGCTGCTCATTAGTGGAATGGGGTGTCTCGGGAGGTGATGAGTTAGAAGCACTGCAAGTTCCAAACAGAGGCTGGGCGAGCACCTGCAAGGAGGAATGAATGACATCTTCTGTCCAATTTAGCAAATATGTATTGAGCATCTACTAGGAAACAGGTTGTTAAGAGGTAGGTGCCCTGGGAGATTGAAAAGCAAACTGTTATTCACTATTAATTAGAATTCTTCTGGCTACAAGCAACAGAAACCAATTGGAGGTGTTAGTCAAAAACATGGCTATTTATTATAAAGATGTAGGGATATCCTTCATATAAAGGTACAAGGATGTTGCTGAAGCAAACCAGAATCAGAGTCTCAAACAACAGCAGGCTTCATTTCTTTGCTCCTGTCTTATATCTTTTCATTCTTCTCTCTCTCCCCTCCATAACAGCTTTCTCTGCTTCTTCTAATTGGAAACATGGCAGTTGACATATTGCAGACCTAACTTCCTCTCCACCCCAATTCTTCATTTTCCAGGAAGGGACCCTAATTGGTCCAACTTGGGTTAGTTGACCGTCTGATAAGCAGAGTTCCTAGGGGGCACCACTGTAACCTGTGATTGGACTTAAGTCAGGGAAATTACCAGAAAGGGGTAAAGACTGGAAAACATGACACAGACATAGCTCCAGGTCTCAAGGAGATTACAATCCAGAGGGAGAAGCAGACACAGAAACAATGAACTCTAGTATAAGACTGACTGTGGAACATTCTAGAACAGACATGCCTGGCCCACATGGAACCTGGAGAGCAGAGGTTGAGGAATTCTGACAGACAGAACTAGAAGACTTCATGGGAAAGAGATAGCGTTGTGGTCCAATGATTTTTTTTTTTTTTTTTTTGCTGTTGTCGGTATTAGTGACAGTGAATTTTTAATTTCACAAATAATAAGTACATATTATAAAAAATAATTGACTATCTCCTCATTGCTAATCATGACACATATTCTTTTAGACTCTGTCCATAAATTTACACTGAAGTAGATATACTTGTATTAAAAAATGATTGTTTTGCATAAATAAAATACTTATATAATTTTACAACTTCTATTTTTCATGCAATATTTTTGAAGAGCTACCCATAATAGTATGTATTAGACCTACCCTATTCTTTTTAACTGATGCATATTATCTTGTCATATGACTACAATTTATTTGAGTGTAATACAATGTATCTGTTCATCAATTGATAGGAATCTGGGACATCTTTGTACGTACCACTTTGTGCAGTAGTACAACTGTTTATCTGGATACAGAGAAGTGAAATTGCTGGGTCATGGTACATGTACATTTAAAATTTCATAGCAACTGATGACCTGTACTCCAAAGCAGCTGTCCTAATTTATTCTCCATCATCAGCATATGAGAGTGCTTCACAACACTTACACTTTACAAACGTTTACCATTCTTGTGGGTAAAAAGAGGTTTCTCACTGTTGCTTTGATTTCCATTTCCCTAATTACCTGTGTGCTGCATACCTTCAGTTTGCCCCCCAGATTCACTCTCCACATTTCTCCACTCCATTTTCTAGGAAGCTGACCTGTCAGGACGGTATCAACAGGATCCTTGTTCTTGGTTGGATTTAGCCAATAGAAGATCCAGAGGGTAGGAGGAGAATGAGGTCGGGGGATTTATTCCCTCTCCTTCTCTTCTGCCTTGCAAGGGTGGTGCATCCTTGTGCCCAAAGCCACAGCTCTGTCAGAAAAGCCCCTGCAGAGCCCTTCCAGGTTTTGACTCTCATGTGCATATTCAGCCTTGGGGTGGTTACAGTTCCCTCTTTATCAAACCATCTATATCCTTGCTGATATTTTGCTGCTTGTTCTCTCAATTACTGAGAGGAATATGTTAAACCCTATGTGTGTATGCATTTCTGTTTTTCCCTTTAGATTTGTCCATTTTTACTTCCTGTATTTGAAAATCTTTTATTAGGTTCATAGACATTTAAGATCATTATGTCATTTTAAAGGATTGTCCCATTACATAATGACTTTATTTCTGGTAATTTTTTAGTCTTGAAATCTATTTTTTGAAAGAAATAAAGCCATGTGAGCTTTTTAATGCTTATACTTTGCAGTTTACATCTTTTATTTTCAACCTGTCTTTATTTTTCAACCTGTCTTTATTTTGATATTTAAATATTTTTAAATGCCATATAGTTGGGTTTTTAATGTCTTTTTTAGGGGGCAGGTGGAGTCCATGCTATTATGTTAAAATATATATAACAAAATTACATGTATCACAAAATTACTGGCCACAGGATATTGTATCACTCCTTGCTTAAATCCAGTCCATACCTTTATAAACAACTCCTTTATTATACTTTCCTCAAAGTATCTAGTTTTGCCCTCTGTTTCTTGCTGGGGCTTTGAGTAATAAAATCAGTGAGGCTGAGCATCTCTTCATGTTTCTATTTGCCATATTAATGTTTTCCGTGAATTTCCTGTTCATATCCTCTGCCCAGTCTTTCACATTAGAATGACTCCTTGATTTGTAGGCAGTCCTCATATACATAACCTCAATAATCATCCCGTTAGACACCTTGCAAATATTTAAGTTTGCGTGTTGCCGTTTGAACTTTGTTCATGGCATCTTTGTGACTGGCGAGTTTTAATTTTTGGTGTAGTAGTTATATTTATCAATCCTTTTTACTCTGTCAAGGGTCAGCACATTTTCAGTAAATGTCCAAATGAATATTTTTGGCTGAGTTATGCAGTCTGTGTCACCAACTACTGAACTCTGCTGCTGTAGCTCTAAAGCAACCACAGACAATATATAAACAAACGGATGTGGCTATGTCCCAATACATCGGGTTTTTTAAGAAAATTTGGTGGGCCAGATTTGGCCCATGGGATAGTAGTTTGCTAACCTCTGTTCTATATATTTTGCTTATTTTCATCTACATAAGGAGGCCCTTCCTATCCTGAGGTCATAAACACATTATTCTGTTGTCTTTTCTAAACATTTTGGATATTTTTATATTTAGGTTTTTCAGCTATTTGGAATTGATTTTTAGTAACGGATACTAGGTGGAGAATCTACCTCTATTTTTTTTTCCTCAATGAATAGTCAATTGCTCCACTCCAATTTATTGTGCAACTGATGTGAAATGCCACCCTTGTTTATTTATTCAACAAATATCTTATGCCTATTATGTGCCCAACAAATATGTTTCTGGGCTTGGCATTCTAGTCTACCCACCAGTTTGTCTATTTGCAAGTCAATATTGTAGAATTTTACTGCTTAAATATGATACATTTATAGTATGTTTTGATATCTAAGAGGGCAAGTCCCCCTTCCTTTTTTTCATTTAATTATCTTGATTTTCTTGATATTTATTTTTCAATATAGATTTCAAAATGAACTTGTCAAGTTCTATGAAAAATCTTGTTGGGATTTTGATTGGGAGTACATTAAATATTTATAGATTCATTTGCAGGAATTGACATCTTTGCAATATTGAATCTTCTTTATCAGGCATATAGTAAATGTCTTCCTTTGCCCAGGTTTCCTTTTATGACCATAATGTCTGTGAACTGTACTGTCTTCTTTGTCCTGTCTGTTATCTATGTGTCAGGGTAGCCTCAGACTAACAGGTGAACTTAGCACTCATCTCAAACTTTCCTTCTCGTTTTCTAGGATTCACTAGGAAATCAGTGAGAAATCGGTTGATATGGAAGAGGAGACTTTCTTATTCTAAAATTATACTGCAGCTGTAAGAAACAGAGTTTCCTTGGGTGCATATGACTCCAGGCCACGTGAGCAAATACTTTCTTTTACATTCAGCATCAGGATCCAAAGACAATCTTCTGAGGTTAGGTACTTAGGAGGATATGATTGTGCATGCAGTATCATCCAGCTAAACGTGGTGATTTAAAGACTTTCAACAAATATTTAGTGAGTGAGTACCATGAGCCAGGAATTGTGTTAGCTTCTGGGGCACAGAGAGAATGATTTACAGTCTCAGTGTCATGAATTTCCAGTTCAGGATTGAGGAGCAGGGCTAAGAGTCACAGACAGATGACCAGGTAATTGTCCTCTAAGAGCAGTGCACAGGGTACTATGGAATCACAGCATGGAAGACTTAGCTGACCTGAGACACAGTAAAGATTTTCTGGAGGGATGATGCCTAGGCTGAGCCTTGATGAAGCAGTAAGCTAAGCCCAGCAAAGTAGGAAGGGCACTCTGGGGAGAAGAGGAGGTCTTCATAAAAACAGTAAAATATGAAACCTCCCGCTGCTTGCCGTAAAGGAATTATAAGCAGTTTAGCAACACTATAGAGTGCAATGCAAGGAAGAAAGAGGCAGAAGACAAGGCTTCAGAGATAAGCAGGAATCATAGAGTACCTTGTCCAGTACTCCACAGAGCTTGAACTTCTAGTTTTCTGTCTTTTTTTTTCCTGTAGTGTTGATGGTTTTTTTTTTTTTGGAGCCTGGAAATGACTTTGTTGGAGTTGTTTAACAACTTACTGGCTCAGTATAGAGTATAAATTTAATGCACATAAGACCAAAGTCATGGAGACCATTAAGAAGAAATTCAATAGTCCAGTTCAAAGAGAAGGCTGGTCTGAACTAGGGAGGGAGGAAGGAGCTGGGTCCCTAACCCACCATGTGCTACACTAGCTAAAAGCACAGGCCCTGCAGTTGGGAGACCTGGGTTCAGTCTCTACTGGAAGTAGGAACTTGGCTGAGCATCTTTGCTGCTCTAAGCTCCAGGTCCTCATCTCTAAAAGAGAAATAATGGCACCTATTTCACTAATTTATTGTGAGGATTGAATGAGGTAACAAATGGCTGGCACACAGCAGATGCTCAATAAACATTTGTGGAAGTGCTGTCGAAGGTGACAGAAGTCACAGGCTTATTTACTGCAGATGTCTGAGGAATCCGTGTGTTTAGCTTTATAGTAAAGGAAGGGCAGGGGAAATAAAATGAGAGTACTTGCCTCGTTGGTCCTACAGGGAAAATGTTTGGTAGACCAATGGGGGAAAAGCGTTCTCTTCAAAGTGCTTAACAATTATCTTGGTTTGTGAGCATTTCACAGGTTTTGAAACAATAAGCATTGGCTTGTGGTTGGGGACAGATCAGTTGTGTCCCCAGCACTGGAGATAACACACGGACCTAGGCTTGGGGGAAGGGAGAAAAGTCATCATCCCCTTTATCCTTGAACCATGGAGACCAGGAGAACCAGGTCCATGTGCTAGTCAGAACTGGCAGGAAATGGGACAGGCTAGATTGGGAAAAACATGAAATTTGTTTGAGAAAACCTGGATTTAGATCTTGGCTGTGTCACCATTATTTGTTCTGTAACCTTGAGCATGGCTTATAATTACTCCTTGTCTCAGTTTCCTCATTTGTAGAGAGGGAATTATAAATAATAATGATGGGATACACATATATATCTTCACATAGTTGTAAAATTCAAAGGAGATGGTGGGGGTGGCAATGCCATTAACTATCAAATGATGTTTAAATGTTAGTTATGATTTTGCTAAGTGAAGGTGGGGCCCGGGGGCAAGGCTGGGTATCTGGAAGCTCCACACCACAGCCCAGCAAGCTTCAAGTTCAGGAAAGAATTCAATTATTGCAGCATGTAATTTTCTGTTTGCAAAGCTCATATTGTGTATGTAATTGAATCAGAATAAAGAGATCCAGAGGCTGCGGGCTTGGGATAAGGCTTTGGAGCTGGACTCCAGTGAAGCCAGGCTGGAGGGGGGTTAGCTGGAGGGGGCTGGCTAGGGGAGGGAAAGAGGGAGGGGACAAGGGCACAGGGAGCAGAGTGCCAGGTGGGCCCTGAGAGCAGACAGGGGACTGCTCCTGGTTTTGCTTGGTTCCCTCAAGCCTTGTTTTCCCCCATAGATCCAGAGGCTCCCTCTGGAGAGGGTTGGAGGGCATCTCTAGGGATCACTTATCCTTGGCTGGACATCTCTGTTCTCTTTTGCTGGAACAAGGAGGCCATGTCCTGCAGTGTGAAGAGTCTCTCCTGTCTTACCTCACCCCATCCTCTTGCATCAGCCTGACTGCCCACTTCCTGTTCAATCGAAGTGAAATTAAAGCCGAGGAAGGGGCCTCTGGAGAAGGGGCATCAGGCCAGGTTGGGGGTCACGAGTGAGATTTGGAGGAGGATGATGAAGCATCCTGGTTTGTCTGGGACTGCCCCAGTTTTAACACTCAGGGGAATCTCTCAATTCTGAGATCACTGGGGATGGTTGGCCACCCTAATTTAGGGAAAGGGTAGATTTCAGAACCTAAGGAACCAGGTGGGGAACTTGGGATACCAAACGGTTCTCTCTTGGCTTCAGCAGACAATATTCTCCCAAGGCCAGAAGGTAGCACACCTGCCAAGTGTGGGCAATGCAGGAGCACATGGCCGCTGCTGGCTTCTCTGAGGTAAGGGCCCATGGGAGAACACAAGAAGCGGAGGGAAGGAGGCAGCTCCAGGAAGGAGGGAGGGAAAAGTCCATCTCCCAGCTCTCTCTGAGTCATCTGTCCCCAAGGCTGGCTCCTTTGTCCCAGCTTGCACTGACTGTCTAAATGGTCCCTCTTGCTTCCTTTCCTGGTGGTCCCTTCCCCAACTGTAGACTCACAACCCCTCTCTATCTTCTCCACCAGTCCACTGTGTCCCTTCCTTGCCTCTCCTACCCTGGGGGAAGTGAGTGGGGTTTGGCGGTGGGTCCAAGCCAGGAGACTAAGAGATTGGCAAAGTGCCAAGAGCAGGTCTGAGTCCAGCTGCCTAATGCCATTTCCTGAGCACTAACAAATCCGACTCCAAGACAAACAGCCAGCAGCACCTGGGAGAGAAGGAGAGTGGCAGCTCATGCAGTGGGAGGCAGGAGAGAGAGGAGGAAACGGGACTGGGAGAAAGACAAAGTGAGAAGAAAAACCCACACAGCACACCCAGCCCAATGGCCCAGAATCTCTCCCACATCTGCAGAATCAGAAACACTTATTAATAGCCAGCAAAAGGCAAAGAGGAAGTGTCTCATTGTCTGCTGCTGTCATTCCTCACTCTGACGAGCACTTAAAATGTCAAGACCCCTTTCAGCAGCTATGCACAAGCAATCAGGCCCTCTCATCGGTCACTGCGGTTTCCCAGCCGCTGCATCTCAGTCCTTACGACTTCTCTCCACGCTATGTTTGCAGACAAGGCATGTGTGAGCAACACAAACAAGCACTGTCTGTTGGAAGGATGGCCTGCGTTGAGGGATCCAGGAGACAGAGGAGGGATGGGGAGAGGGATGGGGGTAGGAGGAGGTGGCCGGATCCTGCAGGCCTGCTCTGGGATGTCAGAGAAAAGGTCATCATGTGGGGACATTTGGAGGACTGAGAGCCTGGGGCTGGGGTGGGAGCAGAGAGTGGAAGGTTTACCTTGAACCAGAGGGTGGGAGCTGTCTGCTGTTGTGGAAAGGAGATTCCACCTGTAACTTCTAGACAACAAAGGATTGTTTTCTGTTAGCGAGGGTTCTGGTTGATCACTGTCTCTTTTGAGGACAAACAAGACAGAATGCAATGGAGCTGCAGCAGGTGGGATTGAGGTGGGATAGAAGGGCGGACCTCCTGATCCATAGTAGTAGCTGTGAAACAAAACTGGGCTGGAGAAATCACTTTCCTTGAGGATGTTTACCTGCTATTACATTGCCTCTGCCTAATGCACTTGGGTGGAGGCCTGGGGTGTGGGTTGAAGCCAGAGGGGGTGGGGGTGGCAGAAGACAGTGGTTGACATTCAGAGCTTTTTCTACCATGTTCTATCTCTTATTGTATGGGTTTGCTACAGCTGCGGCCATACAATGCCACAGACTGGGTGGCTTAAATGACAGAAGCTATTGTCTCACAGTTCTGGAGGCTGAAAGTCTAAGATCAAGGTGCTGGCAGGGCCAGTTCCTTCTGAGGGCTGAGGTGAACCTGCTCCACACCTCTCCCCTGGCTTCTGATGGTTTGCCAGCCATCTTTGGAGTTCCTTGGCTTGTGGAAGCATCACTCCAACTCTGCTCTCATCTCCGCATGGCATTCTCCCTCTGTGTGGGTCTCCATGTTTAAATTTCCCCTTTGTGTAAGGACATAGTCACGTTAGGCTAAGGGTCCACCCTACTCCAGGGTGACCTCCTCTTAACAAATTACATCTGTACAGACCCTATTTCTAGATAAGATCACATTCTGAAGGACTGGGGCTTAGGACATCAACATATAAATGTCAAGGTGACACAACAAACACATAATACTTATCAATCAGAAAGAAATAAAAGGGCATCCAGAGGGTGACCTAGAAAGCCAAGAGCTGGAGAGAGAATTCCAGCACCTACATCCTTTGTTCGACAAAGATACGTTGTTGTTATTTGTTTCTGTTGGAGCAGCCAGGACCTGTTTCTCAAACTCAGATCTTTCCCATAGCTCCCTCTTTACTCTCCCAAAACAGAAGAACAGAACAGCTGGAGCCGACAGTTCTAGATGTTCCCTTGGAGGGGAGCCCATGGCCACCTTAGCCTAAAGGACAGCTAGTGACCCAAGCATTCTAACCGCCAGAAAACTCACAAACGGGACTGGGGACACTCTAAACTCTCCATTGCAGGTTTCAGGAAAGACTTGGCAAATCTGCTCACCTATGAAAGGAAAGAAGGTGAAATGATTTTGTATTTTGTTTTCCACTGACCTGGCTATGACACAGCCAAGGATCTGGTGAATGTTCAAAGAGAAATTAGCCTGTTGTTGAACATTCTCCATAATGTCCATCCAATTCAATTAGTTAATAGAATCACAAAATGTCAGTGCGGGAGTACAGGGCTAATTCAATCCGAGCTCATTTTGTAGATGAAGAAAGCAATGCTGAAGAAAGGTAAAGAGTTTCCCCCACACACAATCAGGCTCCCGAGTGGAAGCACTTAGGTTTGCAGGCTCCCAACCAGGGCCCAGGACAAGACACTGCCTGGCTGGAGGCAGGGATGGGTGTGGCCTAAAAGAACAGGGCTCCTGCCCTCAGGGAGCTAACTGTCTGGTGGGAGGAGCAGGGCCCATTGCTGCTGATCACTGGCAGTGGGGAGTGCTTGGTGCATGCCCCTGCCTCCCTTCTGTGTTCCTAGGGGCTGGGGCTGTCCTCCAGCCCGGCATAGCTGAAGCTGATTAGCTGATGTGCAAAAGGAAATCCAGACTTGGGCCTTTAAAGCACTGAGCTCACAAGCAGAAGCCCTGTGAGCAGGAGAAGGCATCCTAGTGTAGCCCAGCCTTCCTGCTCTCTCATGGCAATCCCCAGTCCCTCCAGCTTCCTCCAAACCCAGTCACAAACAGAGAAGAGGCCAAGAGGGAGTGTTTGAGAAGGTGTGAAGGCCCACCCACGGCAGCTAAGGCCAAGCTCAGCTGTCTGTAGTTTCCTCAGTCTCCCCATTCCCACTTGCCTGGGCCAGTGGACTCAGCGCTTATGAAATCCACAGTTTCCACTCTGTGTCAGCCTTCCCCTCCCTCTCCCAGACCCTGGCAGCCACTTATTCCTAGGCAAGGCCAGGAGAGCCCCTGAAGGCAGGCTGGAAGCCATCCATCTTCACTGAGCTCTCTGGTTTTCCAGGAGCCCCAGGGTCCTAAGTCATCCCTAGAGACACCCCAGGTCTGGGGAGTGAAAGGGGGTTAGAATGATGGGCTGGCTGGCTGCCTCCTCGGCCTCCTACCCCTGGGATTGGGAGGGAATTGGGCTCATCTTCTGATCTGAGAGGAAAGGAAGCACCAAGGGAATGGGATTTGAGTTTCAGAAGGGGGTGTCAAAGGGATGAGGATTTAAAAATAAACAGAAGAGCCAGCAGTGTCTTTTTAGCGATAGCCATGGTAACGGACACTGCTGGAATCATAGCCGGCGCGGGGCCTGTTCCTGAAGCTTCAGAAATGTATGCAGTGTTATGCCATCTTCCAATCCCCTCTGTCATTGTTGCTGTTGCTGTTGTTTTAAATTCTCCAGGATGAGGAACCCAAACCCAGGAGAGCACCCCTACATTCTCATATGCACATCCAGGCCCCTCTCCTCCCAGGGTCCCTCTACACATGTGTTCACAGAGCCCTGTGTACACTCAGGCGTGTGCACCCATGCTAACACAAAGACACGCCCTGCTGTGCTCATATGCTGACACCTACAGAAACATAGATGTGTGCCCGTGTATCTTCTCACATTCCTACGTATGCTTAAAAACGCATACTACGGTAGCCAGGCAGAAGCTGGAGACTTGAATCAAAGCCTCCTGATGCTCTATCCAGCCTCCAAAATCATTTTCGTATGTGTGGGCACTCACAGTTTAATCTGACATCTTTTCTACACATTTGCATACTTGCCCACAGGAAGTCTGTGGTTATGTGCTGTATGGATGTCTTCACACCCAAGGTCTGGCACAGATGTGGGAACACACT
Source organism: Pan paniscus (assembly GCF_029289425.2). Classification (NCBI taxonomy): domain Eukaryota; kingdom Metazoa; phylum Chordata; class Mammalia; order Primates; family Hominidae; genus Pan; species Pan paniscus. Next base: position 116,774,837 of record NC_073258.2, read on the forward strand.
TGTATGTCCAAGTACATATGATTGACGTATCTCTCCTTACCCAACCTGCTTGACTATACGTGCAATTGTGTTCCAAGTCAGCTCCCTCAAATGTACGCACTTGAGCAAAAGCAAATGCATGCTTGCCTTCCCCTGTTCTGACCACATAATGGTTTCTCATAGCCAGGAGGGCACACTCGTATGTTCAAGCACAAGGACTCCAATGCAGCCTGGCAAAGCCATGTGGTCTAGAGTTATCCTTCTTCCTACTTGGCACTTTCCCCTCACTCTCTCTCCACTCTCTTGCTGTCACTTTAAACTTCAGCAAAGCACACCGAGTCAATGCCTTTCATATGCCCCACAAAAGGTGGGGGAGAAGAAACGCAGACAGTCACAGACAGCCCTAGACTCAGCTTTGAGGCCCTTGGCTTCCTCAGCAGGCAAAATCAAGCAGAAATGCAATACCAGAGCCAGTATGTTTTTAAAAAATTGCACAAGTCTCCCAAGAAGGCAGAAAAATCAAAGCTTCATCATTTAAAATCCCCACACAACAGAAGAAGAAATAAACACAGAGCTCTCAGAAAAGGCTGAGGTTCCCCCACTTCTCCTTCCCAGAAGAAAAGACAAACAGAAAACAAATCAAAAACCAAATCTGGACTGAAAGGAGCAATTGTCGAATGGGTAGCTCCAGGCTGTCTTCTCACCCTAGGAAATATGCTCCCTGACCGCAGAACAGGAATGAGAAGGGGCTCTAGCAGGAGTTGGTCAGAGGGGCAGCCTGCGTTAGGCTGGCCCAAGCGATGAGATACTTGTTCCTGGGGAATGGGGCAGGAAAAATCTCAGACTTTGGAGGGAAACAGACTTACGTGTGATGCCAGGTCTCCGGGTCTCTCATTTAGTGGGCGTGTGACCTTGAACAAGGCCATTGGCCTCTGAGCCTCAGTTTTGTCACCTGTAGAGCAAAGATCAATGCAAGGTCCTTACTTCCAAGTCTGGTTATGAGGATAAAATGAGATGCCATAAAATTATTTCACAACTCAAATACATGTCTAGCAAATGGCCAAGGAAAGATCTCTGGATTCTAGAACACGGGGGGTCTGTAGACTCTGATCTTTGGTTACAACAAACGTTCAGAACATGACCAAGGAATGATCTGTGCCCCCACTCTCGAGGGAGGAAAGGCATCTAAGAGAAAGGGAGTGTGGGCATCACTGGCTCCTTTGTCCAAGTGCCTGAGGGTTGATGGTCTTTTTCTAACGAAGACCCAGGTCCTTTCTCCTGATATTGAAGGTCTCTCCTCTCAATAAATGAATAGGCTTTTTTTTTTTTTTTTTTTTTTTTTAGAGATGAACGCTTGCTCTGTCACCCAGGCTGGAGTGCAGTGGCGTGATCTCGGCTCACTGCAAACTCTGCCTCCCAAGTTCTAGCAATTCTCTTGCCTCAGCCTCCCGAGTAGCTGGAATTACAGGCACAAGCCACCACGCCTGGCTAATTTTTTGTATCTTAGTAGAGACAGGGTTTCACTGTGTTGCCCAGGCTGGTCTCAAACTCCTGAGCTCAGGCAATCCACCCGCATCGGCCTCCCAAAGTGCTGGGATTACAGGTGTGAGCCACCACACCCAGCCATGAATAGGTTTTTATTGCTCACCTACTCCATGCTTGGCCACATACCAAAGCTCAATGAGGGACCCATGGCCTATGTTTGGGCTCCTGCCTGCTCCTAAGTGCTGAACTTCACTTAAGGAGAACAGACTTTCGCCTGGGAAATACTAAAGCATCCCTGTCTTAGTCTGCTCAGGCTGCCATCACAGAATACCACAGGCTGGGTGGCTTCACAAAAATTTATTTTCTGGAGGTTAGAAATCCATAAACAAGATGCTGGCAGATTCTGGGACTGGCTCGGGTTCTCTTTCTGGCTTGCAGACTGATGCTTTCTCCTTGTGCCCTCCCACGGCCTTTCCTGAGAGACAGAGAGGTCTCCAGTGTTCCTCCTCTTTGTATAAGGCCACTGGTTGGTTCTACGTGATTCAGAAGTCACCGTTATAACCTCACTGAACCTTCATTACCTTTCTATAGGTCCTGTCTCCAACTACAATCACATTGGTGTTAGGGCTTTGGCATAGGAATTTGGGAGGAGGCTGGGCGTGGTGGCTCACGCCTGTAATCTCAGCACTTTGGGAGGCCGAGGCGGGTAGATCACGAGGTCAGGAGATCGAGACCATCATGGCTAACACGGTGAAACCCCATTTCTACTAAGAATATAAAAAATTAGCCTGGCGTGGTGGCGGGAGTCTGTAGTCCCAGCTACTCGGGAGGCTGAGGCAGGAGAATCGCATGAACCCAGGAGGCGGAGCTTGCAGTGAGCTGAGATCGCACCACTGCACTCCAGCCTGGGCGACTCTGTCTCAAAAAAAAAAAAAAAGATTTTGGGAGGCGACACAATTCGGCCCATAATAATCCCTAGCCCTCATGCCACCCCTCACTGAAGGTGGATATCAGTCAAAGCAGGCCAGGCCAGGAGAGCGCTGCCTGGGGTAAGTGTTTAGTATGGGAAAGCCTAGCGGACACTAGGCCACTTTGCAGCAAGGAGAGAGCATTCGCACTTCATTCTTGGGTTATGCACACCTAGCTGCAAACATGACCAAGAACAGTCTAAGAAGACTAGAACCCAGCGGGCAGATGTCAGAAAAGGCCAACTGCTGGGTCACATAAAGAAGGGTGTTGGAAACCAAACAGGAGCACTGTTCTTCCTTTGAGGAAAGTAGCAATGCAATCACACATAGTGCTGTGCAGGACCAGACCTGAGACTCCAGCAGATACCTATTTGCAATGTCCCTCATCTCTTTGAAAAAGCACCTACATTCCTTTCAATGTCCAGCTCAAATACCATCTCTTCTGTAGGTCATCCCTAGCCCCAGACACACACACGCCCCTCACAGGCATTTGCAAAAATCATTGCTTTATATTCTATGCATTCATAGTTGTTGATGCCAATCTTTGTAGCAGCACATTCAAATTGTCTATTATATTTTTGGTCATTTCCCACTAGTTACCGTGTAAGCTCCTTGAGGGCAGGAGTGTGTCCATCTGGTTCATAACTTTAACTTCATTGTATAATGTGGAGCCTGGTACTAGGGTGAACAACTATCCTGATTTTCCTGTGACTGACTTGTTTTCCAGGATGCCTGACTTTCATTTCTAAAACTAGGATAATACCAGGCAAATGGAGCTAGTTGGTCACCCTACCTGGCATAAGGTAAGCACTTGATAAAATAGTTGATATGCAAACACTGCAATAGATAAGGAGCAGGTCCAGGAAAGAATTACAGAATGATCAATGTGATAAGGATGGCGGTAGGAAGCACCGTATGCAGACTTATTAAAGATAAGACTTTATTGGCCTAGAAGGAATAAGCTAAAAGGATATAATCCAAATCTATGTCATCGTGAGCTGAAAACACAAACAGCTTGAAGAATTTTGAATATATTATGGTTCACAGGGTCATAATGGGAGAAGCCAGAGCATTTGAGGGCAATCTATGGGTTTTTAAGGCTGTTGTACAAAAGGACAATATAGTTGTCAAAATCTCTTAAAGACAGAGACTGGATTGCATGGCTCATGCATATAAATATGCATATAAATACGTGGGTGTTTCCCCGCGTATCAATATTATTATTTTTCCATACAAATATTATTATAACAGCAGCAAAATGAATTTTTAAGAATGTTTAAGAAGGAAAAAAATAGTGGGTTAAGCCCAGACCAACAACTCATTTTCTTTTTGTATATTATCTTTTAGTCCTTGCTGTTAGTTTTACATAATTATAATCAGAGTGAACATACCATTTATATCCCATTTTTTAAAACCGTAGACTGTGTGGGAAACATTTTCTACATTGTTACTAGTCTCAATAGTTATTCTTTGTAATGGCAATGCAATAGTCTGTAACTCACTTAACAGTTCCCCTAGTGTTGGCATTTAGATGCTTCTAGTTTTCTACTAATGAAGATAATCCTGCAATGAATAGCTATGCACGTGCTTCTTTTTCCTTCTTCTGTAATATTTCCTAATAATAAATATCTCGAATTGAAATTACTAGGTGGAGGGATAGAATAATGTTTATGACTCATGCATGCTTTCACCAAACATTTTTTGAAAACCTACTCCAGGCCAGAGACTGGGCTAAGCACGGGGGGTACAAAGATGGAAGAGTTAGTTTCTGCCGTCAGAAGGTTCACAGTCTGGTGGCAACACAGACACATAAACTACACAGTTCATAAATATTCCAGTTGTGGTAAGGGGGGCTACTGGGGTCCCAGGGAAATGATTCTCACTGAGCCAAGCAAGAGGCACATGGTTGAGCAAGCCATTCCAGAACAGGATCTACTTGCCCTGCAAATGCAGGAAATGTCAATCTGGAGGGCACGGTGGAGAAGGAAATTCCAGACAGAGAAAATAGCAAGATCTAAGTCATGACAGCAGTAGAAAACACGGGGTATTCCAGGAAATGCTGGTGGCTTGATCGTATCGGGGCATAGACGTGCCTGAAAAGAGGGTCTGGAAAGGCTGATGACAGGAGATAAGGCTGATGGAGACGAGGCTGAGCAGGAGGTGGCCCACCTGCGGACCGTGCCATGAGTTTGCATTCTACCTTTAAGGTAGTAGGGAGCCGACAGGGATTTTAAGCACACTCTTGATACAGTTTTCCAATTTGCTTTCCAAATTATGCTCATTATAAGAAAACCCCTTCTGAAGGTTTTTGGTACTATTTTTCCTTGGGCTTCCTCAGGGCTCTATTCTCATTTCTGTCACAGAATGAGGGTGGGGCGGGTGGAAGAGAACAAATAAACTCTGGCCTGAGGCCATTATAGATGAGTGGAAATGAACATATTCCAAGGAGCGTGTGTGTGTTGGGGCGGGGGAGTTGGAGGGGGAGAGTTAATGAAGATCTTCATGACTAGAAGCAAAAGCAGAGAGGAGGGTACTATTACATGGAGATGCATAACACCTGCCACCTCCCCCAAAAGCCAGGCCAACAAAAATCCAGACTCCTTTAAGACGTCTTAAACAAAGGTCCTGGTCCCCACGCCCTTTTTGGAACCTTCGCTGAGAAGCATGGCTTAGTCACATTGGGAGTCAATAGGAAGATGGGTGGTGACTCCTTTATCCTTTATCCCTGAATTCCAGGAGCCTCTTGAACTTCCCATCCCACTGCGACTTGTCCACCAGAGCCCCCAAGGGCAATCAGCTGCTAGCTTCCCCTGGCTTGTTCTTTCTTGCTCCGACGTGCCCCTACATTCCCCAAACACACCAGACCCATGATAGCTCCAAGGTTTTGAGCAATTTTCTTCCGACTGCTGGGATTACCCTTTCTCTACCTGGTTGCCTAACTCTCCCTGTTTTCTGAGTCTTGGCTTAGAGTCCACGTTCTGTGAAGTGTTCCTAACCCTCTAGGCAGAGCTGGGTCACCACAGGACTTTGCATGTATGGTCAACTGGATTGAATTGTTACTGTAACTGTCTTTGTCTCTTTCTAGACTGTGCCCATCTTCAGGGCATGAACCATGCATTATTCATCGCTGATCCCTGGCACCTACCTAGGGCCTGATACCTAGAGGTGGCAACCACTATTATTGAATTTATTCAAATATTTGTTCCTGTCACCGAACTATGTTAAAGGGAAATAATTGGGCAGAAGGAAAAGCACTCAGCTACAAAGGACGCTGCATTCTGTGCTGTTTCACGGGGATGCATATGGGATGTTTGAAGCCCCTATAAAGCACAGAAGGAATGTGAGCAGCTATTTGTCCCTTTCTCTCCTGCCTCTATCTGTTCTCTCTGCCTCCCATTATTCTTCCCCTCAGCTTTCAAAGACACAAAGAGGTATCTACCCCAGGTGCCTGCAGGCTCACCTTTTTTTCTCCCCTTGGGCTGCAGGAGGGGAGAAGCTGGGCCAGCAGCAATGCCTTTCCCTGCCTGCTTCTAATTCCCATCCCCTTATTAAATTCAGGGCTGATTTGGGCTGTGTGAGCTTTGTCGGACCCCCTGCTGCTGGACCAATTCCTTTTCTTTCTCTCCTCCTGGTGACTAATAGCCGCTCTTTCCTTCAGTCTGTGTGCGCCTCCCTTCTCCTCCCCTCCCCTTCAAAGGCAGTGGAGTCGTGATGCCTCGTCATCCACTGGACTCCCTGAAGCACAGTTCTGGGAAGCACGTTCAAGCCCCCCAGGCCAGCTCTTCTAGGGTCTGGGGCATCTCTCTCTAGGGAGGTATTGCTGTAGAAATAGGAGGATGGCTGGCCCAGAGGGGATGGAGATGGAGAGGAAGGAGTAGGAGGAACAGAGAGGCTGGGCAGTCTAGCACAGGAGGGAGGGAAAGGAGGCAGAGCCTGCAAAAGGATGGAGCACTCAGGGCAGATCACAGAAGCCCCAGAACAAAGGGAGAAGGAACATGATAGAAAAGATGCAGGCGTGAAACAACCACGCGGAAGTGAGGCATGAAAGGCAGTTGGGTGACGTGGAAAATGCCAGAGAGCAAAGCCACAACGAAACAAAACGCTAAGACTAGAGGACTTGCAACCTCGTCTTAGGAGGAGAAAAAGTGCCTTGGAAACAGTGCTGGAGGTTCTGTCCAGGGACCCCTTGGCCCAAGTTGGGGAGCAGGATGGGACTCAGAAACCAAAGCTTCAACAACAGAATCTAGTGCCAGGCAGGGCCCCCTGGAGGCTGAGTATGCTCACACTCACGCATGCACATGCCCAGAGCATGTACCTGAGGCTGGCTAGCAGGGGTTCCGTTCTTCACTCTAATGGGGTCCAGCCTGCAGGCTGGTGGCTGTAGAAGTACAGGTTGCACTGACCACATACCCAGCTGCATTTGCCACATGAGAGGGGATGACGGTTCCAGTGAGGCAAGTATCAGAGCAGGAGTCAGGAGTGCAATGTGTTGCTGCTGACCCTTAGCTGTGTGCCTTTGAACAAGTTGCCATATGTCACAAAGCCCCTGTTCTCACCCATGTTCACAGTCCCAGCCCTGCTGTCCATCATGAGTGTGACAAAGAAACTGATGAAAAATAGACACAGAAGCGCTTTGCAAATTGTACACTGCTCTGGAAATAAGAGTGTCACCTTCGCAGTCGAGGGCTCACAGGAGGGACCAGAAGGAGAATGTGGATGACCCCCCACCAGCCGCATCTGTTCCAGAATCTCTCCCACTTTCTGTTCTAGCCATTCTGAACTTCTGTTGGTTCCCAATCCTGGGCCAGCTTGCTCTCTCTCTCATTTCTGAGCCTCTGCACATTGTTCCCTCTGCCTGGAATGTTTCTGCACCTTCTCTTTGCTCAGCTAACTCATCTGCTTTCTGGTCTCAGCTTACATGCCACTTCTTCCAGGAAGCCTTCCTGGAACAACTATGTACTTGTTTTGTGTTTCTGCTACATGCTCTTATGGAATCCTGCACTTCTAGGGGTATGTGTGTGTGTGTGTGTGTGTGTGTGTGTGTGTGTGTGTGTGTGTGTGTGAGAGAGAGAGAGAGAGAGAGAGAGAGAGACAGACAGACAGAAAGAGAGAAACTGTCTCTGAGTTAGGGGGAGGTGGGTGTGAATCCCTCACAATGCCATTTATAGCCCACTCCTGAGCCCCAGACCACTGTGGAGAACAACCATCGCTGAGTGTGGGTGCTCCACCACCTGTCCACCAGCTGCCACTCTCTTCCAACTCTTGGGGAGCAGCCACGGGAGTCTGAAGCATTTTCTGGGTCACTGCCTAGCAATTGGTAACAGCGGCCTTCCTTTCCCACACTTGTCTCTCGCTGAGTAAGCTCTGAAACCCCCGCACAGCACTGACACGCTTCCGCCTCATTCAGAATGAATCTGTTGCTATGGTTGTGTGGGGAGCTGTGTGTGCAGCGTGTGAGCCGAGCCAACTGAGATGGGAGCTCTGGGCTCTCTCACGCTCGTCACCAGTGATGTCGGGCACACCTTTGGTGGCATTTCTCCCTTTGTCCTCTTCTAGAGTTTCTGCATCGCGCATTGGGGCTGGGGGATATGAGTGGGTCCAGGCTCTGCCCTCAGCTCTGGGGGTGGGGGACACTCTGAAGAGCCAGCCTTCACTTTATCCCCCTTTTACCTAATGAGGTTATCTCCCCTCGCTGGAATCTGACTGCCAGTCCCTCACATCATTCAGTTCTCTGCACAATATCACCTCCTCAGAGGCCTCCCTGACCGTTGCATCTAAAATAGCTCCCCTTCCCACTTCCAGCTCTCGCTGCTCTGTTTTTCTTCGTAGCACGCATCACTGCTGTTATTGCAACATATCCTTTGTGTGTAAATATCTATTATCTGGCTGCCTCATTAGAATGAAAGCTAGAGGAGGGCGGGGACTGTGTGGCTTTGGTTCCTACTGAGCTGTCTATTCTCCATTTGCCCTCTGCCCCCTCCAGTCCATGCTCCAGTCTTCTGCAACCTGCTGTGGCCCCAGGAGGCTGACCTCTGCCAATTGCACCTCCCACGCTGTCTTGATGGCTGGTTCCTTGTTGGGTGTGTCCAGTGTGAGCATCAGAGGCCACTCCTTCCCTGCTTTAACACTGTGGATCTGGCAGGAGGGTCCTTCTACAGCTACAGCTGCTACAGCTCTTGCCAAACAGCCTCTCTTCCATGATTCCAGTGCTCATGGGTTCCAGTAGCTCCATTTCCCCTGGCTGTCTTGATATTGCAGGTTTCTGATCCTTTGCCATGCCTTTTTGGTCCCTTAGCCTGCTCATACCTTTGTAACTAGTTCCTTCCTTGGAGCCTCTTTATCTGGACTGTCTGAGGGGAAACATATCTCCTACTGAGACTTTGATATAGTTATGGTCCAGCACAGCACATATTGCTGAGTGGATAGATAAATGACTGGCAGGTGCCCCAGATTGATGCCCAGGCTTGGCTATGGAGGATAGGAAGGAAGGCAAAAGAAAGCTCAAGGGAGATATGGGTGTCTCTAAATAGGACAACCCCAAAATTGTTTCCTGATCAAGAGCAGTACCCACATTTTTAAAGGTTATAAGTGGGAAAATTTTAATCTCCCTCAGTGGCCTGTTCTTATGACTCACATCTCTCCCTGATAGAGATTTAAGGTAGGATGGAGATGTAAATGGAGAGTGGCCAGGAAGATATCTTTCTAATGCCTAATCCAAATCCCTTTTATTATAGTTGGAAACTCCTTATTCTTGATCTAAAGATAAAAGTCACCTCTGCCTGTTATTGTTCTAGGAAATCATTATACTACATTAGCATGTAGTATTCTAGTATGTTAATATTTTAAATGGGAAGTGCAAAGAACACAGGATTTGAGTCCAGGGAAACTAGTGTCTCAGTTCTGACACATTATGCTGAGAGACTCATTTACCCTCTTAAGTATCTATTTGTCACCTGTACAATGGGAGGGATGGTAAGCCCTGCGCAGCCTACCTCCTGCCCTGCATTTGTGAACACCAATGAAAAAACTGTGGAAATGGGAACATTCTGTATCCAAATATTAGCTGATACATTGTCTTCGACATGTTTAATCTCAGGATCTGGGATTCTCCTAAAGTTCTGTTGTCCAAATTCTCCTAACACCGAACCAAATTCTTCCACGCCCCAGGTATATACATTACACACATTACCAAATTCTTGATAATGCATATACCTGGGGTGTGGAAGTGGACAGGGGAGACCTCATTTTCTCTTCTATGACCTTAAATGATTATGTTGGTGACTCAGCAGACCCAGGGAAATGGCAATCGGCTCAGGCAACAGCCTGGGTTAAGGGGCTTGATGTCACAAGAGGATCCTCTATACCCTCACTGGGAAACAAACTCCAATTTTCAGCTGCTGGCTGTTTGAAAAGCCCAGGTGCAAGAAATATTATTCATGGAGGATTATCTGAAGGACATGTAGCCCATCTACTCCTATAGGTACACTCGATTTTATCTCTGGATCAAGCCCGACGATCAGTGCTGTATATTTGGACCAAATGGTTTTCGCTCCTTGTGGAAGCAGATTTCCTAACTTGTGTTTAGGCATACTGTTTTAAGTTTGCACTGAAGAAATCCTTCAAGGAAAGCCACGAATCTAGCTATTACATTTAATGTCAAAATGGCACTTTAAAAATTGCCTATTAGATCTAGATGTCCCTTTTTGAAGTTCCACATGGGCAACTTCCCTTAGCTTCAGCTTCTCCAGAGAAACTGGTATAATTTTCACTAATAGACAATGCCAAATTTGCTACTGATGGCTTCCCCTTTGTCTTTGGTTGCTAGGAAGCTCAGACTTTATGACATGAATTTCTGTGTTCTAGCTCAGGTCTCCTATTCTTATTCCTCCTTTATTTCGCTTCATCCCAATCATCAATCTCTGTTTGTATCTTATTGTAGTATGTCATTATTACAAACTATCTCAATTTGTTTTTGCAACTCTGTAAAAAAAAAAAAAAGCGGTGGCTCAGAATATACAGAAAGATTGACAAAGTGGTCTGATCAGTGTAAACAAAACAAATGAATGTATGTATCAATTAAGAAATGGACACCAAAGACATTTCTTTATTAATTCGTCAGACATGCATTGTGATTTGCTGAATGTTTACTACAATACTAGGTCCTAGGATACGAAAGCAAATAATGTTCATTAATTCAACAAGTATATGTTGGGACTTGCCAGGTGATGGAAACGTAGCAGGGAACAGCACATTTGCCCTCACGGTACTCACAGAATGGTGGAGAAGACAGGCAATTTAACCAAAACCTACCCTGAAGTGTGAGGATGTGGTTCAAGAAAGAAACTGAGTGAGTAGGAGCACCTAGTATGGAGGACTTAATTCTGTCTAGAGTCTGAGGGATGTTCCTGGGGAAGAGGCATACAAACTGATCTCTGAACAGAGACAATACATTTGGTAGGCAAAGAGGAGGAGATAGGGAATATCCCTGGAAGAAGGAACAACATGTACAAATGTCAGGAGACAAAGGGGCCATGCCAACAAGACAGTGGATAAACAAAATAGTATTTCATTGCATGTTTCATTCATGCGATGGAATACTACTCGGCCATAAAAAAGAGAAACTGCTGACGTATGCAACAGCTGGAGGACTCTCAGAGGTTACATACTGTATGATTCCATTTCTATCACATTTTTAAAAGAAAGCTATAGTGGTGGAGAGCAGATCAGTGCATGTTAGGGGCTAGGGAAGGGGGGCACAGTGTCACTACAAAGGGACAGCACCAGGGAGTCTGGGGGGTGATGGAATTGTTTCATGTTCTGATTGTGATGGCAGTATATACATCCTATGCGTGTTAAGACTCATAGAACTTTATGGCAAAAATTAAGTCAACTTCAGCACTGGCTAATTTGAAAAGTGAAATGTAAAGTCACAAAAGAAAAGTTCACCACTAAAGAGCTCAAAAAAGAAAATGAGAGTGGAGATGGCAGGCAGTGAATTTCAACAGGATCTGCAGTGCTTTGTTACTGAAAATTTTGAAGGAAAAAAATTCAGCCATGCCAAGGCCATGTTTGCATATGATCTCAATGGTAGTGGAGCCATGGAAGGATTTTTAAGTATGAGAATGACAGAATCAGATTTGCATTGGAAACAATCCCTCTGGCTGCAGTGTAGACTGTGGATTAAAGAGAGCCCCAGTGGTTCTGGGGAAGCCAGTGAGGGGTGGTTGGTGAGGTTCAGGTAGACAAAAAGATGGCTTAGAATAGGAGGCAGAAGAGAAATGGCTTTGCACACAGCAGCCACCCCTGCGCAAGTCCAAAGGGAACGGCAGAGAAGGAGACAAGAGACCCTGGAGGGCCTGAGGGGCTGTGGAGGGTGGCCCTGGCCTCCCTGAGCAGCACTGTGGCATCTGCCTGTCTATCCAGATGGCATATATGGGGCATCCCTTTCCTTATCTGCCACTCAGGGTGGAAGCCCTTAGTTTTCCTTCTAGTTAGTTGGTACCATCTCCCCAGCTTTGAGTAACAGCGACCTCTTAGGGCTGAAAGGAAAGCAGGCCCCGGCAGTGGGCCTAGCCTAGGAGAGGAAAAGCTGCCCACTCCAGAGCCTCTGAGTGACTTTTTTCTAATCCCCTTCATCCCCTTCCTCTCTGGGGCCAGTTTAAAGTTTGAGAGAGACAGGGGTGGGGTCCAAGGGCAGGGAAGGGAAGGAGGAAGGTGAGTTGCATTGTGTTTCCCCCCAAGTCCTGCTGAGAAATGGCTTCCTAGCGCTTTATCTGCCCTGGATATCGGCTGCAAGGATCTTATCAAACTGTAATTACCCAGCCTGGGTCTGTGCTAATTGGTTCTCTAGAGTAAAGTTACCTCCAATCTGTGTGTTATGGGTGCACAGCGGGAAGTGATTTGAGCCACGGAGGCTGTCTGTGATGGTATGTCAGAATCGCTGCGGTGGCTGCAGGAACATGGAGCTGGGACCCAGCTTAGAAGGAAAGAATTGTTCCATGGGTCCCAATTCTAACCGAAAATGACCAGCCATCCTTATGTTATCTCGCTCCCAGGGACCTCTTAGGAAACAGTGAGAGCTCATTTTCCTCCATCTCAGAAAAGAGGGAAGAGGGAAGGGGGGAAAAAGGGAGGGAGGGAGGGAAGGGGGAAAAAAGAAGGAAGGGAGGGAGGGAAGGGGGAAAAAAGAAGGGAGGGAGGAAGGGAAGGAGGGAGAATGAAAAAGAAAACAGAAAAACCCTATTTAACCCTGTTGGCTTTCCTGGCTCCAATATTCTTGACAATTATCTCAAATTAGCGGCCTCCAGTCACTATCTCATTTCCTCACCACCCACCTCTGTAATCTGACTTCTGCCTCAACCTGCAACAGAAATCCCATTTCCAAAGGCTTCCAAAGACTTGGGATAAAGGAATCTGAGGGTTGTTGAGAACCCACTAGGAAGATCACCTAGTCCTAGTCTCCTCTCCATGGTGGCCTCTCTAAGGAGGGTCTCATCCCCTGCTCTTACAGGCCCTCAACCATGCTCAGAATGGCTCAATTTGAAAGAATTTTTTTATTTTTTAATATTGAGCCCAAACCTGTCTCCTTACAGTCCCATCCGCCCCTTGTGTGGCACTAAGCAAGCATAATATTTCTTCAGCTGTTTCCCCTAAAATATCAGCTGACAGCACTTCAGCTGTTTCCCCTAAAATATCAGGACACCACCACGCACTTTGTGTCTCAAGAAAAGACCTTGGGGCCAGGCGCGGTGGCTCACGCCTATAATCCCAGCTCTCAGGGAGGCAAAGGCGGGAGGATAGCTTGAGCACAGGAATTCGAGACCTGCCTGGGCAATATAGCGAGACCTCGTTCTCCACAAAAAGGAAGAAAAAAAAAAAAGAAAAGACTTTGGGGATCACACGAGACCCTCCCTTCTTCACCTCATTCAGGCATAACTCATCCAATCAGCTCTTGGCTTCCAATCCACCCCTTCTCTCCACCTCAGCTGGCACTCCTCTGCCCAGGCATCAGCATCTGAACAAGATCACACAACAGCCCCATTGGTCTTCCTGCTTCTTCACCCATGACACCCCACAACCAGTTCTCCACACAGCAGCCAGAGTAACTTATGTGTAATACATTTTTATTGTGGTATGCTAGATATAACATAAAATTTACTACTTTACCTATTTTTAAGTGTACAATTCAGTAAGTACCTCCCCATTGTTATGCAACCACTACAGGCAATTTCCAGAACTTTTGCATTACTCCACACTAAAGCTTTATAATCATTAAGTAGTAACTCCCCTACTCCATTTCTCTCCTCAGCCCCTTTTAACCTCTGATATACTTTTTGTGTCTCTGAATGTGACTACACTATGCACCTCATTTAAGTGAAATCATACAGTATTCTTTTTGTGTCTATTTCACTTAGCATCATGTTTTCAAGGTTCATTCATGTCAACCTATATCAGAGTTACATTCCTTTTTATAGCTGAATAATATTCCATTGTATGGATATACCAATACTGTTTACTCATTCACCCGTTGATGGGCATTTGGGTTGTTCCTGCATTTTGGAATAGAAAATAGAAATTTCATCGTGTCCCTCTCCTTATTAAAATCCTCCATAGACTTCCTATCTTGAACTTACCATAAATCTAAAACCCTTACTCTGGACTATATGACCCTATCTTAGATGGCGCTGCCCATGTAAGAACCACCCTGACCAGCCTCCAGCCACACTGGATTTGTCTATTCCTTGAACAAGTCAAGCCTGTTCCTGAATCAGGGTCTTTGTACTTGCAGCTCCTGCCACCAAGACCCCTCTTCCCTCTGCTGTTCCTTCCTGTGGCTTGCTCTTTGATGCATTCAGATTTCACTCAAATGTCACTTACTCTTCAGGTCCTTCTCTGACTGGAGCAGACTTCCAGCCTTTCCTACTACATCACGATGTTTTATTGTTATTACACACCCTGACTACCTGAGGTCTTCTTGTATGTTTATATGCCTCCCCAAATGGAGTGTCAGCTCTGTAAAAGCAGGAACTTTGCCTTGCTCACACCATCCCCTGTGCCAAGTACCGTGCCTGGTTCATATTCAAAGTCCATACCTGTTTGAAGCAGCTTTCATTCCTCTGCTGGTGTTTTATCTCATGATGAGTACTCCTTTCTTTGGACATTCTTTTAATTGGCCTTCCTTCTCACCATCTGAAGGTGCTACAGTGGGTCTGTGTACCTCCCAAAGTATACACCTGGAATGATGTGACATTCAGGTCTGAGGAGACTGTGTCTTTCCCAGACCAGTGCTTCTCAATCCTGAGAGTGCATCAGAATCACCTGAAGGGCTTGTTAAACTACAACTTGCTGGGCCCACAGCTGGGTTTGCTTTTCTAATGGGTTTCCAGGTGATGTTGATGCTGCAGGTCCGGGGACCACACTTGGAAACCACTGTGAGACTCTTCCTTCTACCATATCTGTAATGGTGTCCACTGATATCTCATCGACCCCAAAACTGTAGCCATTGGCCAGCCCAGATGGTTCCTCAGTGACTCATCCAATCCATGAGGTCACCTGAATCCTCACAACAACCTGATCTGGAGCCTGTCTCCTCTGTCTTCAGTCTCCTGAATCTATGGCACTGACACCAGCAGCTGCCCTTCCTTCTGGAACTCCCCTCCCAGGTGGTTCTGCACTATCCTCATTCCCCTGCTAAGTCTCTTGCTGCTCTTATGTATCGACTGCAGGCTCCTCTTCTTCTTTCTACCCCTTAAACATAGGTTTCCCCTCAAAGGAAAATCTGAGTTTCTTCTTTTAGAGAATAAATTCATTCTCCTGAATGTGTTTAACACTTTTATGAAGATGAATTCCAAATATCCACCCACAGCCCTGACCTTTCTCTGGAGCTCCAGATCCACTGTCCTCATAAAATCCAGTGTACAGCACCTGGGCATTGTCATCAGGCAGACTCAAGTTCAAATCTCACCAACCTCAGTGTCCTCAACTATAAAATGAAATTAATATCTTCTTCATCAGATGGTTGTGAGGGCTAAAAGAGATAGTATATCAAAAGCACATAGTGGCCAGGCACGGTAGCTCACATCTGTAATCCCAACACTTTGGGAGGCCAAGGCAGGTAGATCACCTGAGGTCAGGAGTTTGAGACGAGCCTGACCAACATGGTGAAACCCCGTCTCTACTAAAAATACAAAAATCAGCCAGGTGAGGTGGCACATGCCTGTAATCCGAGCTACTCGGGAGGCTGAGGCAGGAGAATCACTTGAACCCGGGAGGTGGAAGTTGCAGTGGGCCAAAATCATGCCATTGCACTCTAGCCTGGGTGACAGAGCAAGACTCCATCTCAAAAAAAAAAAAAAAAAAAAAAAAGCACATTGTACACTATAGGAGCTTCACAGATGGTAGGTATCATTGTAATTTAATTTATTCAGTTGACGTATTCAATATTTAAGTCTATTAATTCCTCAGTCCCCACCTAGCACACGACTTGGCACATGGTAGACAGTTGATAAACATTTGCTAAATGAATAAGTAAAATTCAACTTAGCCCTAAATGAACATATCACTTGCTTGTTCCCACCCTGCTTTCCTGCTACATTTTTCTATTTTCTTGTCACTGCCACTCTATTCTTCCAGCTAGCCAGTTTCATGAATTTTTAGTCATTTTGACTCCATCATTATCTTTATACCCTAAATGCAAAACTATGTAGAGATAATAGTCATGATGCTCCCCACCTACAGCCTTTTCTGAGGCCCTGCCTAACAGTACCTGGCTTTTTCCATAATGTGACCCAGATTCTGGCCCCACAGCATCGTCACCACCACCATCAGACCATAGCAGATGGGACTAGGAGATGGCACCTGAGCCAAGACCTGGTGGCTGTTCCCATAATGTAACAGGTGCGAACACTGAGTCAATCAGATCCCCTCTGGTGGAAGTATGAAGAGGGGCATATTGAGCAGCTGAGTCACTTAGCAGTGGGCGGGCTGTGGGGTCATGGTTGATCTGGAAAAGCTGGAATTATTGAGAGAGAGAAAAAAGTAAGTGATCATCGAAAGGCAATGGAAGAGAGAAGAGAGTGGAATAGCCATGGAGGGAGAAGGATTGATTCTAGGAACTGGAGAGAGAGAGAGAGATCAACCTTGCAGTCCAAGAGAAGAAAAAGACAGAGAAAGAGGAGCTGGCCCCACAGATCTTCCTGGGTTTCTCAATGACTTTGAGGTTCGTTTCTAATTCCCACCCCAAGCATCTTTTAAACAGCTACCCACCCATCACCTTTTACTCTACTCTGTGACTCGCTGTCAAAAAGCTTGACCAGTGCCCAAATTGTGTTGATGCTTCCTTCTCCCTCCTTCCCCCCATCTCTTCCATTCCATCCTCACTGCCATCATGAAGCCGGGAATCTCTAGTTCTCCCAACTAGTCCCACTGGAGGCTTCTGACCTCAGCTGGCCAATGCTGTCTGGCTCCAGTGCTTGTCTTCCAGCGTCTGTCCTTATGGTGCTACTTGCTCATCCTGAAGCTTGTGGTGGCTTCCCAGTGCTTCTTAAAATCCAAGCTCAACAGGGGTTCAAGGCCTTACATCTTTTAGTTCTCAGGCGAACCTATGATACTATCTCCCAACACGAAAGCCTCACACCAGCCAGTCAACACCCCTCCCCATGATGCTGTACCCCCACCACATCCACATCTTCCCCTTCGCATCCTAAAATACCTTTGTTTTTCTTCCTTTGTTTTCCTTCCTTTATTTCTTCTCCTATGCTTCTCTGTTTCTATCTCCTTCTCTCTTTCCTCTTCTTACTTAAATTCAACTTCATCTTTCAAGGTTTAAGTCCAGTATTATCTAACTACCCCTGGACCACTTATCTAACTACCCCTGGACCACTTACTTATATGTCAGGGATATTGATCTTGCTCACCTCCCCAGCTCCAAGCTCCCTGAGGGCAGAGACTATACTGTACCACTTCCATATGTCCCATGCCACCTAGAATGTTATATGTGCTTAGAGAAGATGATGTTGAAAATATCTTGTTGAATTGATTTCAATTATAAGATTAACAAATGTGTATATGGATGGATACTTATTTGAAATAAGTAATGTCAGATGTCAAACAAACCACTGTATGTGAGGTGGGGAGTATTTTTTGGCATCCCACAAAGCATCCTAGGAGTTTTGTTGTCTGCTATTCTTCTGCACAGCAACATTTCTGGCTACTGTTATCCTGCATATTCTTCAATAGAATGTAACTTCAGAACTCATTTTTTAAAGAACTCTTTAGATTATGGAATGACATCACCTTCTAGTCATACAAATTCAATTAAAATTCCAAAAGCATTTATTAAGCACACTGCAGGAAATTAAAAAAATGATTAATAAGACCTAACCTCTTCCTTCAAGATGCTCACAATCTGGTTAGCAATAGGACAAATGCACTAATGACTGCAGTCAAGGCAGGATAAGACACGTGCCATAAGAAAGGTCAAAGTGCCATGGTGGGTCAGAGGAAGATGCTCTAGAAGGTAGGGAAGGACCTGCAGTAAAGCTGGAGGATGAGGCATTTGAAATGGGCAAATACTTGGAGGGACAGGCAACATGGGGTGTGTTGGGAGAATCTTGAATGGCCGGGTTAGTACTCAGTGCCTGACTGCCAGAACTCTGCCTTTTGCGAAAAGGGAAAACCTCCATGGCCAAGGAGTTTTGTCAGTGCTCAGCCACCAAGCATTTGCTGATGTGGACTTGGGTGTGACAGATGGGGGGAAAGTGTTTTGTCAAACTCCCTTTGTATGCAATAAATGTTCCACCTTCTCTTCACAAAGGCAAAAAAGCAGAATTTTTTTTATTCAACGAAGGTTTGAATGTGATTATTACATTAATAAACGTTATTACATATTCATTAAATACTGATATAAATAATGAATGAAATCGTGTATTTTTTTTATCTCATGTTGAAAATATTGCTTTCTTTACTCTTCCCCCATGTCTGAAAGGGACAGAAATGAGGTTATTTTCTTGTTACCCACCAATTAATTTCCCCTTTAAGAAGTGGAGATATGTATCTAACCCAGAAAGGCAGAGAGACTAAACGAGCTCTGTATGGCCATCACATTATCTTTTGATGTAAGAGCTGGAAGAGATCTCAGCCGGTGGTTGCAGAAGCCGTCTCACACCAGCCCCCGGAGAGTGGATTGTGTGCCTTTCTTCTCGACTCCAGGTTCAGTAACTTCAGGGTGGCAGGTTGAAATCAGCCATGGTAGGAGTATTTACACCAAGGAAATTGGCAAAAGCTACAAATAAGGGCTTTTCCCCCCTGTAGAGCTGTTCAAATATTGACCGGCTCGTCATGTACAAAAGAGGAAACTGAAGCCCAAGTGGTGAAGTGACTTGTCCAAGGTGAAGGTCACGTAACCATTTGATCATGGAACAGGCAGGATTCAGGTCACCTAATGCCTATGCATTATTACTCTTTTCACTGGGAAGCTGCAGTACTGATTAGGATTTGAGGGTGCCTCTAAATAGATAAGTATGTAGACAACGACACAGATTATTATACAAAAGAAACAGATGCCATGGTCTTCAAGTTAATAGCTTGCCAGGGCTAAAAGAGGAACATCCAAACTTCTCTCCACAGATGGCTCTTTTGTACCCCGCCCCCCAAACTCCTACCCCTTGAGGGGAGGGGTTCCTGAGAGTGGGAAAGCAGGAGAGGAGGAGACTTCAATTTCTTCCAGCTTCACATTGGAGGAAGTGACGGAAGGCATCTCAGCCAAGCGCCTTGGTGCGTTGGACTCCTCTTTGCTCTGTAATTAGTGTCTATTTGTCTCCTTAACTTAAACTGGTTTTTAGCAATTTAGAGCCAGGGAGCCCATGTTATTTCAGTGAAGTGATAAAAAAAAAAAATGGATATGTAATTGAAATCCCGTTCTACTCCTCTGGGAACCTGGTATGTTGCTTCACTCAGCTGAATGATAAAGATTCGGGGCCCTGATCACAGGCAGATAAGTAGGCTGGTTGATTAGGATGAATCCCACAGGCAATCCCTAATCTACTAGTCTGTTTGTTAACTATCAGTCTTTTTAGGATATTTGGTTTGCATAATATGATAATATAATAATGCACAAGCTCTTTAAAGGTGGAAATGAACCCAAATTGAAGACAAAACAGCCACAGCTGACATCTGCCCTCCCCAGTGCAACAGATCAATTATCTATTAGGCACAAATTTTTATTGAGTATCTATTGTTTGCACAGCACTAGGTGAGGGATAGAAGAGGTGTCAAATGTTCAGACCTTGGCCGTAAGGACCTAGCAAAGGCAATAAGGCATGCCCACAGGAAATTAATATTGCTGTAAGGAAGTGAATGCTTTGCTACTAAATGTGTGAATCAGACCAAAAGAGCTGCTGTAACGGGAATTTGGATCTTGGCTAAATAGAGCCATGCAGCTCTGCCGAACTCCAGAAGTCTCTCAAACTCCCCCTTGTAAAAAGCGCTGAAGTGTTGGGCCCAATGTCACCTTCTGCAATTAAATGGTATCTCTTTATAGCAATGCACGGCACTCAGCGTGCCCTGCTCCAGCTGGTACCAGAAATGTCTAGAACCCAGCCTGGCTCCTCCCTGCCTTTTGGGATAGGGCCTGTGGAAGTGGACTTGAGTGGGTGATTTTTCTGTTTTCTCTGTTTCTACTGTACTTCAATAAATGTACCAAGAATAGCCACCACTTCCTGACAGTGGGGTGCCAGACCCTGTGCTAGGTGCCTCACACACGGTGTCCCAATGTCATCCTCCTCCATATGCATAAGCATCTTCAATAAAGAAACTCAGGCTTGGAGAGGTAGGGGGACTTGTCCAGGGTCACCTCACTGACATTCTGACTCCAAAGTGCATGCTTTCCCCATTAACCCTGTCAAGGTAATTCAGTAATTCCCCAACCTAGTCACATATCATAATATAGAGATGCCTGGGTTCCACCCTACAGATTCTGATCCTCAAGATCTGGGGCAGAGGCCAAGTGCCTGAATTTCTAACAAACTTCCCAGGCTGTTACTGCACACCAGTGCTTGAGAATAGGTGCTATTACCTATTTACATGCTGCTTCCTGTTTCCTCCCTCCCCCAGCTGGAGAGTACGTCATGGGCAGGGATTGTGTCTGAGTCACCTCTTTGCCACCGATAATCAATGCGGTACTGGGCACAGTTTAAGTGCTTAATGCATTTTTCTTGAAAATGCTGAGTAGCATTGCACAGTTTCACTCTCCTTGCTGGCATTCTCAGGTAGAATATCAGGTTAACACACCTGCTACCAGTTCCCCAAGACTCAGCTCACGTAATGCCTTGGGGGTCTAGTTTGCAATATGAGCAACATGCCTGCAGCTGCAATGCACTCCCAATTACCCACTCGGGGATCCCTATCTGCTGGGTCCCCTGCCACCACCCCTCGCTCTGTCTGGTGTTGCCTGTTCAGGGAAAGCTGGCTGGATGTCATTTAACATAGTCAAACATAATCAGGAGAATGGAGCTCACAGACAGATTCAGCAGGACATTCTACAACAGCACAGCACTAACCACTGGACAATTCTTGGTGTGAGGTTGAACTCTCTCTTTCCTCCCCAGTCTGTGTGGAATTGCCCTGTGAGCTATGTGGAGGCACAAAATGTTTGATGGATAACAACCCAAAAGATTGTTTCCTAAGGCATGTTCCTGGTAGTGTCAATATCCACAGGATGTTAATAAAGGATTCTGCAAAATTTGGACCAAACCAGGTTAAACAAAAACAGTTCTCCCTATTATAGGATTTTCAAGAGATGCAATATGCTAATCTGCACTCTGATTATCTATATATATTATGCAGCATTTCTCAAACTTTTCCTTGAATTCTTTTTTCCCCTGGAATTTGTTTTTCCTTACATTTTTTCACTGATGTTCCAAGGAATATGCTTTACAAAATCATGATTGGGTACAATTTTCCTTGCTCCAACCCCCAATGCCTATTTTGCAGATGAAGAAACTGAGAGTCAAGAAATGAAAAAGCACTTGCCAAGACCTCATAGCTGGTTAGTGCTGGATGTAGGCACGGAACTAGGGGATGCTGAGATCACTTCTGCTCCCAGGATCTCACCTCAGGTTACCCTATGCCTGCAACGTGCTTCATTTAGCCAAGACCAGTGTCAGACTTTAAGCTTCTGGGACACATTCTCTCTTCTCCAGTGTCCAGCCTTTCACTACGCCCAAAGATGAGACACCATGAGTATCCACAGAGCACTCGGTCCTTCCTGAGGTCTACAGCTTGCTGAGCTGTCAACATTGCACTAATTCTAGCACACTCTTCTCCCTCTCTCCTTTCTTGCCCTCTCATTCCCTTCTTTGCCTTATCTCTTTCCTTTTTTCTTCTCTCATCCTCCCAAGCTTACTATAGTTCCTGAGCCTCTCACAGCCCAGGGAGGAGCAGCACACAGGAGTCCTGGATTTCAAGGAACTGGAGGCTTTGAGAGGAGAAGAAATGTGTCTGAATCATTTAGCTAGCAAAATGACAGACCTGTGACTTGAATCCAGGGCTTCAGTCTTATTCTGCATCTTTGACTACACACCTCTGGTGCCAGAAAGCTCTATCTCTGCTCACTATGTGGTAGTTCCTTTGACTACATATCTCTGGTGCCAGAAAGCTCTATCTCTGCTCACTATGCGGTAAGTGAACACTGTGCCTGGCCAGGCCCCTTAATAGGCTGAGAAGCTCTTTGCCACCCAGCTCGAGCAGGGCTCGCTAACCTCACCCTCCAGGGATGGGGAAGCAGAGTGAGTGATACATTCCCCCTGGTGTGACTACGTGTCTAATTCCTTCTCAGGGCCTTCTTAAGCCCTTAGCCTCAATTATGTTCCATGACCAGCAAGTGACACAAATTAATTATCTGCTTGGAAAAGAAGGGCTTTCTTTTATCTGTTTGAAAGTGGTCACCCTCTCATTTCAAGGATTGGCCTCATAAATTCCAAGGAAGGACAAAGAAGATGGCTACCAGCAGGAGGGAGACAGCAGAAGAAAGGAAAGAGATAAGGCAAAGTGAAGAGGGAGAGGGCACGAGAGGAGAGAGGGAGTAGAATGTGCAAGAGTTAGTGCAATGTTAAAGGCACTAGCATAGACAACCTTAGACACTGGCAGGGCAAAAAGGAGGGGTGCTTCAAACTATTAAGGGAGAATAGATGTCAAGAAAGGGCTTTCATATTTAAGCTGAGTATTAAATGGTTCAGAAAATACAGCCTTCATGAGGACAGGAACCATCTTTATTTGGTTCACCATTGTGTCACCTGTGTCCATCATAGTGGTTCGCATATAGTAGGTGCTCAATAAACATCCATCTATTCAATGAATTAATTAATCAGTAGACACTGGCCAAGCAAATGAAGCAGGAAAAGCCATTGAAGGAAGATGGCAGCATGATTAAAGATGATTAGAATGACCAGCAGTTCTCCACCACTGGCACATGGCATATGTGTTGAGGGATGGAGGGATGGTCAGGAACTGATCTGACTGGTCTGTGCTGCGTGTTCTTGAAAATAATGAAATGACAGCAAATTCATTTTACATCTAAAATCCCATTTCATCCTCACAGTAACTCTGTGAAGGGTACAAGAAGGCTCAGAAGGCTTACAAGTTCCCAGAGCAGGAACCAGTACTTGATTATTAACCTAGATCCTGTGATCTTTCTCTAGTATCTGCTTGGGGATGACCCCTAGCCCTCAGTACCTTTCCTCCTCTGAGCATCCTCCAGGCTGGGTTCAGAGCACAGACATGTGTTTTCATAACAATAAGTGGCAAATTTTCTTTAAAAATATTATCTGATTCATTCCACAAGCAAATAGGTGATCATGTTTTCATCATACATTCTTTCCAACTCCCTGTGCCTCTGCAGCTACCCTCATTCAACTAAGGTGGGGGTTATCTAAGGGTGGCTACAGAGAAGTGGGTGAGGGCTTTATGCTGTTTCTCTTGTTCCAGGCTAAAGGGAAAGAGAGAGAAATGCTTAAGATAAGCTTATAGATGGACATGGGCTCCAAGAGCTGGGCACACACCAAAGCACATTCTACCAGGAAGTATTTTAAGGACAGGGTGCAAAGGCATTAAGGGCCAATCCCTGGCCAACAGATACCTGCACCCAAGTGATGCAGGAGGCCAGGCAGGGCCAGGAGAGCGAATGGTGTGGGAATAAATTGTTCTTCATGCATGCTTCCTGCTAAGGCCATGGGACGTGGTGATACAAAGGTGATTTAAACCCAGACAAACCTACTTTTAAATCCCAGATCCGCCATGGGCTAGTTAGATGAACTCAGCTGTTATATCAAATGCATGTAAAGGTTAGTAAGGGTCACATACAGAATCTCATGTGAACCCCATAGTACTGGTTGATAGTATGGGGGTAAGTGTTTGTTATAAACCCCATTTTTAGATGAGCAAACTAAGGATCAGAGAGTAATTTGGCCAAAGTTACCCTGAAAGCAATAGATCTAAGACCTCTATGCTCAAAATCCCATGACCTCTCACTGTGCTACACTGAGCCAGAGAGGCCAAAGCCCCTGAGCAGCAGCCATGAAGAATCTTAGCAAGAACCAGAAATCCAAAAGCCAGGGTACAGGTTTTAGATCCTCAAAGTCTTGTGCTAAGGGGCCTAGGGAAGGGAAAACTGAGCCTCATTAACATAGAGGTGGGGACCCCAGGACTTCTGGGATGCCTTCCCAGCTTCCTGGGTCCCCTGCCCACTGCCCTTCTCTCCCAAGCTGCTGCCTAATTACAGAGCTGTAAATGCAAATTATTCTAATAACTGGTGCTAATTTATACGCATTTACATATAATTTGCAATTCATTTGCTGTCCACATGTAGTCAAACTTCACTAATCCAGACCAAAGTGGGGAAGCCTACTCTGAAATGAAGAGTCTAGGTTATAGAATAATTCAATAGCTTATCACAGTTGAGTTTTATCTTAAGCAGGAAAGCCTGCTTTAAAATCAAACATGCAAGGTAAAAATAGGTATTGCCAAAATTCTCCTTGAAAATCTACAAGAGCTGGGTTCTCAGAAGCTCAAAAGCCAAAAAATTAATTCCTTTTATTTCTCTTTGATTTTGAGCTGTGGAAGAGAGGACAATAGGTAAATAAAAGGCTCTCTCCCTCTTTCTCTGTCTGACTTTCTATGATGAAATTCAGGAAGTTCAAGTTCATTTATGTGATGTGACTCCACTGACTCAGTTTGAACTAGTAAAATCTTCCTAGTGCAAAATTTTCCATCCTTCAAAAAATGTAGATTGGAATCTGAAGTATGAGAAACCATACAGTAAATTGGGCTTAGATATCTGTGGGTCGCGTAATCAATGAACACAATTCAGGGAGTGCAAATGTGACAACTGGGTTTGTGAGGTGTACACTGGATGGTGGCGTTGAAGAAAGAGGTATTATGTTTAAAAAATAACAAATACACACACATGTGTGTATATTGTCTAGAAGTGAATCCTGAGTAGGGATTCTTGCCCAAGTGATTTATTGAAGAAGATTGATTGGAGGATGTACTCTTAGGAGTGAGGGGGAAGGAGAAGGCAGGAGAGATGGGGAGCTAAGTGAAAATGTGTCTCAGCTAAAAGTAGCTTTAGACTTGCTTCTGATCCCATGGGCAAGCTCTAACCAAGAGCTCTAAATCCCCCTACCCCAGAGTTAGCCCCACCTTGGGGACCTTTGACCCACATGTGACAGTCAATTATTGTCTGAGATAAACTCGCAGGGACTGTGGTCGCCCAAGCCAGCTGGCCAATATCTGCAGGGGCTAAAGAGCATCTGGGTTGGGCACCGATAGTGTCTACTGCGGTTCACCCTTTGCACAGCTCCAATCCACTTTCTTCTTTCACTAAGTTCACTCCACCCAGATACAACAACCTCAGAATTCTGATAGATCACAATTTCCTTGGAGACATATTAGGTTGGTGCAAAAGAAAGGTTAATAGATTGAACCACAGCCCTGCTGCATGTGCCCAAGGCCATGACTGCTGTTCATGATCTTCTACTTCCACCCACTCTAGATTCCCCTCACATTTAGCTAGCGCTTCTGCTGGTCTACGGGACTTGCCTAGCCGGTTGACCTAGCTTGCGCTGTCCATGTAAGGAGCCTTCCAGTGTCACCTGATAAAGGGATTGAGGCAGAATTTCTAAGACTGGAATATGCTGCCTCCAAAACACAAAGAAGCCAAATAACTGTTATGCTTATTTCTTAATGATAGGAGGTACACGGAGTAATAACTTGTCCTGGGGAGGGGCTATCCCTAGGCTATTAGCTCATTAAAAACTTCAATGATATGGCAGTACCCTAAGTCCCTGGGGTTTATCACCAACCCTCTAGATAGCATGTATCTATCTTACAATGGCATCCAGTGTATTTATCGCTTCTTCTCATTGGTCCAATTAACATGATAGCATCAATAAAGTGGACCATTCTGATATTTTGCATGGTGTCCAGAGAGTCCGGGATACTTGGGACTATGTTATGAACAGAGAATTATCATTCTCCCTGAGACAAGATGATGAATTTATATTGTTATCTTTTCCATATGAATACTAACTGTATTTGATCTTTCTTGCTGATGGATTAAAAAAAAAGAACACATTCACCAGATCAATAGCTACATACCATTTACCCAAGGCCATGTTAACCTGCTCTAGTAAATATATGACTGGCATGACAGCTACAATTGGGACTACTATTCGGTCAACTTTGCAATCATCCACTGTCATCTGCCATAATCTATCTGGGTTTTGCAGGGGCCAGACTGGTGAATTATATGGGATAGGAACAGCCTGTCCCATACAATGACAGGAACCACCTCCTCAGTATCTTTTAAACCAGTTAGGGTGGCACTAATCTTTGCCATCCTCCCTGGAATGTGATATTGTTTTTGATTTACTATCCTGGTAAAGAGAGGAAACTTTCAGGACATTCTACTGGCCTTTCCTATTCAATAGTTCTTATTCTATAGGTCAAAGAACTAATGTAAAGTTGTATCTCTTGCTAAACACGTCCAATCCAATTATATTTCAGGAACCAGAGAAATGACCACCAGGTGGACCATTTTGAGACATGCCAGGGCCAGAACTCCATCTATCACCAGGCCCTCTCTGGCCTCTCTAACAGGAGTGTCATCATTGTGCTTGTGTCCCCCAGTATCAGCATCAACTCAGAACTTGTTTCCAACAGACCTCAAAAGGCTCTGGGTATTTCCTCTTTCCAGTGCCTGGTTATGCCAGTAAACAACTATAGGTCCTTTGGGGACCTATAGAACTGGGGCAATCACTACTGTGCCCACTTACTGTGGCACTGCAGGGTCTCTCTTTGTGGAAATTTGGCCTCCCCTTTAGTCAATGGCCAATGAGCTCCGGGTTTGAGAACTGGCTCAGCTCTGGAAACCAGCAAGACATCTTGACTTTCTTTAGAAAGGTTGAAGGTGGTCTTACGTTCATTCATTATTGATCTCTTATGAATTTACACACACACACACACACACACACACACAAATAACTTTGCTAGCTGCCCATCTATTTTACCTCTAGGAACACCATGATTTACATACTATTTCCAGAAATCTCTGTAGTCTGGGCTCTTATAGCCACTGTTGCAACCTTGCTGCCCTTACAGTAATTACACCCACCACGCTTCTGACACTTAGGTGCTACCACCTGGCCTCTGCTGTGCTGAGATTTTTACCATTTCTACTAGGGAGCCCAGTTCTGAAATACGATCTCTTCAGTCCTACCCAAACCTCTCTGCTGACGCTGGTGTCCCTCACTCACACATTCCTAATCACCCTAGTAAACCGAGTGATCTCCAGGCCTTCCTGAGAAACAGTTTGAGAGTGGATTTCCTAGCATTAGATAACAGGCCCACTCTAGCATGCCCACTTCTCTGAGCCTTTTGGTCTCTTTCTGCCCAGTTGGCCATGGCAGTTCCGGCAACTCTGTTTTGTTTAATGTGGGCCACTGTTTTCTCCAAGCTTCCAAGCACCATCTCAGCAGTGCATTAGAAGCATAACCTGGGGCCCTCACCAGGATGTTCTATCCTGTGTCATGGGAGAGTACCCTGCACTGAAAACTCTCCCTATCCAGCTTTAGATTCTGGCCCCTCCCCAATCTAGGCCCTTTGGATCCACCCCTTGTTCCTGGCCCCACTGTATTGTAGCCAGTTCCTGCAGCTTTGGAGAGAATCCTCTAATCCCTCAGCAGGCCCAGCCCTTTCCCAGTCTGGCTATGCTGAGATTTGACCCCAATTTGTGATCTGGTGGCCAGAAGGGGAGATGGGGGCAAATCCAGAGGGTAGCAAGTACTGGCCTGTTAGAAGGCCTCATGTAAGGTCTCTGCATCATTTTCAAGCAAGCAGGAGCTTCTATTTTAACAGGGGCAGTGGGCCATTTATGCAGGCCCAAGAGGTCCAGGGGACTCTGAAGATTTAGTTCTCAAGCACAGCTATCCAGATATTCCCATCCCAAGTGTCAGTGTCCCACTGTCACAGCCCCACTGTCAGCATAAGTGACTCACCTAGGCTGAGAATTCAGTCTTCTTTGAAGTTCTGACACTTCTACAGCTACACCCTGAGCCTGGTTTCTAGCTCTGCCTGTCCCTGGCTGTAGGAATGGAAGGTTTTTTTAAACGCCTAGCACTTTGCTTTAAATTGTTAATTAGTAGATTTGAGCCTGCCATTTTCTCTCTTCAACAAATCAGTGGTGTTTAGCAAAACCCACCCAGTTCCACAGTCTGTATAGTGATGTTTCCCTAAGCTCCTGTTATGGACTGAATTGTACCCTACTACCCTAATCCATATGTTGAAACCCTGACCTCCAATGTGACTGTATTTAGAGATAATCACCTCTCTAAAGGCCCTAAGTTTAAATGAAGTCATAAGGGTTGAGCACTAATCCAATATGACTGGTGTGCTTACAAGAAGAGGAAGAGACACCAGGGATGTATGCACAGAGGAAAGGTCATCTGGAGACACGGTGAGAAGATGACCGTCTGCAAGTCAAGGAGAAAGCCTCAGGAGAAACCAAACCTGCCGATACCTTGTTTTCAAACTTCCATCCTCCAGAACTATGGGAAAACACATTTCTGTTGTTTAAGCCACCTAGTCTGTGATATTATGGCAGCCCTAGCAGACATCTTCCCAATTCCCAAGACACTGGGCCAGCTGGTACAGCCCCTTTCCAGTTCACCTAGGTAAAGATGTTAGCAATCCCACTGCTACAGCCTGCCAGGGACTATCAGCACTTCGCCTGCTTCATTGCAACCCAGTTCTAGAAACCCATACTTTGTGTCATTCTTTTTTTCTTTTTCTTTTTTTTTTTTTTTTGTTTGTTTGTTTGTTAGGACCATGCTCAATACCAGATGTCTCAGGTCAGGCTCCTCAAAAAACAGAGCCTGATACGAGGACCCTTGTTAAAGCTTTTTATTAGGGTGGTAAATTCAGAAGAAGGGGATTGAGGGAAATTGTATGAGTCTGTTCTCACGTTGCTAATAAAGACATACCTGATACTGGGTAATTTATAAAGAAAAAGAGGTTTCATGGACTCACAGTTTGCATGGCTGGGGAGGTCTCACAATCTTGGCAGAAGGTGAGGAGAAGCAAAGCCACGTCTCACACAGCAGCAGGCAAGGAGAGAATGAGAGCCAAGTGAAAGGAGTTTCCCCTTATAAAACCATCAGATCTCGTGAGACTTATTCACTACTACGAGAACAGTATGGGGGAAAACCACCCCGATGATTCAGTTATCTCCCACAGGGTCCCTTCCACAACACGTGGGAATTATGGGAGCTACAGTTCAAGGTGAGATTTGGGTGGGGGCACAGCCAAACCATATTAGAAGCAAAACAGCACTAAAAGAAAAGCTAATGAGGAATGTGCCCTTGGCTGACAACTAGCTTCAATCCGATCTCATGGGCAGGTAGCGCTGCAGTGTGAATTCCTCAGAGCTTGTCTCACCTTGAAGCAAGAGAACTGTCCTTTTACCCCATGCCAGTCAGTCATCAGCTGAGGTCTGCCACTGGGGAAGGAGAGGTGAGAGCACAGTCTCCATGGGGAAGCAGCTTACATTTGGCCAAGGACGGCACTCCAGAAAAGGGTGCACCTGTGAATTGTTATGCACCAACAGTTACAGCAGCTGGGACATGGGGTCATCAGCCAGTAAAGGGAGTTTTGGTGGAGCACCTACAGCTTCTACTACAGATAGGTGTATGATGGATGGAGGGAGGAAGGGATGGATGGAGGGAGGAAGGGATGGATTGATGGATAGATGGATGTATGGGTAGACAGACAGATGATAGGTAGATAGATGACAATAGATAGGTGCATAGATAGGTAGATCACATTTTGTAGGAATTAATAGGGCATGAGAAATCTGCAAACATCAAATTCATCTATCTCCGCTAAATTGAAAGACATAAATGGCCTCATTGCATTACGCACCTCCTAAAATACCTTTTTGGGCACCTAACATATGACTGCACACTGATGAGGAGGATTAGGAAGAATATACGACAATGCCAAGGAGGATTACTGCTACAGGTCAGGGTCCTCAGGGAGCAGACCCTGAGGTGGAGATTAGTGTGAAGGAAGAAAGCTAGAATGGGCAGAGGGAGAAGTTGGGCTGAGATGTAGTCTCATTAACAGCCTCAGCTGATGCCACCACAAGTCAGAATGGCATTTCAAAGTTGTGCCAAGCCGAAATGAGTGGTCCAGGCTTTCATGTCTTTGCACAGGCCAATCACTGGATGCAACCTGCCCCAGGAAAGAGGGATGACCTCGGACAAGATGGCCCTTCAATGAGGACAACTCCTGAAGAGGGCTGACAGGTGAGGGCTGTCTACAGACAACCCTTGCAGCAGCTGGCAAAATAAACACTTCTGTCCTTCAGAATGTTCTAGGCTGCACAGCACAGTGTCCAGTATAATCACCTGACTTCGTCTAAGGGGCAGGGAAGGCTCCTGTGAGGAGCTGGCAGCCAGCGGGGTCTGAAGGATGAGTGGGAGTTACGAGGTGCAAGGGGCCACCCTGCTTCCTCTTCAGCACAAGATTAGAAAGTTCTCAATTAGGCTGTTTTACGCTGAAGACTTTTTGGAAAAGAAGCAATTAGGCACCATTAACTAGGATACCTGTTCTCTCTCTTTTGTTTTCCCTTTTAAAAACAAGCTGGAAAATATGCCTTCATTAACCTGCTTTTCATTTGGAAGCCAGCAGCAGAGCTTCTGAGCATGTCAGCCTGCTTGAAGATGAAATGGAAAAGAGCTTGTCAAACATCTCCCTACAAGGGCAGGAAAGGGAAGTCGGTAGGGGAAAGGTTGGGTAGGAGGATTGCTCAGACTCAAGAAACTATCTGCAAGGCACTAATTGGGCTGCCAAAATGTGCCGAGGCAAAGAGGAGAAAGGCGGATAAACAGTTTCGTAGCAAGGGGTCAATGGTGAGGCCAGGCAAAGCTGCAGCAGAGCCCCTCCACCCAGCAAGAAGCTGGGATTAAGTGGGTTTCAGAATGCGGCTGGGGCAGCTCACAGGGGCTGTGAGCCCTTGAACTTGCTATTTCAGGCTGAGGTCCAGGCGACCCTCCTCCCCCAATCCCATCCCCACCCCACTCCTCTGCAACATTACTGTGGGGGAAATTGCTGGTGGAAACAAGGGAGGTACATTACTAAGCTTGTTGTTCCAGGAAGGAGCTGAGAAGGGAAGGTCAGGGAGAGCAAGCCATCCAGATGGCAAGGCCAGTGCCACAGAAGAAGGGGAGAGGCAGGAGTGAATGCTACTAGGGTCAGGCAAAGAAGGTCACTCACAGCTTTTGGGCAGAAGAGAAAGCTTGAGGTAAAGTACAAGGTACATGAAGGTAAAGAAAGGAGCTTGTTTTTCCAGTTCATTCTCCTCTCTCTGGTCCCTAATTTCTACTTCTCTGCAGAGAGCAGAGCATTCTTGGCAAGTTAGGTGTGCCATGCACACCCCTTCTCCACCATTCCCCAACCACATTGCCCCTGCTGTTGCCCTCTGGCCTCTACCTTAAATCCACAGAGGACAGCAGGCAAAGCTGGTCTACTCCACTCATTGCACCATCCTCCTCATCTTCCTTGGTCTCTTTAGTGAGAGCAGTCCCTAGAAGCCAAGCCATAAGAGCAATTCCATGATGGCCTCAATATTTTAGAAGAAAGAAGTTCTGTACAGGGGTCTAGCAATATTCATCTCTTCAATTCTCAAACAGTATTTAGGTGGCTACTGTGCCAGGCACCATGTTAGAAATAAACAACATACAACTCCTTTGAGTAGGAGAAATAAAGCTGCAAGCCAGTATCTATACTGTAAGTGAAAACATGCTATGCGAATGCAGATATTAGTCCTGCTTGGGGTTGGGGAAAGAGGAGGGTTTAATAGGAGTTGTGGGCTTTTAAGGGTTAAGTAGATAGACATTAATGAGGCAAAAAAAGAGGTGAGAGAAGAGACTACAGCAGGAACAGTACACTGATATAGAGGCTTGAAAATTGTTTCATGTATGCATTCAGAAAATGGGGAATCAGAATCTGGGAAAGTCAGAATATGGTCTGTGTGGGGAAATAATGGAAGGTGATCCTGGAAGGCTGGAAACGTGAACCTAATGGTTTTAGATGTGAAAAATCAAAGACAATTTTTAGAAATTAGTACAGTTAGATTTAGATTTTTGGAAATACCATAATGAAATGGAGAAGGCAAGAGAGGAGGCAGTTAGGAGCAAGGAGGCTGTTGAACTAGTCAGAGCAAGAATCGATGTGGGTCTGGCAGTGAATTCCACCAGTGAATAAATGGTTGTCAAATAAGCACAAAAGGGGGTTTTGAACCACCTTCAAGCTGGTGGGGAGGGAGTGGTTAAAGATGATTGTAGTAATGCTGATGAAATGAGCTATTCACCTTATGCACACAGGAGATGAGGGAAGTGGGGATTTGCGAGCACAAGTGGGAAAGACATGTTATGGTCTGGATTGTGGTCGTATCAAATGACCTCTGCTCTGTGGCCTCTCCCCTCAACTTTTTCGGGAAATAAAAGGCTGGAACCAGTCCCCCTGAGAATGGGATGAGAAGAGAAGTCCTCATAGAAGTCACAGAAATAAGACAGAGCTGACATGTTCACTGTGGTCTCTGCCCACCACCCCAGCCCAATACCTTGACCACACATGATTACTTAATGAGGTGTCAAACATCCTAGTTTGTCCAGGACAGTTCAAGATTGTACTTGATATTCAGGCAATATGATTAATCCAGTTCCTTTCACTCTCAAAACTGGCCCAGTTTGAATGATAAAATGGAAGTTGACCTTACCAATCAACTGCAGCCTTCTTTCCCACTGAGCCCAGGTGCAACCTCAAAATCCTTTTCTACACAGCCTTCTTTCTAGGCAACAGCTATCAATCAATCAGGTATTGAAATCAACTTGCCACCTTTTTGAAAGAAGAAAGAACATAGGTCTAATATTAGCTGGGCAAACACAGGCATGCAATTTGACCTCTCAAGCCTCCATTTCTTCATTTGACAACTGAAAAAATAGCATTGCCTACTCACAGAGCTAGTGTGAGCATCAAGTGAGGTAGCACATGGAAAAATGCTATACAAATGGTAGTGTTTTTAGGATTACTCAAAGGACAGAAACAGCTGGCATGGTAGTGCCTCAGGGGTCTTGGCATCATCCTCCCCTCTACCCCAGTAGGAGACCATGAGCCTCCTTGTGAAGGAGGCTGTGGTAGCCAGCAGCTCCTTCTGAAGTTTAGGCCTCTCCTCCCCTAATCCTCTCTTCATTTGGAGACAAACAACAAACCCCTCTGGCACCCCCACCCCTCAGATCAACTCCATCAAGAAGTGAGGCTTCTCTTTGTACTACAGCAAACACACGTCTCTTATTGACGTTCCCCTGGGACCCTCTGTGGCAACACATGCGTAGCTTTGAAGTTGCGAGTGTGTTTAATGCGCAAGGGCCCCGTCTCGGTTCAAGGACAGTATTTTAAGTCCCTGAGAAGAGAGGAACAAAGTTTTGATTGCAGAAAGAAACAGATCCTTAACAGACTTGAATGATAAAACATCACAATCTCATCCGATTGTAGCAGCCAGCTCTGAAGAGGGAGTCACGGAAGAAACAATTGATTGAGAAGCCTGACTTTAATCTCAGCCATAAGCCTGTTCCTTGACCTAAGCTACTACCACTTCCCTGACTTGTGACAGGCACAGAACTAAAAACGCAGGGTGCAAGCTGCTCAGGGCAGGACTGCTGGGGAAGCAAACATAACCGCGGCTTGGAAAACTTCAGGACAAAGGCATCGTGTGGGAAAATGGCCTCCTTTGAAAGATTACTGCCTGAAGGAGGTGTCACCTGATCAAATAATAAAATCCTGAAGAGGGTACAGCTCATCACTTGACCTGGATCCATCTACAGAAGAATAGCCATCATTTCACCTTTTCAAATGAGCTTAGTTGTTTCAGAAACAAACCATAAACTTCACTGCAGGTCCAGCGAGAGTCCAGGCTTCAAGAGGGAAGAAAAGAGCCACTCTTCTGGAAGCAACTGAAGGAAAGAAATATGAGGCAGATAGCTGTTGAGAATATTGTCTTCTCATGGATTCCATGAGGATCTGGCCCAGAACCTGGGTGGAAAACAGACCAACCATCACCAAAACAGCTTCACCAACAGTGCTGCAGGCAGTGACCTGAGAGATGCCCGGACCAGGAGAGAGGCCACACTGGGAAGCCAAGGTGATCTTAGTGATACCTGGGACTTAGGCACTGCCTATCATTCTGAAGAGCAGGGGTCAGGCCAGCAAGCTGGGCTCATGAGTAAAGGCAGGTGGAGAAGATCATCTAGAGGGGTCATCAGAAAGTTTAGGTCTCAACTTTTCAGTTGAGAAATATTAATATAATCACCCCATGTTCCCAGGGGTGATCAGTACTAGGGGGATGGTTTGCATTGAGCTAAGAGCATCTTATTCATCTGTGTATCTTCTGGGACAAGCACAATGTATGGCATATACCAGGTCAATGATTTTAACCCTGTCTACTCATTAGAACAGCCTAGGGTGCCTTACTAAAATACCAGTGGCTAGGAGCCACTCTCAGAGCCTCTGAATTAATTGGTCTGGGAATAGGCCCAGGCATGAGAGTTATAACTTCACAGGTGATCTAAAGGAAAGTCAAGGCTATGAACAATTGTACCAGATCATCAATGAATGGCAGCTGAACAATGGAAGAACTAATGTGGTATGGTTTTGCTGAGTCCCCACCCAAATTTCACCTTGAATTGTAATAGTCCCCATATGTCAAGGGCAGGGCCAGGTGGAGATAATTGAATTATGGGGCAGCTCCCCCCATACGGTTTTCATGGTAGTGAATAAGTCTCACGAGATCTGATGGTTTTATAAATGGGAATTCCCCTGCACATGCTCTCTTGCCTGCTGCCATGTAAGACATGATTTTTCTCCTCATTTGTCTTCCACCATGATTGTGAAGCCTCCCCAGCCATATGTAACTGTGAGTCAATTAAACCTCTTTCCTTAATAAATGACCCAGACTCAGCCAGCCTGCCGCTATACTTTATTTCTAATTCAGAGAGTTCATTCTCAGATCTATCCAGGGTGTCCTTCGAATGGCTCCCCAAATCCAACCAAAGCCTCTTCTTACGAAGTCATCGACATCTGTCTCTCAGGCCGGGCTTCTTCAAAACAAAAGGCGCTTCTCCCTCACCGGTGCTCAGGCTCAGCAAAGGCTTAGGCAGGTAGGTCTTTACTAGCAGAGTGAAAACAGACTAATACACAATGAATGAATGGAAGCATTGGAGGTGAATGACAGCACACTCATTCACAATGGCAGCATCCCTAATAGGACCGCTGGCACTAGCCATTGGCATGGGCTGGTGAGAAAGTCTGCTTAGGAGGCCAGATTATCCATCAGAAGGCTTCCTGTTTAGCCCAACATAAGCAAAGGGACATTGGCTATTCCTGAAAGAATCTTCACAACAAACCACTGTAGTTGCTTCATATCCCCTCATTCCTGCTAAATTCTCTGTAGCATGCTATTA
Organism: Pan paniscus; assembly: GCF_029289425.2. Classification (NCBI taxonomy): domain Eukaryota; kingdom Metazoa; phylum Chordata; class Mammalia; order Primates; family Hominidae; genus Pan; species Pan paniscus. Next base: position 116,810,340 of record NC_073258.2, read on the forward strand.
TGTATATCTCTTCATTCAATGCTTTTAACAAAGCAGAATCATAGGAAGAATAGGTGTTTTTTAATCTACATTTCATGAGTGACTAAAATGACAGTCCCGGCTGCCAGATTATGTAGAATGTCCCAGGTCACGCAGTTTCCTTGTGGGGAATCGAGGGCTCTCTGTTTACTGGATGGGGTTAACCTAGGAGCTGAGGGTTAATCTGGTAATCTGACCTCTTTTCTGCATCTATCCTACCCTGTGCCTCATTACATAGGCACACGCATGGGCTGGGGCAATACGATCAGGCATTTAATTAAGCAGATATCAAGCTCAAGAGGGCCCTATTTCCTCTACTGTGAACCTAGGAGCAATAAGGAAATGCAGGAGCCTGAGGGTTGAAGCACAAATTTAATAAACATTTCCGCCATTGCCTGGAGCCTGATTTGTGTCAAGGCCCAATGACTTCTTGAACTAACTTGCTGAGTGATTGCAAACTTCTATGAGAGCCTCATGAGGGATGGCACTCATTGGAGGTTGAGCATGTATACAAACACAGGCCCAATTGGATGGATACCCTAGCGCTCTCTCTCTCTCTTTCTCTCTCTCATTTGCGCACATGCACACACCCTCCTCACAATGCCATAATGTCTATGTAAATTGGATCTTTAATATCCTTCAGATAAATGGCTTCAGAAAGAACATGGATACAATACTCTGTCTCTGAGTTAACATGATAGGCTCTGCCTCCCAAATTGGCTCAGAGAAATTAGCAGGAAGGAAGGATCAGACGAAATAATAAACCTGCTTACCTGCTCATTAATTTAATCTCCCCCCCACCACCCTCTCTTCGCCTTGTGGTTTCACTACCCGTAAAATAACTAGATAACTTCGAAGTCCTAGATGAAAGAGAAACTAGGTCTGGAAACTCTAAGATTAAAGGAGAATTTGTAGGATTAGTCTTTGATTTTTTTCTGTTTCTCTCTCTTTCTCCCTCTCTCTTTTATTTTTTTTTTTTCTTTTTATCTCAAAGGTGATGGAAGAGGCTTCCCTCTTCTTTTCACCTCTCTGCTGAGCTGGTCAGCCTGAAGCCTCCCCTGGGGGACAGAGGCAGAGCTCACAAGGAACTTGGGACCTGGGACAGAAAGTGCAGAGTAGTAGGGCTCCTCTTAGTGACATTTCCCACAAGACATTCAAGGGCATCTGTTGTTTGAGTAATGTATGGGCACAGGAATCTGCTTCCTCCTTATTCTTTGAGGACACCCTCTTGCAGATTCTTGGGTGCACTTCCCTATACCTCCTTTCCCAGGTAACTCTCTCCCTTAAAGAGCCTGAGATGAGTAGAAAAGACCCTGACCTACCTGGTCTGCACAATCTTGGGAGATTTCAGTGATTCCATTATGTCTTCCCAGTCCTGAGAGCCAGACTGTGAGCATCTCCAACATTGCTCTACAAGACATGTTTCAAACAGTTGCACCTAAGTCACAAAGCACCCTCCCTAGGGCCACTCCTGCCCCTGGTTATAACTAGCAAACACAAGCCAGCCGGCTGCTGTACTTTATTTCTAATTCAGAGAGTTCTTTCTTAGATCTATCCACTCTTCTCGGGAGCTCCTGGCATCTCAGGGTAGTGAGCACCTCCCTGAAAGCTCTGGGTGACCAGTCTTTATTCATTGCACGTGTGCCTCCTCCCCAAAGTCTAGCGTGAAGAAATCGGACAAGATACAGAGATCCTCTACTCCACCGGGGGAAAGTGAAAACCACACAGTTTAAGAGAGATGGGAGAACAGAGAAGCAGCAGCAGGCTCTGTTCAACAGATGGGCAGCCCAGGGTGGCGAGGGGGAGAAATGTGCCCCAGAGCAGCAGCTTGTCCCGGTGCTCACATAGGGTGTCCTTCGAATGGCTCCCCAAATCCAACCAAAGCCTCTTCTTACAAAGTCATCGACATGTCTCTCTCAGGCCGGGCTTCTTCAAAACAAAAGGCACTTCTCCCTCGCCAGTGCTCAGGTTCAGCAAAGGCTCAGGCAGGTAGTGACATCAAAGAAGGCAAAAGGCCAGGGAGCAAGTGCAGTGCTGTAAAAATGAGATGGGAATTGAAGCTTCTCTAGGCATCTGGATGCAAATACCTATGAATTTTCAAGCCCCATATGCAGAGGTACCCCTGTGGCTGATGTGCCGCAGCCGTTAGCTGTTATCCATATTCAAGCTCACAGGCCTCACTTTTGGAAGGAAAGTTACTCTAGTCCAGAACAGCAGCACCCAGGAGTCTTAGTCTCATAACTTCTTCATATTGAGGCCCCAAGAGCTCATGTTTGTGTAGGTTTTGTCTATTGATATTTACTGTACTAGATATTAAAACTGAGAAAAGTGGCTGGGTGTGGTGCTTACCCCTGTAATCCCAGCTCTTTAGGAGGCTAAGGTGAGCAGATCACTTGAGGCCAGGAGTTCAAGACCAGCCTGGGCAACATGGTGAAACCCTGTCTCTACTAAAAATACAAAAATTAGCCGGGTGTGGTGGCAGACACCTGTAATCCCAGCTACTCTGGAGGTTGAGGCAGGAGAATCACTTGAACCCTGGAGATGGAGGTTGCAGTGAGCCAAGATCACACCACTGCACTCCAGCCTGAGAGACAGAGAAAATGACAAAATATTTGTTAATTCATTTAAAAATAACATCTATCATACATGAATATATACAATAGTTTTTTAATTTTCCAAAACAAAATTAGTGAGAACAGTGGCCTTGTTTTATATTCACAAATCTCTTTAATGGCAGCCTTAATAGAAACCAGCTAGATTCATGTATCTGCTTCTGGACGCACCCTGTTGTGATAGGCTGTTTTGTTGAAGTTCATAAAAAAAAATACAGCCTCACACAGATATGTATTTGGAAAGGGGAGGAATAGCTTAATAATCTTTTCTGATAATTGTGGGTATTTATGGAAATTACATTAAAACTCAAAAAATGGTGCTTTCTTAAAGGTTACAGCTTGGAATGAGAAACCTTTTCATATAATGTTACATTAAAATCCATTGATCTATCTTACACTTGAAATGGAATTTTTGCATCATGGATTGATCATCTGGAAATATTGGTTCACTGAGTTATACAGATCTTGCAAATGTTGATACATTTCATGATGCAATATTGGAAATCCACATTTGTCCATATCGCCTCAGATTGCGTCAGAAAAGTCTTTTAACTATTTGGAAGTTCCCAGTGCAAGGGCCACTAGGATTCAGACCTTGTTGGAGAAGGTGCAATTACAGCCTGCTGGAAGGCAGAGAAGTTCTTTGGGTTGCCTGGACCCAAGCTGGACCATAGTCAATGAGCTGAGGCTGGGAAACAGGAACTGGAAAACAGGAAACCCCTGCCGAGGCACCTAATGAAACATACAGGGAAGCCTTCTTCAGGAATGTCGTTGAGCTAACTGGTAAGCCAGCTAGGGAACCTATGGAACTCCCCAGGAAGGTGCCTCCTGTAAGGCTGCCCACAGGGAAATGCTACACCATGCAGGAGAGCTCCCTGGGAAGCCTTCCTCTGGGATACCAAGGGAAACCACCTAGGAAGAGGTGCCAGGCTGCTGAGGATGAGCCCTCATCATCATTTTACATAGCAATTGTTGGAGATTAACTTTATAATGTTCTGTTTAGGTGTTATTTAGTAGTACCATGGCTAAATTTAAGGAGATGTTAATATACCCAGCAACAGATACAATAACTCTTGAGACTATACATCTGTTTAGGAAAAGGATGAGAATTTCACTAGTTCAAAGGATAGCTATAACTCATTACGCAGAAAGACAGTTGTTTCAGTGTCAAACAGAAGTTCAAGTGTGTGCAGAGGTTGTGTAAATAAAAGGGTGGACTATGCCAGTCATCAAATTATTGCTGCTCAGCTCCAAGGCTACCTTCATTCCTGCTTGTGATACTGGAATGTGTCTTACTGGTCAATTGGAACTTTTTGTCAGTAGACAGCACTGGAAGAACACTGGAGGAGGAAAGGGCTTTTCTTCCTGGTTCCAGTGATCTTCTCAGCTTTCTCCTTGGTGCATGGTAGCCAGCAGTGCATGGGATACTAAGTGATGTCATGTTTATTGGAGCTGGCATCTCCCCCATTACCAGCTTCCCTTGGCACCATGGAGAGTGGCTTTATGGAAAGTTCACCCATCAGTGCAGCTCCTCCCTGGGGGCAGCCTCTTAGGACCACAGAGAGGGGCTTCTTGGTGAACCCTGTGTGTGCCACAGCTGGGCTTCCCAGCATGTTCACCAGCCTCCATGACAGCTTCCAGCAAATTCCATTGACCATCACAAGCAGTTTCCTGTCTGCCAGGCCTGGCCTAGTGACTGTGGATGGGCTGTGGCCCAGAGTAGCTTCCTGTCATGCAGGGGGCTACCATGATACCAACTCCAATGAATTCTGACTCCCAGCCCCCACTCAAGTTTCTTCCTTTATTGGAACTCTCCCTTAGTCTTACGGTGTTCTTTAGAATTCTCTTTTATTCTTGCAAATAGTTCATTCTTTATGTTAAACCTTCCCTATTTATATGCGAGGTGGTTTTTCTCTCCTGACTAGATCGTGACTGATACAATAGGAATATAAATTTTCACAAATTCTAATATGCTTAAAATCTTCAGTCTTATCTATGGCAACAAATACTGTCAGTCATTTTCCCTGAAGTGACAGTCTCACTTTGTTTATCTGTAAGAAAATATTTTCCAAATACTCAAGTCTGGTTAGTCATAAATTGTCTATCACTCATCATTTCAAGTAAATGGGTGTTTTATTAAGAAAGTGGCTAGTTCAGCTTGCAACTCAAGTGCACATGTGCTTTTCCTCAAGATGAACATATTTAGCATAAACTGTTTTTGCATACTTCCCATTTTATTACACAGAATATTAAATAGGCATGTACTCAAAGGTCAAGATTTAAGAAAATTAATATTTTTACTGCCACATCAGGGCATTCTTGAGTAAAAGTGATTTTTTAATTCTACAATAAAAAATTCTACAATAAAAAATTGCATTCTAGTAAAAAATATAATGTTCAGTATTAAAGTTTGGTGCCACGGCCTTGATTTGGGCTAAGCAGTTTACAGTTTTACCCATTGTTGATGGTGTGCCATCAGTGTAAATGTCAACACAGTGAAAAAGGTAAATAGCATCATGAAAATGGTTTTGATCTCACAGAACCCTGTAAAGGACCTAGGAAACCCCAGGCATCCATGAGCCACACTTTTAAAGGTAAAGTATATATGTTTGGGCATCAAAAAGACCTGAGCCTGAATCTTGACTCTGCCAGTTTTTAACTAGATGACCCTGGACAATTTGCTTAACTATGCCTTGGTTTTCTCATATATAAAATGGGATTCATAAGACTGCCTCCTTCACCGGGATATGTAAGAATTAAATGAGATATAGTATGGGTATATAGCATAGTTCCTAGCATACAGTAAGTTCTTAATAAAGAGAGATTATATTGAAGAGAAAAGAGGAGGAGTGAGAGGAGAAAAAAACATAGAGTCCTGGTCATTTCAGAGTGGAGGCATAAGGAGACCATTATGGCAAAAGTGAGATTGCAAAGTTGTGGTGGGTAAACCCGGAGCCTTGAGTTCTTTCATCCTGTCCCCAAAAATTCTTGAAGGAGGAGGAGCCAACTGGGTGAAGAAAGAATCCCAAGGGTGGGCTCACCCACTTCTGGATGCTTTTTAGAAGGTAACCCCAGAAGGGCTTTATATTTCTTAGGAGAATTTCCCTTCGCCCCTCAATAAAGACAGCCACCATGTGAGAGATGGGGGATGGCTGAGACATCTAACTAGAGTCTAATTTGGGACTCTAACAAAGTGCTTCATGCTGCCACTAAGGTGCAAAGGGTGTTAGAGTACCAGCCTGGTTACAGTACTGAAGTTCACTCCTTCTGTTCTGCGGCATTCCCCCTGGTGTGTCAGGAGACACTGCAATCTTCTCTCAGAGAAGTCAAGAGAGAAAAATCTGCAACACAAAACAAAGGCACCTAGGTCAGATTCCGCAGTTGTATCTTAATTATTCAGGAGTTGCTTCCATATTTAGCAGTGCTCAGCTCCAAAATATGAATACTATCTTATGACTGCTAGGCAGGGTAACCCACAATTAGCCAGGCTGTTTACAGTGCCCTCTACTCCCCTTTTCCTTCTCCAGCCTTCTGAGAAAAAGGACACTCCATAACAATAAATGTTGTTGTTTTCAGCTAATTCCTAACAATAAATACAACTGACTTTTATTGAGAACTTGCTTCAGTCTAGGCATTATGCTAAGTGTTACACACACGACTTCATTTCATCCTCAAAACAGTTTGAGCCCATTTTAAAGACAAAGAAACTGAGTCTCAGAGAGGTCAACTGGTGTGTCAAATCTGCACAACTAGTGTCAAATTATTTTCTATCTGACCTCAGAGCTGGTGTTAGTAGCACTTTTCTCTCCTGCATCTCAATGTAAGTGAATTTTCACAGTAGGTGAGTGCATTTCCTCCTCCTTCCATCTGGCAGTTGGGGTCACAATTCTTCTTTGCTAGTTTGTCTTGCTTCCATACCATGCTGAAACCAAGTGGTTTCCTTCAGTGCTCAGTTTCTTGTTGATAGCTTTGTATATATTCCTCAAATAAATTCTCACTGCAAAAGTCTTTTGGATTCCTCCTCTCTTCTTGTTGACTTTCCTGACTTCAGCTTGCTCCCTTGCAAGCGATCCACCATGCTGTTACCACCACAGCCTTTCTAAACACACCCTTCCTTCCCTCACTTAAATGCCCTGATACTCCCCAGCTGTGACTAAGACCACATTCTCCAGCTTGCTATTCCAAGCACTTGGTTGCCTGCTTCCAGTTAATCTCTCCAAGTTCATTCCTTCCTCCCCTGCCTGTCTCCTATGCTTCAGAATCCCTGATGGACCCTCCAGCCTCAACAAGGACTGTATGGTATTTCTCTTTGTGGCACTGGTGCCTAACGCCATTCTTGGCTCATGGTAGCTGTGCAGAACATGTTATTGAAGAAATGAATGATGGGTGCATGCATGGATGATTTTTAACAGCAGTTATCTTATGCCTCCTTGAAGCCTGCTTAGTAAACATTTGCTGAAGGATAGCTTCCAAAACTTTTGGATTCACTTTGTCACTGTTCTGAGCACCTTAGTTCCAGATTTTAATAGCTAGGCCCTCCCGGTCATCTTCATCCCTTCCCACTTTCATAAGGAGTGGAGAGCCACAGCCCCTCTCACCAGGATCAGCTCCCCATGGGCTGCACCACCCTGTCCCAGGAAACCTTCCCATCCTCCTATGTTTGCATTATGGAGAGTCACATATGTGGAACATTGGCTTCTCCACGGAGTTCCCATCTCCCTGCAGGAGCCCCCAGACTTCCCTCCCCACGCTTTTCTGAGCTGTCATCTCTGTGAAGGCAGCCTTTACAGAGTAAGCACCATGCAGGTTAGGAGTGCTCCCAGATCCACTTGGACATTTTGTCTTGGGTTGTGTGGAGGGAAGTAGCAGAGAGACGTTGCAGCAACAAAGGGCTGAGTGCAAGCAATGGAGAGGTGGAGAGTAGGCATTTGCTTCTTAACATCATATTGTCCCTTCAGAGATACTAAGGCAAGTGGCTTATCTGGAGGCAATGTAGCCAAGGCATCTCCAACATGGAAGGTGTTGTGGAGCCAGAGGCCCTTCACAATCACATGGAATATCTGTCTATCAATCGGTCAGCACCCGTCAGGAGCCCAGACCTATACTAGGCTGGGGGTGGGAATGGGCAAAAGAGACACGAATGATATAAAACAGGTAAGTCCCACCCAAGGACAATATTATCCAAAATGAAGACATCACAGCAGACATAAGGCAGCGAGTCCTGCGATGGGCATTATTCCAGGAAGGGAGAGAGCACTGTGAGTCATGGGGTGTGCTTGAGCTGAGGTGGTGAGTCATGAGGTAGGGGTGGTGCTTGACAGGGAGTAGGGGCATGCAAGTGGGTAGCACTTTAGGGGGCTTGCATGTAGCCAGGGTGTCTACCTAATCTGAGCCTTGGGTGTGCACAAATGGCAGAAGGCTGAATTATATCATGATTACAGCTTTTTTTCTTTAATTTTGTTTTTTTAATTGACAATAATTGTACATATTCATGGGATACACAACAATGTTTCCACATGATGTATAGTGATCAGATCAGGGTACTTAGCATATCATCATCTCAGACATTTAGCATTTATTTGTGTTGGGATCATTTAATATCCTCCTCCTAGCTATTTGGAACTATGTATTATTGTTAACTATAGTCATTCTACAATGCTATAGGACACCAGAATGTATTCCTCCATGATCACAGCTTTCTAATTCTTTTCTGATAGACCGTCTTATCTGGTCTCACTGGCCAAAACGCAGCCTTGGAATCCTCTAGGATATCACTAGCAGTTATTGTGAGTTCCAACCTGAGAATCAATTTATTTACAATTCTTGAACCCATAGCAACAAGAATAAAAAAGAAAGAGAATTTGGAAGTTATCTCATGGGGGGAATAAAGGCAAGTGTGAAGGTGCCTTAGGGAGGGGAAGGAAGAGATAAAACAGATCACTGCTTCGTTTATGCCCCAAGTACTCAATGCATTTACCAACCAAAACATTTTAACTGCTTATTTTATGCAGTTGTTTGCTATCTCAACCATGAGTCCTTCGAGAATTAGTTAGGAATATCTTATTTTCTCTTCTATACCCAGCATTTAGCACGATACCAATATCGATAGACAAAAAATATCAATAAACATATATTGAATGAATAAGTGAAGGAATAAATGAATGAATAAATAACTGGTGGTCCTGGAGAACGAAAATGGTGATACCACGGACAGAAATGGAAGATCAGGAAGGAGAGCCAGAACACTGTAACAGAAAGCAATATAAAAGCAGGTTTCATCTCAACATGAGAAAGAACTCTACAGAGGCCAAGAATATCTCAAGAAGCACTTGGCTTCATGGAAAGGTATTCACAGTGAGGATAAAGATAGCTGCCATTTATCTCATGTTCACCTTATGCAACCCTCACTGCAGCCTGGTTACACAGGAACTATTACCATCCCCATTCTACAGGTGGAAAAAATGAGTCTCCAGGAGGCTTTGTAACATGCCCCAAGCGACAAAGCTGGTAAGTGCAGAACACAAGCTTTAAACCCCAACTGATTCCAGGACCTCACTGTAATTGCTGCCCCTCAATAACAAAGTTCAGACCCTGGGAGTGCATATCTGATGGCTTCATGCCCTCATCCTCTCACTCCTCACCCTGGTGTTGTGTTGCTCTCACATTGTAAACAGCCTCCTCCCTCAGACTTCCTCTTCAGAGACCAGCCCATTACCAGGTGGAGAAACACTCCTCTGGACTTGATGCTGGTGTGTCTTTGACCCATCCTCAAGGCAATGGGGGCGGAGAGGCAGGGGGTTGCTTCAGGGGCAGGTCTAGACCTCTGTGCCACTTGGAACCTGCTATTCCAACATGGCCTTGCCTCCTCCTTCTGATAGCTTCCCAGGGAGTGTAGGGATTCATCTTGCACAGAGAAGTTCAGCCCTTGCCCAGCTCCTGAGAGTTAGCCTCTCAGCCCTTGGAATATCTGCCCAGTAAGAGCACCTTTGTTTTTACCTGAGGTCCCTGGTCTCAGTCTCAGATTGACCTCTGGAGGGGCAGGAGACTGAGGTAAGCCATGCAGGAGCTCCATGCCTACATGAGCAACCCCTGATAAAAACTAGACACCAAGGCTCAGGTGAGCTTCCCTGGTTGGCAATGCTTTGTGTGTGTTGTCAACATCATTTCTGAGGGAATTAGGAGCTGTCTGCTGACTCCACTGGGAGAGGACAATGGAAGCCCACACCTGGAGCTCTACTGGACTATGCCTCTGCACCTTTTTCCATTGCTGATTTTCACCTGTAACCTTTTGCTAATAAACTGTAGCTGTGAGTCTAACAGTTTTGCTGAATTCCACGAGTACTTCTAGTGAATTACTGAAGCTAAGAGTGGTTTTGGGGACCCCTGAATGGCAGTCTTCTTGACCCCCATTGTTCCTGTCTGTTCCATCTTATCCCCTTCTGCTTCGGAGCTGACCCTGGCTCTCTGCCTATTTCCTTGCACCTGCCTCTTGGACCTCTCTGCCTTCAAGTTTGCATTGCATTGTGGGATGGCACACCCAGTATCCAGCAATCAGCCTAGCCAGGCCCATGGCCAGCCCTTGCTCCTAGAGAATCCGAACCCAAACCAGAGCACTTATCTCTTCCCTCCCCAGGGAAAGGGGTCCAGAGAGTGACCCACCAAAGCTGAGCAACTCCTTGACCTAGAGACATCCAGAAGAAGGGGTGAATGATGAACCCGATGATCTTTAAGCTTCTTCTCAAATCCTATGGTGCTCATTCTTGGATGTGTCCATTTAGTTTGGATATTTTGAGTTTGAGGCAATGACAGGATTTTCAAGTGGAAGCGTCCTCTTGAATGCTCACAGAGATGGCTGGGGAGATAGAGGTCGGTGGGAGAATATTCTCATGATCGGGCCCTGCTTGGAAGACGAAAAGCCTGCAGGGAGCTCAGACTGCATACAGAGGCTTAGGAGTCCAGGAAACCAACTAGTTGAGCTGCCTTTCATAGCATAGCTGTGGCTTCCCAGAACTTGCCGGGGAAGGCTCCCCTTTCCTCCCTGCCAATTTCTCCACCCCACCTGGCACCAAAGGGCCTAGCCTCCAAGTCACAATTAAAGCTGTGCAACGATGCTAATTGCTGTATCTGACCTCCCTTCGGATAACAAGGGAATCCCTCTCCCTAATTAGCCCTGCCGCTGGTAGACCAGCAAAGCCAAATGTTTATTATGGGATGAATGCTCTTACCGTAAATTTTGACATATGCTGTGGAAAGATGTTGGATAAATAAGACTTCAGAGGCATGGGTTGCTTAAATAATGAATACCCACTGCTGTGGGTGATGAGGGTGGAGGGGAGCGAGGCAAAAAAGAAGCAAAGGATCCTGGATCCATGCTCAGAGCCCAGGAACAGACTTGGTTGGGAAAGAAGCAGAGGGAGGGATATGGCAATGCCAGCAGGAAGGCTAGGGTGAAGAAGAGAGTGTGCTGGGCTCCACACTGCACTCACTGCTCCTGTTGTCCTGCAGAAATGCCCTCCCATCCCCCACACCCACTCACTTCCATTCATAGTCCCCTGGGAAGCAATGACAAATGGCTTGTGAAACAAAGTCAGAGGGGAGGTAGGAGAAATTTCCTCCCCACAAAGAATAAAGCCAGTGCCTGTCTGAACAGGCCCTGAGTTTACTGTTGTTGATGTCTTGCTTCTTCCCAGGGGAGTGGAGAGTGAGTACGTGGAAGCCTAATCTTGCACTTGGGCTTCCTGGGGTGGCCCAGATGTGCAGAGAAAATCATTGCACCCAATCAAGGACCCCCAGCCCATGACATTCTGAAGCACTGAGGAAAGGAGAATGCTGGTTTTATGGTTTCCATATATACCCTTCGGGTCTAGCTCTGGTCGAGCAGACCACACACTATGAAAGAAATGTCCTTAGATGTGACTTATGCCTGGATTTGGAAAGACTCTGCTCTTCCCCCATCCCATGGGCTCAGGCCCAGAAGGCTGATCCACAAGCAGATCTCACAAAGATGGCTGTGTCTCTTTCAGTTCCTCAGTTTCCAGTCAATGAAAGAGAGAGACATCCTTTCATCTCAGTGAATGGGGTTTGTCCAACAATTCTAGGTAGATGTCAGGGAGGCAGAGGGACTCCCAGTAACTGCACAGACAGCCAGGCTCTGGGGAGACCATGCTTGTTTCAGACACATGGTCCAGCCTTTGACCTCCACTCCTCAAGTCCACACTTCAGCTACTGGTCCTCTGCAAATAGGGTGGCTCATGACCCTCACCTGTTTCTCTTCAGAACAAGCCCAAATCTCAGTGTCTTACAAACAGCAAAGGTGTGTTTCCATTAATGATACATGTCCCATATAGGTCAGCAGAGGCCTCTGCTCCACTTGGTCACTCAGGGATCCAGGCTTTGGAATTTGCTATGGCCGAGAGGAGACAGCTGGAGGGCCATTTGTTGGCTCTTCTATGCTTCAGCCTAGAAATGACATGAGCTGCTCATGGACCAGACCTAGTCCCATGGCTCCACCTTAGTGTGAGGGGGCTGGGACACATTGGGGAACAATTGGGAAGCAGCACTATTTATGCCCCAGACCATGTCCAAGGGGCTGGAGCAAATTAGCTTTCCTAGTAGTGCCTTAGAGCCTCACCTTCCTCTCCTCCACACACCTGCACAGGATAGGACCAGAGGTCCAGTGGGTACCAGTCTAGATGGCCCCTCGATTTACAGATGGAGAAACTGAGGCCAAGCAGGTCGTGATTGGCTTGGTTATGAGCCCCTGCCAGGCCACCTCCACCAGCTGCTTTCCAGGGCAGTAGTGATCCTCCAGCGCTCTTTCCCTTGGCCTCTCCTGGTTTGTCCACTGGCGCCTTCTCCCTTGTAATTTTTATTTCATTATTCTCCTCTCCTCATTCTGAGGAACTTCCAAATGTCATTCTTTCTTTAGTTTTTCACCTCCACAGAGCCCTCCTTTTCTTTGTCTCCCTCCCTCAGGCAGGCTCTTTCCCTGTGAAGGGCTCTTTTTTTCTCCTCCTACAGAGCACACTGACCTTTTCCTCTTCTCCGTAGGACAAAGCCCGGCCTGGCATGCTCCTAACGGGAATTGGCTCTAGAAGTTCCGGTAATTGCTCTGTCCTTATTATTGAATCTGTGAAGCCAGTTTTGGTCAGGGCAGCCCCTCCCTTTCACCCACTCACTTGCTGGAGTCAGACTGCAGATGGGCTGCTAACGAGGTGACCAATTAATAAGCGCTAAATAACCCCAAAATGGTCTTTTTCTCCCTGGCCTGATTTTCAGGCCCCTTTGTTCCTCCTTGGGAATCTGTCCTCTATGACAAGACCACAATGGGGACTATTCCCAAACCTGACCCTGTGAGATGCTGACGCACTGAAGCCGCGGTCACAAGACCCTGCTGCCCAACTCCTTTGCTCTGGGGGTCATGGGAGCAAGGAGGGTTCCTGCCTCTCAGGAATAGTAACACAACTACCCTACATCATTGACCACTTACTGTGTGTTATATAACCCTGGTGAAACCTTTCATTTACTCATTCCTCCAAACAGACATGAATTGAGTACTTCTGAGGTGCCAGATACTACACAGGCCAGGCAGTCTGAGCCTTAGACTTGGGTGAAAGGGACCCTCACCTCAGGGCTTCATGCTTTGAAGCACATTCCTGATAATTTTCCAGGCCCTTCTCTGGTGCCTGGTACCTATTGATGCTGCCAGTGCTGACCAGGTAGGGACTTCTGAGCCCTAAGTGAGCCCTGTTCCTGTTTCTTCCCACCCCTCCCCCCCTCCCCTCCCCATCCCCCAACACACACGGCTTACCAGATGCTCTGAAGCAATTCTAGGAGACTGGACTGGTGAGCACATTGCTCCCTCTGACTGACAGTATTTCTTCCATGTGGTCCCATGAAATACTGGCACTAGGATGGTGCTGGCTTCCTCACTCAAATTGCTTATATAGACAGAGGCCCCACGGCAGAGGAAAAATGTGCCCAGGACCCTACATACCCTCCTCATGGCCTTGACACTAGAGATATGGTGGTGAGAAAAACAGAAACAATCCCTGTCCCCATGGCAGTCATAACACAAACATCAATCAAATGAGGACCAGAGGCTATGATCAAAGGTATCTGAGACTCCACAAGGGAACTGACCAACTGAATGAAGAAGTTGCTACTGTCAGCTTCATTTTACAAATGAGGAAACTGAGAAACAAAGATGTTAGATTCCTGCCTGATGGCCTGTGCTAGTAGGACCAGAAACAGACTGAGGAACTTGGTTCCCTTGCGTCCCGTTAAGTATAGGACTTCCTCCACCTGCTCAGGCTAAAGGAGGAAAACTCTGGCCTAGAAGCAGGGAGATGGTAGTTTTAAGGACAACTTTACCAGCAAGTGAGAGAAAACTCAGCACAAGCTGACTCATACAAAAAAAAGAGAGGAGAGATAATTGGCTCTTAAGGAATCTCTTAAAGGGTCCAGGAGTGTTTGTCTTCAGGTATGGCTGGATGCAGGTGCTCAGATGATATATTCCCAAGATCAATCACCTTCCCTCTCTCCACTATCCTTTTTTAAAATTGGAGCATAACTTACATACAGTAAAATGTGCAGGCCTTAAGTGTACATTTCAATGAATTTCTACACAAAAAAAATTACTACCCAGATCAAGCTACAGAATTTCCAACATCCCATAAGGTTTCTCTTTGCCTTACCATAAACAACAATTCCTTAAGGGTAGGCACTGTGCTAATTCCTATCACCATTGTTTAGTCTTTCCTATCACTGGTTTCATATAAATGGGATCATAAGGAAGTATTCTTGTATGACTGACTTTGCACAGTCAAAATCGTGATTGTGCAATGTATGCCTCAGAAGTTCGTTCTTTTCATTGCTGAGTACTATTCCATTATATGCATATACCACAAATTATTGTTCATAAACACATAGACTGTTTTCAATTTTGGCTCTTGTGAGCAAAGTTGCTATGTGCATGTCTTTGGGTCAAAAAAAGCACTCATTTCTATTGGGTACCTAGGACTAGAGTTGCTGAAAAACAGAGCCTATGTATGTTTAGCCTTTGTGGAACTTTCAAATAGTTTTCTGAAGCAGTGATCACTATTTATACTCCCATTAGCATTTTTAAATTGGACTTTATGTCTTTTGCTTACTGATTTCTATGAGTTCTTCATATATTCTGAATATTACAGTGCTTTGTCTGATACATGAGTTAAAAATATCTTGTCCTAATCTGTAGCTTGCTTCTTCTCTCTCTTAATGGTGTAGTTTTATGAAAAGAAGCCCTTAATTGACTAAAGTCCAACTTAACATTTATTTTGTGTTTACTGTTGTGCGTGTACATATTCATGTATATCCTATTGAAGAAAACTCAGATGACTCCAAAGTCATGAATATGTTCTCTCTTGTTTTCTTCTAGAAATTTAATTGTTTTAGCTTTCACATTTAGATCTATGATCCTTCATGCATTAATTTTTGGAAATGATGTCAGATAGAGGTCAAGGTTCATTTTTTTTTCTGCATGAATATCCAATTAACCCACACCATCAATTAAAAAGTGCAACTCTTCCTCTCCTGAACGGTGGTGGAGCATTTGTTGTAAATCATGTGATTGTATATGCGTCTCCACTTTCTTTCCTCTTTATTAGCCACTGATGTGGTCAATTTGTGTGGTGGCAAGATCATCCCCTGTAACCCTAGGCTTACATCTAATCACCTTAGCAGTTCCAGGTGAAAAGCACACCTCTTTCCCATCACTAGTCCCAGCATTGCACTTGGCTTTCCATAGCAGTCTTCCATCAGTCCCTACGGTCAAATGCTGAATGGCCAGAGTTTGGTCACATGCCCATCCCTGAGGGTGGGGCAGAGGATGCAGAGAATCCCACCCAAACCTCTGGACTGGAATGGAAAAGGGGTGGTTCTTCAAGGAAACTTGGGATGCTGTTACCAAAAGAAAGGGAAATGGATGCTATTACCAAAAGAAAGGGAAATGGATGCTGGGACAAACAAAACAAATACTACTTAGACTCCATGACCACTGGGCTCCTCAATCTTTGAATCTGTCATTCTCCTGTGCTAGCTTAACTGTGGGGTGCTTCTGGACACCAGACACTATGTGAAGCACTGCAGGTGGTACAGACTGCTTTAAGATTTTGTACACAGCCTGCCTCGATGACAGATAAGATGAAGGAAAGCTGAAAAATGCCCCAGCATGACTGAATCTCCTGGCTTATCAAGGGACCCTGGCCAGTGTTGGGCGCCTCCGAGTTGCCACCATTAGGCTACCCAGGGAAGGCAGGTCCGTAGAGTTTCACATCATGCCTCATTTCACCAGGTGTGATTTCCAATGAGACATCGCTCCACTGGGGACTAATGATGCGGGGAGAGTAGAGCAGGGAGGCTGTGATTTCCAATATGCACCAGCCAGTCATTACTAGCAGGAAATGGATTTTTGCTGGGTAATCAAAGTCAAATCCCTCACTTTTCCCACCCCTAAGTGCCCCTGCCACTGGCCCCCATCACACGCAAGGTGACTTCACTCTGCCCTGTTCCCTGAGTCCTCAGCAAACCAAAGTCCAAGCCGGGCTCCCCACCATTCCCCTTTCCCCTACCAAGGAGACTGGACATACCCTCTCCTAGGATACCTGGATTCCTGTGTGGGAAGGCAGGCTGTGTGGAGAAGCACAGGGAAGGAGGAGGGGTGAGGTCACAGGAGGGAGGTCTTCACCTGGCGGGGAGTGCAGGGGAAGTAAAGCAACAATGTCAGAGGTTTAATCAACCTTTGAAGACTTCACAGTGTTTGGACAGAAGTGTGTGAATAATATTCATTTGGTTTGGCACCTGTGCACACCACTGAAAGGAAAACAGCATTTTGTCGCCGTTGTGATGAGGAGCAAGCAGTCTAGGGAGACAGGCTGCACATCCTGGCAGCTGTGAAGGTGGGGTTTTTTTTCCCCTTTTCTTTCCGACTCACTGTGACGCTCTGACTCCTTGAAAATCCAGTGGCTCTTGAGTCAACGCCTGACATTCCTTTTTCTACTTCTCCAGACAGAGCGGGGACAAGAAAATACCTGGCAAGGGCATTCAGCCAGGATGGGAGAGGGCCTGCCACCAGCCCCCTGGGTGGCCATGAACAAGTGGGATTGTGCCTCTGGGCCTCAGCTTCCCTGGGTGCCATAGGCAGATAATCTGCCTGTCCTTCCTTACTCCCCGCTTTGGTGTGAGGGTCACAAGAGAGGTAACCCTGAAAGTCAAGAGGGTTATTTGAGGGTGAAGCCATTCCCCTCCTCCTGAAAGAAGCCCAGTGCCTTCAACCACTAAGACACTTGCCTCAAGTGGCATCTAGGGACCCAGCGTCTTGGATGAGTCCTTCCTCTCTTATTCCTCAGTGTTCATGCAACTTCACCATCCCTCATCCTTATTTCCCTCACACCCAGGACAGTCAAGTCTCCAGGGTAAAGAAGAATCTCTATACCCCAGCCACGGACATTGTTGAAAGCTGGGAATTGCCAGTCTTTGCTCTGGGCTCCTAGCCCAGCTCCCCAGGCACAATGGATTCTGACAATCATTCCTGTGCTCACGCTGCCCCATACCATTAACTCTGTCTCTTAGGGACACTGCAGCCTCCTGTAGATCAGAGTTCTCCTTCCTATTGTTGACTGATCCATCATGGCCATGAGGCTGCCTTGAAAAGACGTGCCGGTGCTGAGAACTCTAGACCTCCCTAGCCTGCCTGTCAGGGTTCTCCTGAGCCTTAGCATTTTTCTCTCCAGTGAGCGCTCTCTCTTCCTTCCTAGGGTCCCCCCTGACCCTCATCTCTTCCAGCCTACTGTTCTACTGAAAACCTCCCCTGCACCCTCTACCTCTCTTCCCACCCCCTTTCCTCCCTCTCCTTCCAATCTTTCTTCCTTTATCTTCCCCCTTTCCTTCCCTTCTCCCTGATTTTTCTCACCTATCCACTCCTTCTCCTCCCATCTTAGGCGGTCACTCCTTTTTTCTTCCCTACCCCACATCTCCTCGGTTTTTCATCTTCCAAGACAACTATCTCCAGAGAACTGCCGAAATTCCTCTTCCCAGCCAGCGCCAAAACAATTCTAGTGTCGGGCTTTCTAAACTATCACGACTGGATAGTTCCTAAACACACATCTCACACCATGCACATGGGATCCAGGACCTGCCGGAAGGTCTTGTGGCTGGCGGTGACACACGTGCCACACACAGCACAGATGAGCGCACCACACTAGTCACACAGGATGGGACTGTTTCCAGCCCCCATATTCCATCTGCTGGCAGCAAAGTGGAGCTACTGAGATTTAGAGTGGACGGACCCTTATTAATCACCTGGGCCCCAAATTCATTGCAATCCCCATATCAATACTCATAATATAGCTTGTTTGCTGTTCAAACTTATATATTTTTGAATATTAATGCCTAATATTATTTCAGTTGCTTCTATGTTGGTTGGTTGGTTGTTTTACTATCTATACTATTGTGTACATACTATACTATAGTATGATATAGGATACTATAATATAGATACTAATAAATATTAGCATAGTAAATACTAATAGTATATACGTATTAGTATAGTAAATACTAATAGTATATACATATTAGTATAGTAGAGAGTATAGATACTAACAAATATTAATATCTATATTATAGTATCATATATCATACTATAGTTTAGATATAGACTATAGTATAGATAGTATCTATAGTATAGGGTAGTATCTATATTATAGTATTAGATAATATGTAATATTAGATATTAATGTCTATCTAGAGAAAGGACTAAACTGGAAGAGCCACAGAAACCCTAAACAAAAATAAGAGAAAGAAACTGCTCTACAGGGTATTAAAAATAGTTTAAAACCATCATAGTTAAAATAGTCCATTATTGGCGTGGGAAGGGAGAGACAGCTCAATGGAAAAAATAGAAACCAGAAATAGGCCTAAATATAAAACATAATTCAGCCTATGATAGAGGTGTCTTTTCAAATCAATGGAGAAAAAGAAGGACTTGATCAGCATTATTTGGGGGAATTGTCTAATTCTGTGCTGTCTAGTACAGTAACCACTAGCCATAAGTGGCTCCTGTGCACTTGAAATGCCACCAGTCCAAAATATACACTCTATTTTGAAGAGTTGGTATGAAAAAATGTAAAATAGCTCATTAATAATTTGTATCTAGATAACGTGTTGACATGATATTTTGCATATAGTGGGTTAAATAATATATCTTATAATTACTTCTGCCTGCTTTTTACTTTTTTAATGCGGCTAATAGAAAATATAAAATTATATACGTGGCTCACATTGTATTTCTATTGGATAGCAGTAGTGTAACCATATGTAAAAAGTAAAATTAGATCCCTATCTCATTCCTTATACCAAAAATAAAATCCAAATACATCAACGATTTAAATGTAAAAATGATGTCATGAAAGAAAATACAGATGATTTATTTTATTATTTTATTTTATATTCCTGGAGTAGAGAAGATCATTGAAAACACAAAACTACAAATCTTTTTAAAAGACTGATAAATTTGATATAAAAAGTAAAATTGTTTGTGTGCAAAAAGACCTTTAATAATATCAAAACACAAGTTTAATAGGAAAAATATTTGTAACATATAATGGCAAAAAGTTAATTTGTTATGATAAGAAAAGCTCCAACAAACCATTTAAAAAAATATGAACAGCCCTATAGAATTGTCAAAGGATATAAATTAGCTATTCAACGAAAAATAGAAATTAAAAATCATCAATCTTGAAACAAGTGGTAAACCCATAATGACTGTTGACTTGGGGTGATCTACTTATGGGAGTTCATGATATAGTCTCTCTACTTTTGCATATGATTGAAATTTTGTATAAAAAATCATCAAAGTGCATATAAAAATGCTCAACTTCACAATTAAAGAAATGAAAACTTGAAAACAGAACACTATTTTCTTCCAGCAGATGACAAAACCTGAAAGATAATAAAGGTAGCAGGATACTAGCTCCCTCATTGTGGTGGTATAAATGTGTGCCACTTCTTTAAAAGACAAATTTGGCAATAATTATCAAAATTGTCAATGCATATATCCTTTGACCCAGAAACTGTACTTCTAGGAATTTGACCTACAAAATCATAAACAAGTATACAATAATAGTCAATGCAGTATTACAGTAGCAAAAAATACCAACCAAACAACCTAGAAGCAACTGAAATACCCATCCACAGTGACTAGAGAAGTAAACGTTGACCCAGCCATGCCATGGAATTATGCAGATATTAAGAATGAAGTAGACCTATGTATACTGGTATGGAAATATCTCCAATCTGTATTAGTAAGTGGAAAAAAAGGAAATTACAAAAATTAACTGTGATATAATTCTATGTGTAATTTTATAAAGATATAATTATGTTGTAATCACAACAAACATTTCTGGAAGAATCAGTCATATGTTAAAGTTAGTTACCTCTCAGTGGTGAGAAGAACTCAGGAGTAGGGAAGAAAACTGTTTAATTTCTGTTATCCTTTTATGATGTTTGAACTCCTTTTTTAAAAAAAAACATGCTTTGAAAAGATGTCCAACATCACTAATCATTAGAGAAATGTGAATCAAAGCAACAATGGGACACCTCTTCATATCCATTATCATGGCTATTGTAAAAATATATATATAACAAGTGTTGATGAGGGTGTGGGGAACTGGAATCCTTGTACACTGGTGGCAGGAATGCAAAAATGGGACAGCCACTGTGAAAAACGGTGTGGTGGTTTCTCAAAAAATTAAAAATAAAATTACCATGTAAACCAGCAATTCCACTTCTGGGTATCTATTTGACATAATTGGAAGCAGGTTCTTTCCATTTGTACACTCCTGTTCACACCAGCATTAATGCACAATAGCTAAAACATGGCAAAAACAAAAGTGTCTATCAACAAATGAATGGATAAGCAAAATGTTGTATATACATACAATGAAATATTATCCAGTCTTAAAAAGGAAAGAAATCCTGGTACATACTACAACCTGGATGAACCATGAAAACATTATGCTGAGTGAAATAAACCAGGCCCAAAAGGCAAACATTGTATGATTCCACTTATGTGAGATACCTAGAGTAGTCTAAATCACAGAGGCAGAAAGTAGAATGGTGGATGTCAGGGGCTGGAGGAGAAAGGGTAAGGCGGAGTTATTGTTTAATGTGTACAGAGTTTCAGTTTTGCAGGACGAAATGAGTTACGGAGATGGATGGTGATGATGGTTACACAACATTGTGAATATATTTAATACCACTGAACCGTACACTTAAAAATGTTTAAGATGGTAAATTTTATGTATATTTTACTACAATAAAAACAATTGAAAAAAGTTCATCTACTATTTAAAACTTTCAAAGTATGGTTTTAAAAATTATCTAGTCTAACCCTTCATGGTTCAGAAAAAAAATTGAAACCCAAGAAGGGGTGCGTTTTGGTTGCTATTAACAAATTACTCCTGAATTAGCAGCTTAAAACAACAATTTTATAGCGTTTGTAATTTTGCAGGTCAAAAATTTGGGGAGAGTTTGATGAGGCAGCTGTGACTTAGTGCTGCAGTCACACATGGGCTGGAACTGCAGTCATCTGAAGGCTGGGCGAGACTGAGTGGCTCACGGGGTTCATTCCCACGGCCGGCCTGGCCACTGGCCGGGAGCTTAGTGGGGCATGGCCTTGAACAGGAACACCTCTCCAGCATGGCACTCTCAGGGCAATTGGATTTCCTACATAGGGGCTGTTTTCCCCCAATGACAGTGTCCCAAGAAACTCAGGCAGAAGTTGCACAACCTTTTCCAGCCCAGCCTGGAAAGTCAGACAGCATCAATGCCACTGTTCTGTATTAGTGGAGTCACAAAGCCACCTAGATTCGAGAGAAGAAGACACAGATCCACCACCACCACCTCTCACTAAGATGAGTGTTAAAGAAGTCTGTGGCCATGTTTAAAACCACTGCAGGAAGTAAGTTACCCAACAGAACAAAGAGTGGCAGAGGCCAAATCGAGAGCCGTTGAGCGCATCCTCAATGTGACCTCCCTGCCTCCAGCTCAAGCTACCCAAACATACAGACTCCATCCTAGCAGGTGAGCTCATCTAGGCCCAGTAGCTGATTTCAGGACTCCAAAGTTCTTCCTCAGCTCTTTGTCCAGCAAGGCCCAAAAGGAGACTTTGGCCCCATTTTATGCAAATCTCTCATTCTCTAGAGGTGTCCTCTGGGCAGACACAGGAGCAGACAGACTTGCAAGGAACTCCTATTGTCATCCATTTATTAGTCCAGGTAAGGAACACTGGGGACTCCTGGTGATAGCTTCATTACTGAGTCATGCCTGCCTCCCCTACCCCACTCGCTCTTCCCCCTCCTCTACCCAATTTCTCTGCTCACCCCTTTTCTTCCTCTTCAAAAGCCGTTGGCAGAAATTGTCAGGCAGTTGATCAGATTTATTCAATTTAGACTTAACAGACCTGGGACTCCTATTTCTCCTTCAAGTTCATAAGGTTTTTGATTCCATTTACAGGTTTATTCATTTATCAGTTATTCATTTCAATTCACTTTAAACACCGGACATGGGGAGATGGGTTCAGGGGAGATGCTCATCATTCATTGCTGGGGCTCCTTGGAGAGTTGTTGGCTGTGCCCATTCCATGTGGGCCGTGGCACTTCCAGGCATGGAGAGCTTTAAAGGGACAGGACACCAAGTCTGCATATTCCGAGCAGGGTGGGACTCTCAGGTGAGCTTGGTCCTAGTGGCTTGGTGCACTCTTGGGTGCCTATGGGATCCCCCAGACTGGGTGGTACTTCCATTTTCTAACTTAGCAAATGCCACCTTTTCAGATCGGGAGCTTCCTTGCAGTCTCATTCCTTAGGGGTAATAGTGAAAGGCCCCATTAGTGTCTTCTTGCACAATCCCAGATCAAGAGCCCCAGGCTCAGCCTCTACTACCTGCTCCCATCATTATGCCCCTCCATATATCTCAGGAGAGGATGCTGCCCCAATCCTCCTAGAGTTAAGGGGTCTCCAGGCCTCCAAGGAGAAGCAACAGGAAAAGGAGTCACTGGGGAGATCCCCTTTGCTCTTCACAGGGAGGGCCTACCAGCTGCAGAGTCACCCCACCCTGGGGCCCAGAGCCCACCCACCACCATCAGGAAACTCCTTCACACATCTTCTCTCCACTCTCCAGCAATAATTTAAGCCCATTCATTCTCCATCTGCCATCTGTCAATCATATTCCGGAAGGAAAAAAGGGGTAAAAACCTGTTATTTGAACAACATTATTAAGCCTTGTTACTCTGATTAATTCCCCCCACAAAAGATGTGCCAGATTCTTCAGCATTCCTCTGATGAACATATGCCTGTTTCCCCGTCCAAACTCCCCTAAAAAAAAAAACAGACCCTACCACGCCCCAGCCCTGGTATGTGGGCTGGGCCCAATCCATCCCCTGCTCCCACGTGGGCCTCTGGTTCTGGGTGGGTAAAAGACAGAGACAGTGGCACTCAAGGACCCTTGGCCCTGGAGATGAGAACACAGGGAAATGGTGTCCAGTAGCAGGGGCCATAGGGAATAGCTGGGAGAAGCGGGACATCCCCATGTAACAGAGGGGTGATGTCCCGGCCAGACATCTGCTAAAAATCAATAATTGTCCTCCCTGTCTTTTACTCTCACAGACCATCTGAACATCCCTTGGCCCTGATAGCCCTCTACAAATTTTCTTTCCATTTATTCCACCCAGAACCAGTTCCTCTTGTTTGCAACCAAGAACTTGCCCTCTACTCCAAGGAACAGGAGGCCAAGACATTCTGTCCCTAGGACCTGAGCAAGCAGCTAACAGAGGATGCCCCTGAGGTGCCAGGCCTGCCCCACAGCAGCCCTCCTGACAGCCAGGCTCCACCCCTGGGTACAGGCAAGCCGGCATGGGCACCGGAGGCCAGCACCTCACTCAGCTGCCCAGGCAACTCCATTCCCATTCCCGTAGCTAGTCAAGCTGCTGGTGGGTTGACATTGCGCCCTCACTTGTGAGGGTCCTGGGACTTGAAGAGTCTCAGAATTTTTTGACAAGATGACATGTACAGAGATAAAATAGCTATAGTGCTTCCTGCCTTTAACCTTGAACTTGCCTCATACATCCTCCAAACACACACATGCACACACGCGCACACACACCATCTTACCTCAGAACAAAGACAGGCAGAGCCCAAGTTCAGGTAAAAGCTTATGGGAGGTCAGCAATGCCAACCTTCCGCTCCCACCTGAGGAGGACTCTGGGAGGTCCCTTAACCTCTCTCAGCAACAGCCTCCCTGGCAGGAAGACCAGGAGAGGGACCTTCCTTTATCTGCTCTGTCTGTGAGGAGAGCCCGGGATCCAAGAGGACATTGTCCTGAATGCTGTACACAACAGACGCTGCACACAGCTGGCCCTCCTTGCCCACCCTGGGGCTCTGCTGGAGAAAATGAATGTCCTTCGAGAGGCTGCATATGAAATGCAACTGTTCCATCTTGCTGACCTTCTTAAGGAAATAGAGAAGACAAATTTTTTTTTTCTTCTTGTCCCTGAAACAATATTCACATGAGCCCAGAAAAAAAAATTGTGATGTGACTATTTCTCCTTTCAGATAGCTTGTTCCAGAGAAGTCAAGAAAAGAGGTAGGGAAGGGGAGATCAGAACTTGGAACTTTCTGGAAAGCAAAAAAGAGAGAAAGCATACACAGAGAGCATATCCAATTTGAATCAGGAGGTGCATTCTAGATCTACCTCTCATTTTGAGACCATAAGCAGTCCTTTAACCTCTCTGGCCCTTGGTTTACACGGCTGGGAAATCGGCATAGTAGATGTGCCTCTGACTTACAGATCTGAGGAGGGGACTCTCTTGGCAGGCTATGCTTCCTTTATCTCTGTAAAACCCTCCTCACTCCCCACAGTGCCCATCAGAGCAACTTTCACTTTGTGGATATTCAATATGTATGCATATATTTATCTAGATCCTGCCTTGTTCTAAAAAGATTTGAAGTGCCTCGTGTGTTCAATAAACGTGTACAATGAATTAATCAATTAATGGGCTAATGGATGTGAGAGTGCTTTGAAAAGTATAAGATGAAACAGATATATTTTTTTATGAGAATAGTGACCCAGGAAGGCTGAGTGGTCCTTTCAAAGAGCAGAGACCCTCCTAGGAACTCTGTCCTGGGGAGGGGCGATTTTATCTTAAGACCAGCTGATGGGCCAATTGATCTGTGAAGGTGACACTATCCAGCATGACTTTTTAAAAGGGATTCCAATTTCCAGAGTTTTTAAATGCCACCCTGAAGTTCCTAGCAAAAAGTCATGGGTTTCTGTAGGACAGTCAGCCTCCAGACTCAAGCTATGGGAAGGGGCTTCTCTAAGTACCTTCTCCCATCCACCCCAGGGTGTCCCACCACCCACTGCCTGGCCCTCTTAGTAACTTGTGCAGGGTGAGCCCACCCTGGTCTTCCTATGAAATTCTCAAGTCACAACTAAAGGTTCTGAGGGACTTGAGTCTGGGCCCCAGTGACATGGGATTGGGGACTGGGGGGACTTGGGGGACTGGGGGGACTTGGGGGACTGGGGGGATGGCTGTATGCAAGGCCCACAGTGAGCGGCAGCTCTGCAGAGCTAGCGTAGTGTTTAGCCAGGTCAGTCAGACACTGTGCCACAGCAGGGCACTGCAAATGACTTTATAGTTATTGTTCCTCAAATTGGACACCCCCTCAGAGCTCACACAATATGAGATGAAACAGCCTGCGGGAGGTTGCAAGGAAATGGAACACTGGCAGAGGGGGGTTTTATTTCCCCCGACTAAGGGAAATGCTGCAGACACCATGCCTTCCTGCTCCTCCCCCACTCCACTGCCATCAGCTACTCTTCAGACATTTTTATCTGGATGGGTTCACTGTGTCTCCAGGATTGAAATGGACTACATCCCCAGACACCTGCCCACATAACTGGTGGGGTGAATCCAGCACTTTGGGAAGGAAGGAGGGGTTAATTAAGGGGAAAGGAAGGGTCGTTGCTGCATGAAGTTATGTCTGAGTCTGTATATATTAACACATGGGTGTATGTCTTTGTACACACAAACCAGCATCAATGTCTGTTTGTGAATTTGTACGTGTGCATGCGTATGTGCATGCATGTAAATGTGGGGCATGCAGTGTGTCTGTGTCTGTGTGTGTGTGTGTGTGTGTGTGAGGAGAGAGAGAGAGAGAGAGCATGGCTTCCAGTACAGTGCTGTCTGGGCTCTGCCTTGCAGCTCTATGCCTTATTTTTGCAGTTCAGCCAGAGCCCAATCATTACCATCAGCTGGAGACATCATTTGGTGTCATTTGGCTCTGCAGAGCTCCTGTGCCAGTGAGGAAACCCAGGAGGGTAGAGTTGTCTTTAAAAAGAACAAAAGTGAGAGAGAAACAAAAAACAGAGGGAGCAGAGGGAGGGGAGGGATGGCAGGTTTCCCAAGCAGAGACAAAGAAATGTGTGTGGGTGATACTGCAGGTAAACTGAGGCAGGCCTGAGGGGGTTGGTTTGGGGAGGAGGCTGACCTTAGGACAAAGTAAGGCCTTTACCTCCTTTAAAATAAAGGAGAATTTCTATTGTCTTTGACCCATTTGAAATCATACCTTCGCACGTAACATTTCACAGAACAGAGAACCTTTTTAAAAAGTTCTCCAGAACTTAGGAGAAAGGTTGCTGGGGAGCATTGCCTCAGAGAATATGTCCAATTTGAATGCAATTGGTTCCACATTTAGCTTTGCTTTGTACCTGCCTCTGTGCATGGGGCTTGAAAGAGCTGAGAGTGAGAAGTATGAGGAGTTCCATGTTCTGAAGGCAGACCATAGTCTTTAAAGGTATGTGACTTCTTGGTGAGCTCTGGGTTTCAGGCTACTGGTTTCTGTCTTCACTTCACAGCTCACCATGCCCTCCATCCTCCTAGCTCCAAGGACAGTGGCTTGAGTTAGAACAATGGAAGAGATTGACTGATTGGCTGGTTGGATGGAGGATGGATAGGCAGGAATTAGATAATCAGTCAAAGACGATTGCCTGGGTGCAGAGGCCCCTATGATTTATCATGGAGTTAAAGCTGGAAATAGTGTCTTCATTGCCCCCACTCCAGAAATTTCTCCTTCCTTTGTAAATTCTCAGTGACAGAGTATTCATAACTGCCTCATTAACTTAGCCTTGACTGCCCAAGGAATTCTTAGGCCTTAGTTAGCTAGCATTGATGAAGACTCTTAGAAAGGACAGCTCTTTACCTTGGTAATAATGAACATGCATGGAGCATTGGTATAAAACATGGAGCTAGACATGGTCTTTAATAAAATCTACCACTACTTAAGACTGCTCTCAATTTCCTGTTTCTTTTCATTTAGAGAAACGTGGAATATAGTTCTGCATTAAGAAGAGGAAAATTCACTGAAACTCCAGCAGCAGGGATTAAAGCATAGTAGAATAGGAAGAGCTGATGTGCATAAACTGTGGTTTGCACATAATTGGTACCCTACAAATGTTGAATAGATGAGTGAATAAATGTAATTCAGAGGAGGTAATCAAGAAAACACAACACACACACACACACACACACACTTTTGTGTATATTTTAAATGTACTGGTGCTGCTGGGCAGATGAATGAAATATATGCCTGGTCCCTTAGACCAGCTGCATCTGGAAAACCAGGGTTCTTGATAAACACATGGATCCCCAAGTCCAAAGCCAGACTAAAAGAAAAATCAGTATCTAGGTGGTGGGGTAGGACCCACAGACTTATATTTTCTACCAAGCATCTCAGGAAATTCTGAGGAACAACCAGGTCTGGGAATTGTTGGGTTAGATGTCCTGGGTGCCATGTTAGAGTAGCCTAGTGACATTTAGACCACTAGTTGATGCTGATATTGCTGCAAAAGCACTGGTGTAGGGAGCAGAAGATGTTGATTCACACCTGGCAGCCAACTGTGTGTTCTTAGGTGAGGCATTCACCCTGTCTGGCCTGGGTTTTAGTGGGGGAATTTAAATGGGTGCAAGAGCACATTGGAGATGTCCTTGAGATGAAAAGGACCTTCCTCCTGGCCCCTCAGCCTCCTCTACCTATATGGGGATGAAGTTCAAGAGGCAACAGGCACCTGGATACAGGTCCAGCAAATGCATCACATACCAAGCCTCCTGAAAGAGTGGAAGGACCCAGACCCAGATCCCAGTTCCCTGCCCCTCTGATAGTCACCTAGGTCTCCCGGAAATGGCACCGAGGCGAAGCTCTAAATCACGTGCAGAATATAGTCGTTCTGTTTGCCTTTTTCCGCAGTAGATCCGATGATTTAAATTAGGTCTCGATTCTTGTTTAAATTATAGTTTACTGTTCTGCACCCTGCTCAGAAGTGAATTACCTTAAGCAGCGGTATTAATAACATGGTTATAATTAAGCCTCATTACTGCAGGCAGTTTGCTGAAACAAATTGCTTCTTCATTATTATTATAGCACCTTTGGTAAAAAGACATTTCCCCAGAATGCGACCTTGATGCTTTATATAGTAAAAGCCAAGATATGATAGAGATGTAAGGATGAATTAGCATCTTTTGCCTTCTCTATCCGGCTCATTAGAAGGAAAAGAACGCAAGTCAAATCCAAACAGCCTTGATGGCAATTTTAATCTGTATGAAATGGATAATGAATAGTTTTGAACTTTCTGCGACATTTTTGTAATGGTGTTTTATTTATATGATGCTACTATTAAAATGAATAAATAAAGAAAGAAATACAAACCGAAGAGCAGAGACAAGAAAAGCCAGGGAGGTCTCACCAGACAGCCAATGGCATTGAACTTGAGCTTGTTATTATCAATTGGTTTGAGAGTTTCTGGCCCAGAGCCTGTTACACTCGGGGAGAGAAAAGGAGAGGACGGTCTGTCTATTTATTCTAATTCTGCTGCCTTACTCTGGCCTCAAGGCCTGGGAAAGAAAGGGGCCTGGAAGGAATGACCTAGAAAGTTTGCAAACCAAGTTTGAAAGGCATGCAAACTTCTGAGAATGTGTGCAGCCCTAGGTAATGTTTAATGCCCTCCGGGGCTCTGAGGTTTTGGTGGTGCAGATCCCGCCCACTCCTCACTCAAATGTGTACCAAGGAGAGAAGCACGTCTTTGCAGGCTATAGGACTTGTCTGGGTCATTTCCTGTTTTGCTTATTAAATACTCTTTCTGGTGATAATTAGGACTCTGAAAACTAATTTTGTTTGGTGATTTACTCTCTTTTTTGTAATTAGATGTGGTGACTAGAATG
The DNA here is from genome assembly GCF_029289425.2 of Pan paniscus. Classification (NCBI taxonomy): domain Eukaryota; kingdom Metazoa; phylum Chordata; class Mammalia; order Primates; family Hominidae; genus Pan; species Pan paniscus. Next base: position 116,839,278 of record NC_073258.2, read on the forward strand.
TGCTTCGTACCATATTAGAGTTTTCTTAGAAAGAGGCAAGCAGAGGCTTAGCGGACAGGAATTAGCGCACAGGAAGAGCGGCCGCCTCCCATAGGATGAGTAGCAGCCGCCATGATGGGCCAAGACCCCCACAGCCCCCAAGCTCCACAGGTTCCATCTGAGCTTCCTGCCTCCTCCTTTCTCTGCTGCCCGAGATCCTGACAGGGTCTAATCCATCTCTCCTGACTTTATCTCCAGCTAGAGACTTTCTAGCCCTTGTGGTCGGTGGGGCCATAAAGACACTCTTTATTGGCATGCTATGTTTCTGTCACCCAGGCTGCCCCCAACAGAATAAGCAGCATAATCAGCGGAATAAATTCTCTCCTCTCCCTCTGGCTCTCTCCCTCCTCCACCTCTCTCTCTCTGTCTCTCTGTCTCTCTCTCTCTCTCTCTCTCTCTCATCCCCCAGGGAAGAGAGTGGCCCTCACAAACCAACTGCCCATCCAGAGCCCTGAAACCAACCTCTGGGTGACAGAGGTCCTCCCAAAGAGCAGGGGAGCTGCAGATGCCCTGTCCCACCCTGAGACTGTAAAATGCAGTTGATAAGAATGTGGACTTGTGGAGTCAGAAAGACCTGGGTCCAGAGCCCAGCTCCACCAGTTCCTCGCTGTGTGATCTTAGGCAAGTGACCTAAGCATTCTGAGCCTCACATTCTTATCATTCCTAACTCACCAAGGCGTCCTAAGAATGAAACAGGAAAATATATCAAAAAATGCTTAGCAGAGTGCCTGGCACATTGTAAATGCTCCATAAGTGGAAGCTATTATTACCCTCCCTCCTGCATGTTTTTACTTCTTTCTCTGGGGAGGGAAGTGGCTCTTCTGCTATGCACCACAAGGCAATAACTCAGCCTTCAGGAGGCCTGGGGAAAGGTCAGCGGGCCAGTCGGGGGACTCTCTTTATCACACAAAAAGCTCCCAAGAATAGCTGGGCCCATTTGGAACAGGCCTCCAGGCCTCCAAGCCTATATCCGTCTGTGGCAGGGCTGCTGAGCTCCGCCTGGCAAATGAATAATGATAGTTAAAGAAAAGGGACATGCAACTCTTCACAGCCTCTTTACTACCTTGCCTTTCCTGGAAGTACCTCTGTGGTTCATTGTCACTCACCTCGAGGAAGGGCTTCTGGTTCATTTATTCACCATCCACAGGGCACTCGCTATAAGCCTGGCACTGAGCTGGGCACAGTAGACAGCACCAAATGATTTTTACACAGTCATTGACCTCGATCCACTTACAACAACTTCAAAGAGGTGGGCCTATGTCCAGTTAGAGTCAAATCAGGAGGTGCAAGAAGCCAAAAATTCTCACCTGAGATCAGTGATGGCTTTTCAGAGGCACTTGAAACATAGGTTAAATGTCCATGGGCAAAAAAGAGAAGATAATCAGATACAGACAAGGCCATGCCAGCAAAGGACAGTGCCTGGCATGCCCAAGTAAGGGAGAATTCAATAAGGCATTCTTATTTGTGGAAAAGAGCACCATGCTGTGTGCTATGGAGAAAGAAGAAGGGATTGCAATGAATTCTCCCTTACCTGAACGTGCCAGGCACTGTCCTTTGCTGGCAAGGCCTTGTCTGTATCTGATTATCTTCTCTTGCGCAGAGCCCAAGGCATGCAGAGGGATGTTACAGAATTTGAGACTTTAAAGGTAGGTTGAGGCCAATTCTGAGATGACCCGAGAAGGCCATGCCAAAGAGTTTAAACTTATCCTTTAGGCCTTTGAGAGTTGTTGAAAGATTTAGGGGAAGGTGAATGGCTCCGCTTGTATTTTTTGAAGCTTACCCCGACAGCAGTGAGGACAGAAGCAGAGAGTCCAGACTGCAAGCCCGTGCGCGGGCCCAGTCACCTCAGCAGGAGGTCCTGAGGGCCTGAGTGAAGGCAGGAGCAGGCCCTACACTGGAGCTCCAGTGGCTGTTGGGACTGGCTGTTCCATTCTCCCTGTGATGTTTCTAGCTCAGCCTGTACCCCAGGATGATCTAATGGAGACGCTGCCATCTGCCAGCCTTGGTATTTTCACCTAAGACTCAAGAGACAGCCCGGCACCTTCCATCCACTCCTCACTTTGCTTCCTCTTATCTGGACCTGCTTCAGGTCCTTCATCCTCTCTGACCTACCCATAGTCAGACCTTTGGGTGAATGCAGCCCCGCATCTGGAAACAGCCTGGGTGCTGTTTGGGTTCTGATGCCCTTCTCAGTGCCATCTCTGTGACAGCTGAGCATTGGAACCACGACCTCAGAGGGTCCCCCCTGCCGCTCTCTTCCACCCTTCCCCATCATTGCCACTGCTCTGACCCCCCAGCGCTCCTGCTAGCAGGGCATTTAGACTTTGGAGCCATGGTGGCATGTTGCTACTGCAGGGGCCTGAGTGGCATTTGCAGCAAAAAGCCACGAAGCCAAGAGCTGAACTTTCACAGCCCTTCAGTCTCTTGTCATTTCCCTACCCGGCAAAGAATTGTGAGTCCAGTTGAATGATGGCGAGTGTGCAATTAGAGCAAAGGTTACTGCAGAGAAGAAGCTTTGCCATTGTTAAGTGAAGAGACAGGCCAGCCAGGGCCTCCAGGAACCTTTTCCTTGGGAGCTTAACCCCTAATTGACCAAGTTGCTTAAAAGCCTGAAATTTATTCCTCGTAGGCCTTAAGAATTATCTTGCAAGGGAAGAACTAAGCCCAGCAACTTCCCTGACCTCATGCCCTACCAGATCCCTGGGAGCCAGGCACAGTCCAAACCAAGGGAGAGGGAACCAAGCAGAGGAGAGAACCAGAGAGGTAAAAGGACAACCAGCTTGGTTTATCTTGTGGGTAGTTATCTGATTTTCAGGAATCCTCAGCCCCGCATTTCTTATTTGTGGAAAAGAGCATCATGCTGTGTGCTACGGAGAAAGAAGAAGGGATCACAGTGAATTGAGCCATCCAGTTGGCTGCCTGTAGGCAGCTCTGGGCCATGGTAGGGACAAGGAGGAAGCCAGAGCAATGACAGCAACTCCACTTTTCCCGAGATAGCCTTGGTTGCATGTAATGGTGATATTAAATATTAGTGAAATGTCATTTAATGCGCATCTCCTTGCATCGGAATAGAGAGACTTTGTGTTATAATGCATTACTCCACTTAACACACTTTTCTTGTATTCGTTATAACTATGTGACCCCCCAGACTCTGGCCTAGTAAAGATCAAAAACTGTATCATATTTATCTTTGATTCTCAGCATCTAGCATAGTGCTAATAGATATGGTAGGCTCCTAGTTAATATTTATTGAATCGATTAGTAAATAAACAGAAAGGAAAGATAAAGAAAATAGATGAACTTTTTTTTCATATATTCTGTACCAGATAGTAGCATAGGCAGTTATTACTCATGAGTCTTATACTAATTCTGTTAAGTAGATAGCATCATCTTGTTACTCTCAGGAAGAAATTAAGCTCCAAGAAGTTTAAGACATTTGCCCATATCATACGGGTATTTGAACCAGTATCCATTTGGCCCTGAAGTCCGTTTTTGAATTGTCTGTTCAACACAGGAATTATAATGTGAATGTTTTCCTGGCTCCTGAGTATTAGTTCCTGCTTCTTTTAGTAACAATACCCCAAATTTCCTTTCCGGAGACAGCTTTCCCTGCTCTCAGTTCTAGTCCTTCAAATGCCATTGACTCGGTTCCCAGCTTCAGGGGGGTCTTGCGACTTGGTAAACCTCTAAAACATGTGAAGTCCAAGCCCAGAGCTTTGTTCAGGGATAGTCACCTAGTCCAGGCAAAGCCAAGAAAACACAATCAACCCTTTGCAAGAGAACTAGTGAGAGAGGGACTATTTGTTGATACTCAGTACTGTCCCCACCATTGTCAGCTCTTTCCTGGTATACAGGGCAGACAGCCAGTAAATTATCTTTCCCAGATGCCCTTGACAGCCTGGTCCCTGTAAGGGTCCACCAAGGAGATGCACTTGTTCAAGATGTAAAAGATGGAAGAGAAGAATAAGCCATTTTTTTTCTCCAGCCACATGAAGATTTGCAGGCTTCCAGGCATTCTCCTGTGAATCACTCACTCAGGCACTACAGGCACCTGAGATCACTAGTGACAGCCTCACTGAGATTCCTGCATCCAGATTCCTGGAGGTTAGCAGCTGCCTTTTTGGTCTTTGCTCCTCCAGCCCTTCCAATGGTTGTGTAAGTTTAACTTCTTGTATTGAATTCATTCATCTTCCGGATACCTAAAGTGGCTTTTGGTCTCCTCACCAAACCTTGATGATATGTTTAGGAGTTATCTTCTGCTATCACCAGGACTGCTAGCATTAGGGAAAACCTTATAGTGGTCCTGCTGAGAGGCATCCTGAGGAGTCTGAGAATGAGCTCTGGAAGGCAGAGCTGAGGGATGGAAAAGGACTGAGACTTGACACCATTTGAGCTCCTGAATCTAGCTTTGCTTAAAGCCGGTGCCAGCCCGGTGCTTCTCAGCTCCTGATCCTAACTGGATTCCCTTTGCAATTGCCTCAGCCCATTTTCTGTTGCATTTGGCCATGGGTATCTACAGCTGAAGACTCTGACTGAATCATCCTTCAGCCTTCTGCTTTCTGGCAGATCCTTAAGGCTTCTTCTGTAGATGTTGGTTCCAGCTTAGAATCATCTCTCAGGCCCCTCCCTAGACCTGCAGACCACCAAAGCTTCTCCAAATTCCAAAGACCCAAGAGCAATGGTTCTTTTATTAGAACTCTGCAGGCCTGAAGTCCCACCTCCTCAGCCCTCCTTTTTCCTAATTGAGATTTCTTCCTATTTAGATCAGTTTAGAACAAAAAGAATTTATGCCTGTGTATCATGATTTCAAAAGCAGGAAAAATTGTCTCTTTTCCTCCCTGCTATTCACGAAAGAAAACAAAATTATTTCCTCTTTCCCAACTTAGTACCTGCCATTGCCCATTTTCACCTATCCCCATAGGTGACATTTTAAGATTCTATGATTAGGTATCCATAGTTTTGTGCATTAACGTAGGACCTCTGGCCACCATTAAAATGCAAATCCCTTGGCAGAGCCAACACAATAATGTTTAGTAATCAGCACCTCTAATGCAAAGAACAGGATTTCTAGACTCAAATAATGAAAGTTTGACTTTTACCTAGTGGCCTCAGGCTAATTTCTTTGAGCCTCAGTTTCTTCGCTGGAAAAATGGGAACAACAGATCTCCCCTCACAGGGTCTTTGTGAGGTTAAGATAGCACCTTTGCACATTGTGAGGTTCTGTTGCTGTGATTGCCATCGGAGGTGACTGAATCATTGTGGCATTGATTGAGAGCTTACTATGTGCTAGGTACCATTAGCTCCAAGTAGGGCTATAATTGTCTGTGATGGGATTCAAGACACACTACCTCACAATATAGCACCTTGGCATTTGAGAAAACAGCAGAAGCAGGAATATCACTATCAAACACCCCCTTCCCCTGCCACTGCCTTTCTTCCTTGAAGCAGGCCATAAAACCTAGAAATAATTTTCTGACCTTCCCTTGAAGTAGGCCATAAAACCCTCATGTGAGAGGTGCCCTCTCTGTACCCAAAGAAAAGGAAGATCCTTAACTCGGATGACACAGAGACCATTAAAATGCAAAGAACACAGAGAAGAATTTGAACACACAGGCCTTGCTAAGTTCCAATTTATTACCCTCAGCTCATACCACCTTTGTCTAGTCCTACTTCTTCACAACGATCTACTTCTTCATCAAACTTAGCATAAAAATACACAGGTTTCTTTATTTCCTTTAGTCTTCATTTCTGAAGGCTCCTATGTCATGTAAAACTTACATTAAACAAATTTGTATGCCTTTCATGTATTAATCTGTCTTTTGTTATAGGAACCTTAGCCATGAACCTGAAATAGAGAGAAAAGTTCTTCCTTTCCCCTACATCTGCCTATTACAAATATGGAAACTGCAACATGGAGAGGTAGAGCTACTTTACCAAATAGGAGCGGGAGACAGTATTTGAACCCAAGCAGTCTGATACTGAAAACCCACACTCCTAATCTTTACTTCATAGGGTGTCCTGGTCAAATATTTTACTGAAACACTTTGCATATTTTAGAATATGAAAAACAGGTGGTCCCTGGGAAGCAGGAAAGGGTGCTTGGTTGGGGAGAGAAGGTGCTGGGAGGTGTGGGACAGGAAGATGAGCTATCCCAGGTTTACCTCCTGGCTCTGCTTGGCCCAGCCCAGTGGGCTCTTATATTCTTTCTTTTCCCAATTGAATTAAGTGAAGGTTTATTGAGCAAAAACTGCCCTCAATTTTTGGAGAGACACAAATATATAGTCATATAAAGTAAAAGAAAGGTTAATAAGAAGAATTATTTTTTGGAAAAAGAAACTATGCCTACCACATATGTTCAATAGCTGCTAATTCATTTTTCATGTGTGTGTGTGTGTGTGTGTGTGTTTGTGTGTGTGTGAAATTGTGAAATATCTCATAGAAAAAATAAAGTATGTATTATATATGGACAATCCCCTGCAGTTTTGACCTGCTTCTGAGGGGCAGCCTTCAGAATAGCCAGGGCTGCATGGGAAAAAGAAAGCCTGATTGCTGTTAGCTGTGGGGACAGGCAGGCCAGCCTTCCTGACCTGCCCCTGGCCCAGCTTTCTCAGGAAAGGGCAGGGGCCAGCCCAGGAGGTTTAAGGGAAGCTGCCTCCTTCCGTTCATTTCTGGGCTAGTAATAATTTCCGGCCTCTTTATTTGCATCCATAATTGACAGCTCCTTAGCAGCTCATTAGGAAAGTAGGGCTCTTTGTGACCAACAAAAGAGGGGAACACATCCCTGGGGGTGGGGGCGTCCTTGAGAAACTGTTTGAAACTCTGAGAAAGACAGCAGATAGATTCTTAGGGACCAAAAGCACCAAGGAGCTTAGTAATCATCCCTGGCTGTGAGCTACAGATTTTCAGCACTCTGCAGTGAGCCTAGAACCTGTGCCTGTGCCTGTGTCTGTGCTGGAGTCAGGGAAAGCAGGGACAGTGGGCTGGAAATTCTGGGGCTCTGTAGGCCTGCACACTAAAGGAAGTCAGCTAGTGATCTCTCCCCCGTCTCCTTTGGGCCCAGTTTGGGCTTTCGGGTCCCCATGGCATGGAAAACAGTGCCTGACCCCTTATACTCTCCGAAACCCCTTACTGGGGAGGCACTGATGGGAGGAGAAAACCACACATTTATTCTATAAACGTTTATTGGTCACCAAGTATTTAACAGCCACACCTCATGCACTAGGTTGTCTTGCTCTCACAATAGATTTATGACACAATAACCCTTTACATTGATTTTACAAAAAAGGAAATCATAGCACAAAAAGGTTTACTAACATACTGAAAGTCACATAAGCTCTGAAGCCAGATCTTACCAGCCCAGTAACCTTTTCCCCACAGAAGCACAATGAACAACCCAGGAGTAGGGTGCTACATGGACAATAAATTCTATGGAAATTCAAGGGAGGTAGAGGCCACTCTGAACTAGGGAAGCCAGGGTAGGCTTTCTAGAGGAGACGGGCCTTGAGTTAGAGCTCAAAGAATGAGTAGAATTCAGAAAGACAGATGGAGGGAAATAGACATGGGATGAGGGTTGGGGGCAAAGGGTGGGTCAAGCAGTGTTTCCCCAGGAGGAAGGCTCTGCATACCCTGGAAGCCAGTAAAGGCTGGAGCACCTGCATCAGAGGTTGTGAATGAGTGACAGCAGAAAGCAAAGCTCCGATGTGTGCTGTGACCTGAGCCTAGGGAACAGAATTGCCGGGTTAAGAACTGAGGACCACAGCTTCTGGGAGCTGGGAGCCATAAAAGATGCTCAGGAAAAAATATGGTGCTTCAGAAATATGATTCCTTGCAAGACGGGGATCTTATTCACTTGGGGTCTAGGCAACCTAACCAGGGTTGGCGCTAGCTCTGAGCTTCAGGAAAGGGACTAGATCCTCTGGGCAGCTTCAACCAATTATGTTCTTTCTCAAACCCCTGCAAGCTTTAGTCTCCTTTGCCTGACGGTGCCCCCTCCAGCTGCCACCTCCTCCTCCAACCCCTCCATTCAAGTGTGCAATGCTCAGCACTGTGCCCTGACAACCCCACCCCATGCCAGGGCCTGGCTTTATACACAACATTCCCTCACAGAATGTGCTCCCCTGCCTGCCCCTGCAGAAAACATGTCACCCATTCCCCTCCCAACAGACATCCTCCCTTCCCTAAGGATCTCCTCTTGAAACCCTGGGTATCACCACCTCCTAAAGTTGGAACTTTCTCTGTTCCCCCACTAGAATTTGTGTGTGGTTCTATCACATTTCCCGACATAATTATTGGTATAAATTATTCCATCATTTTTCATGGATGTCTTCTCTTGCCAAGTAGATTATCAGCCTGGCACGAGCAGGGTCCGATAGCTCTCTCCCCTGCCAACCCTCTCCTGACAACGCCGTCCATGGGCATCTTCCTCAGCCCTCACTGCTCATTTGGACACTAAGCTAGCTGTCATGCATATCTGTTTCCCATTCATTCCTTCACTCATTCACTCACTTATTCTGTGGGGGTAGCAATGATTACAGAGGACCTAGACCTGCATCTCACTATCTTGAGCAAGTCATACCAGACTGCAGTTGCCTCATGTGTAGGATATAGACAAGAGGGACAAATCTGGCAGGAAATGTTACAGATATTAAGTAAGCTAAGGTTTATGAATGTGTGTACAGTCCCAGGTACCAAAGCCAATTGATAAGCATCCAGTGACTAAATTAGTGAATTTCCCTAACCAACATTCTCTGAGAATCCACACAGCCCCTATGGTCTAAAGGGCAGCAGAAAACTTATAAGCCCTGGTACTTACCACATCCCACCCTCTTTTCATCCCTTTGCCATCCCATTCCCTTTTCCACCTGCTGGAGCTAGCACACTTGTGTACAGAACAAGGTTCAATGAACATCTTTCACCTTCGTGGAAGTGAGTTTGCATTCTCAGAACAGCTCAGGGCACTCATTCCATGTTAACATTGGTGGCGGCAGGAGAGGCACTGGAAGTCCTGACCCAGTTCTCCTTCTCAATGGTCATTTCCACTCACTGACTGATCTGTAGTCACAGGACAGGAGGTGGCTGCAGAAAGGCAGTGATGGGCCATCTTGGCTGGACCCTTGCTGTCACTGTCAGCCTTTCTGGCCTGGAGCCAGTAGGAGCAGCTCTTCCCCTTCTGTGGGGTTGTGGCATTGGTGCTCAGGCTCTCACCAAACATCTCACATGTCAGATGGCCTTACTATCAGCCCTGAGCTCCTTCTCCTGGGGTCTACAAAAGTTCTGAGCTCAGGCCTGCCTCCCTCCCTCCTCCATGAAGCTGTTTGTACCCAAAGCCATTTGGAGGACTTGGTCAGATGACTGGTGTCAGGAGCCCAACCCAACAACCTGAAATTAATATTGGTTTTGCAAAGAGGAAAGCAGAGAACTGGGATGCCAGCTCTAAGCTCCAGGCCTTGTTCTGCTGATAACTAGCTAAGCAACTGTGGACAAGTTAATTTTCTTACCAAGATTCCTTCTTCTCTGCAAGCTGCAAGGCTGTACCGACTGCCCTCTGAGCTGTCTTCCAAGTTCAAAGGTGAGTGGTGCTGGTGTACTAGGAATATCAGGGCATTTGTTTGATCAGCTTCAGCCAGAAAGTCCTTCTAAACCAGAACACTTCCTCCTAAAAATTAAATTCACTTTTTTTCTGTTAATCTCTAGGTTAAAAGCAAACTGTAATTGTATTTATCTCTTATTCTAGTGTTTTTGGCAAGAATGAAAGTAGGAAGCTTGAACTGGACCAGAAAAGAAAGAGAAGGGAGCTTAACATACCTGGCTTCTTTCATCTTTTAGGACACAGACTAAATGTCACCTCTGCAGAAAGACCTTTCCTGACCATTCAATCCAAACTGGGTCTCCTCAGCACCGCCAGATACACCCATTATTCTCTATGACTGCATCATTCATACTCTATTTATTTCATCTGTAGCAATAAGCACTACCTGTAATTTATTAGTTATTTATTTGCTTAATATTTGATTTCATATTGGTTTTCTATTGTTGCTATAACAAATTACCATAAACTTAGTAGTTTAAAACAACATAAATTTATTACCTTAGGGTCTTGAAGATCAGAAGTCTGAAACCAATTTTGTTGTGCTAAAATCAAGGCCTGTAATCCTTCTGGGAGTGCTAGGGAAGATTTATTTCCTTGCCTTTTCCACGTTTTAGAGGCTGTCTGTATTCCTTGTCTCATGGTCCCATCCTCTATCTTCAAGCCAACAGTATAGCATCTTTAAACTACCCCCCTCTCTGACTCTGCCCTTTGCTTCCATTGTTGCATCACCTCTACCTCTGCTTCCTGCCTCCCTCTTATAAGTACCCTTGTGATTACACTGGGTCCACCTGGACAATCCAGAAATGTCACCATCTCACAATCTTCAATTGCATCTATAAAGTTCCTTTTGCCATGTGAGGTAGTAAATTAATAGTTTCTGGGGATTAGGACGTGGACGTCTATTCAGACTTCACTACAAAATAAGCTACAGGAGATTATAATAATTTATCTATCTTATTTATTATGGAATTCTCAGTGCATAAACACTATAAAAGAACAAAAGAATGAAGAAAAAAGAGAGCAAAATACATTTGGTAAAGAAGAAAATAATGGTTCTTGCCTCTGTCATTAACTAAGGCAAACAGAGCAGATCAGTTTAAGTTTCTTTGCTTTCCTTATCCCCCAAACAAGATGCCATTATGCCATAGAAAATATGGTCCTGGCAATGGAGTGTGACAGAGAAAGAGAATTCTGGGAGGGAGGAAGCCACCTTGCAGCACTGCAGAATAAACCCTGAGCATCCTCAGAGGACCAGCCCAACACACTCCCCTACTGTAACCTGAGAAGATGCCTAATGCCCAGCTCTGCCCCTCCTGAAGGCCCAACTGCTGGTGGCATCTCAAAGGATAAAGTAGGACCTCCTCTTCTAGCCAAGATGAAGTAACAAGGAATAGATATAAAAATATCCAATAGTCAACAGAAAAAATTCTTAACCTGGAATCCAATAAAACTTTGAATGCAAAAGATCAGGAAAATACAACCCATAAGGAGGAGCAAAAGCAATCCATTAGAATCAACTCAGAACTAACACAGATATTAGAATTAGCACACAATAATATTAAGCCAGTTATTATCACTGTATTTCATATCTTGAAAAACTAAACAGAGATGTAGAAGTTACCCAAAAAAAAGATTTAAATTGAACTAGTAGAGATAAAAATTTCCGTATGTACAATGAAAAATACACAAAATATGATTGAGAGAAGATTAGACATTGCAGAAGAGAAGATTAGTGAACTTGAAGCCATAGCAATAAAAACAAACCAAAATGAAGCACAGAAAGAAAAGATAACTGTTTTAACGTATAGAGCATCAGTAAGCTGTGGGACAACTTCAAATACCCTAATATATGTGTAATTGGTGTCTCTGGGAAAAGAGACAGAAAAACATATTTGAATAATGGATAACAATTTTCCAAATTTGATGAAAACTATACATTGACAGATCCAAGAAGCTCAATGAACCCCAAGCGTAAGAAACATTTTTTGTGACAGCAAGTCACATCAAAATCAAACTGCTCAAAATCAGTGACAAAGAGAAAAATCAATAGCAGCCAGAAAAAAAAAGTTATTTTATGTACAAAGGAGCAAAGATAAGGATGACAGTAGATTTCTCTCTAGAAACAAGGCAAGTGAGAAGACTGAAGCAACATCATTAAAGTACTGAAAGAAAAAATGTTCAACCCAGATTCTGTACCTAGCAAAAATATCTTTCAAAAGCAAAGGCAATATAAAGACTTATTAGACATAAAGAAGCTAAAATAATTTGTGAGTAACAGATCCACACTACAAGAAATATGCAAGGACAGTCTTTAGGTGGAAGAAAACTGATATCAGAAGAAAATATGGATCTGCACAAAGAAATGAAAACCATCAGAAACAATGACTATGTAGGTAGATATGTATTTTTCTTATTGTTTAAATATCTTTATACAATAATTGACTAAACAAAAATAATAGTGATCAAGCATAGGATTTATAACATAGGTAAAATGTGTGACAATCATGGTACAAAAAGTAGATGGACAAAGTGGAAGTATACAGTTGTTAGGTTCTTATACTGTATTTTAAATGGCGTAATGGCCTTTAAAAGTAACCTGTGGTGAGGTAAGCATATTAGAAATCCTAAAGTAACCAATAAAAAATAAAATAGCCTGGAGCAGTGGCTCATGCCTGTAATCCTAGCACTTTGGGAGGCCAAGGCGGGTGGATTGCCTGAGCTCAGGAGCTCGAGACCAGCCTGGGCAACACGGTTAAACCTCATCTCTACTAAAATACAAAAAATTAGCCGGGCGTGTCAGCATGCACCAAGTAGTCCCAGCTACTCGGGAGGCTGAGGCAGGAGAATTGCTTGAACCCGGGTGGCAGAGGTTGCAGTGAGCTGAGATTGCACCACTGCACTCCAGCCTGGGTGAGAGAGTGAGACTCTGTAACAAAAATAAATAAATAAATAAATAAAGGTTTCTCTGATAAGATAAGATGATAAAATTGAATTACAAAAATATACTCAATAAAATAGACTGGAAAAAATAAACAGAGCCTTAGAGACTTCTGGAACTATAACAACAGATCTGATATTTGTATTATCAGAGTCTCAGAAGTAGAGGAGGGAAGGGTGAAAAAACACTCCGAGAAATAATGACTGAAAACTTTTCAAATTTGTCAGCAGACATAAACCTATAGACTCAAGAAGCTGAAAAAATAAAAAAAAAAAACAAAAAAAAAAACAAAGAAATTCATGCCAAGACATACCATAATTAAACTTCTGAAAAGTAAAGACAAAGGAAAATTATTGAAAGCAGTCAAAGGAAATGTCACCTTACCTATGGTGGAGAAACAATTCAAATTATAGCAAGGTTTTTGTGTTTGTTTGTTTTGTTTTGTTTTTTATCAGAAACCATGCAGGCCAGATGGAAATGGCACAATATATTTCAAGTGCTGAGTGAAATACGTTTTCACCATCCTCCAAATCCTATTGCCCAGCAATATATACCCTGTATCTGGCAAAACCATCTTTCAGGCTTGAAAAGGAAATAAAGGTATTTTAAGAAAAAATAAAACTAAGAAAATTTCGGGTTTTTTTGTTTGTTTGTTTGTTTGTTTTTTGAGACAGAGTTTCGCTATTATTGCCCAGGCTGGAGTGCAATGGCTCGATCTCACCACACTGCAACCTCCACCTCCCGGGTTCAAGCGATTCTCCTGCCTCAGCCTCTGGAGTAGCTGGGACTACAGGCATGTGCCATCAAACCCAGATAATTTTGTATTTTTAGTAGCGACAGGGTTTCTCCATGATGGTCAGGCTGGTCTTCAACGCCCGACCTCAGGTGATCTGCCTGTCTCAGCCTTCCAAATTGCTGGGATTACAGGTGTAAGTCACTGTGCCCAGCCAGCAGACCTAACCTAAAACAGGGACTAAGGAAGCCCTCTAAACAGAAAAGAAATGATAAAACGAAGGAACCTTGGAATATCAGGAAATAAAAAAGGAACTCAGTAAGCAAAAATATAGATTAATTCAATGGGCTTTCCTTCTCTTGTGTTCTAAATTACATTTAACAGTTGAAGCAAAAATTATTATATTGCTTGATGTTCTGAATAAATGTAGGAGAACTATATGAGGTAATTATTTTACAAATAGGGAAAGATGAAGAAGTGTAAAGGGAGTTAAGTTTTCTATACTTCACTGAAACTGGTAGCATAATGATACAGAACAGGGGAAGGGAAGTGCTGGGAAGGGAAGGGCATGATCCTCTTCAATGATACAGAAGCGGGGAAGGGAAGTGCTGGGTAGAGGAAGGCGTGGTCCCTGGCTAGGGCTCCACCTCCTGGCCTGTGCCCATGGACCTAAGTGAGGACAGGCATTTTTGTTTTCCTGCCCAAATGGTGCATTTCCACCCTGGCCTGCCACGCCCCCATCCGGTGCCTATAAAAACCCCAAGACCCTAGCAGGCAGACACGCAGGTGGCTGGACGTTGAGAGAAGCAAATCAGCGCAGGAACACACAGGCGGCTGGACATCGAGAGGAACACATCGAAGGCTGGACATCGAGAGGAACACACCGACAGGCACTGGCACTCCAGCAGGCCTCCAACCTGCAGAACGAAGCGGAGTTTGGCTGGGGCAGTAGGAGGAGAGCCCGGGCTGCTGAGCAGCCTGACTCCAGGGGAAAACCAGCTCCCTTCTGGCTTCCTCCATCTGCTGAGAGCTACTTCCACTCAATAAAACCTTGCACTCATTCTCCAAGCCCATGTGTGGTCTAATTCTTCTGGTAGACCAAGGCAATAACCCTGGGATACAGAAAGCCCTCTGTCCTTTCAATAAGGCAGGAGTCTAAATGAGCTGACTAACACAAGCTGCCTACAGACAACAAAGCTAAAAGAGCACCCTGTAACATACACCCACTAGGGCTTCAGCTGTCAACATTCACCCCTAGACACTGCCGCGGGGTTGGAGCCCCACAGCCTGCCCATCTGTATCCTCCCCTAGAGGTTTGAGCAGCGGGACACTGAAGGGGTGAGCCACTCTCCCATGGCACACCCTGTGAGGCGACAAGGGAATTTTTCCCGTTTCAATTCCGGGCTAGTCCAGGAGCCTTTTTGCCCCTTTAACTGTTTTCAATCTTCTTTTTTTTTTTTTTCCTTTTTTCATTTTCTAAGTGAGAGGGCTCCCCCTCCCAGCTCTGTTTCTGATAGAGAAGTTAAGAGAGGAACAACCCCTGCTGGCTGAGAACTGCAAATTCAGCAGGGCACATTTGAGACACTCTAAACAGATACAAACGGCCTCTAAAATATCTTTTCAGCCCCAAACTCGATTCTAAGCTTCAGGCTGAGGCCCTAGAAAGAAAAATCGGGTCTGAGGGATCCGAAGTCATGCAACAGGCACAATGTCAGTGGGCAGGACCGATTCCTGCCGACTGAACCCCACCTCACGGAAGGAGCGTGCTTCATGGCATAAACAGGCCCAGGGGACCTGAGGGCGGTTAACTCCTATTCTCCGGGATTTCCCTGCTTCATGGGTACATACCACATCAGTACCCAGGTCTGGCACCTGGCAAGGTCTCCAGGACTCAGGGACAAGAGGTGGAGAGTGAAGGGAGGATGCTTACTTTCTCTCTCCATCACACCTGAATTTTTGCTGAAAGAAGGAAGGAAATGAGGGATGCCTCTTTTCCCTGTCTTTCAGAATGGATAACCAGTTCTCTTCATTCACCATTCCCAGCTATACTCCTCTGGAGTGTATCCGGAACCAGTGGGACTGCTTTGACCCTCAGAATCTGGAGGAAAAGCACCTCATAGCCCTCTGCACAAAGGTTTGGCCAAATCATGATTTACATGAAGGGCTTTCTGATTTACAGGAAGGAGGCATTCATTTTGATACCATCTGGCAGTTGGAACTTTTCTGTAGATGTGAGGATAGATGGTCTAAGGCCCCATATGTGCAGGCTTTCTATACTTTGCAAGGCAATCCAGACCTTTGCTGACAATGCAGGATTGATTTAGCCCTCCTGTTTGCCATCTCAGGGAAGGCTGTGAAGGGCAAGCCCAGGGAATTAAAGATGCAAGTCCCAAAGGCACCCCCAGCAAAGGAGCCAGCTCCTTCCAGCCCTGCTCCTCCAGGTCCACCCCGACCTCCCTATCCAGCTTCAGCCTCTCACTTGCTCCATCCTAGAAATCCTCACCCTAAACAAGCCCCAGCCTCACTCTTGCCCCTCCAACAGATGCTCAGTGAATTTGGGCCCAGTAAGGTCCAGGTCCCCTTCTCCCTATAGGACTTAAAGCAAATTAAGGGGGATCTTGGCAAGTTTTCAGATGACCCTAATATATAGAGGTTTTCCAGAATTTCACTCAAATATTTGAACTCTCCTAGAGGTGTTATGTTACTTTTGAATCAGACCCTGACAGACACAGAGAAACAGGCTGCTCGGCAAGCAGCAGAGAGATTTGGGGATGAGCTTTGCATCACATATAGCATCAGGGAAAGGGGCAAATATTATCCAACTGGAAGAGAAGCAGTACCAGTAAATGACCCTAAGTGGGATCCCAATGATGAGATAGAAGCCTGGAAAAGGAGACACTTTCAGGTGTGCATAATGGAGGGCTTACATAGGACTAAGACCAAGCCTCTCAATTATACTAAGTTGTCCATGATGGAACAAGGATCGGATGAAAATTCCACTGCTTTCCTGGAAAGGCTAAGAGAAGCCTTGGTAAAGCACACCTCTCCATCTCCTGATTCAGTTGAGGGACAACGAATCCTATAGGATAAACTTATTACTCAGGCAGCTCCTGACATCAGGAGGAAGTTGCAGAAATTGACCCTGGGACCAGATAGTACATTGGAGGACCTCCTGAAAGTGGCCACCTTGGTGTTTTATAACAGAGACAAGAGGCCCAGGAAAGAGAAAGGAAATACAGGAAAGAGGCAAAAGTTTTAATGGTCACTGAGCAAAGCCCACAAACCCCAGAATTCCCAGGGTACACCTGTTAACTGCTAAAGATATGGCAAGAAGAGTTATCTCTCTTCTAACATTTATCTGCTCCCATACAAGGTTTAATTCCTTTCACCAGGGTGAAACAGCTCAGGGTACAATGTTGTTGTTACTATACTTCACTTCTTATCTCTGTAATCTTTGGCACTAAATTCTTTCCTTGTATAATACATGTTTAACCCATGCATACTTAAGCTTATAAAACTTGTTTTGTTCTCTCGCACCTAGAAGCCATCAAACTCCAAATGGCCAGGCAAGCAGAGGCTCAGACAATGGCTCCTTTTTGCTAGGAACCCTTAGATAGACTTCTGAGAGGAATCTGACTGCCGTTTTCCCCAAAACAACATCCGCTGTCAGCAGGAAGCTGCTAAACCATATTCTAGCGGTAGTTAGATGTACCTCTTCAGAGGGGGGAAATGATACACACGTGCTGGAAAGGGAAGGGCATGGTCCATTTAAATGATACGGAAGTGGGGAAGGGAAGGGCGTGGTCCCTGGCTAGGGCTCCATCCCTGGGCTTGTGCCCATGGACCTAGGTGAGAACAGGCATTTTTGTTTTCCTGTCCAAATGGTGCATTTCTCAAGAACACCCTGGCCTGCCACACCCCCATCCTGTGCTTATAAAAATCCCCAACACCCTAGCAGGCAGACACACAGGTGGCTGGATGTGAAGAGGAGCACATCAGTGCAGGAACACACAAGTGGCTGGACATCAAGAGGAACACACCGGCAGAAGAAGACACAAGCGGCTGGACGTTGAGAGGATATCAAGGGGCCGTTGGAGGAGAGCCCAGGCCACTCAGTGGCCTGACCCCAGGGGAAAACCTTCCCACTCCATCCCTTTCTGGCTTCCCCCATGTGCTAAGAGCTGCCTCCACTCAATAAAACCTTGCATTCATTCTCCAAGCCCAGGTGTGATCCGATTCTTCCAGTACACCAAGGCAAGAACCCGGGATACAGAAAGCTCTATGTCCTTGCGACAAGGTAGAGGGTCTAATTGAGCTGGTTAACACAAGCTGCCTATAGATGGCAAAACTAAAAAAGCACACAGTAGCACACGCCCCCTGGGGCTTCAGGAGCTGTAAACATCCACCCCCAGACACTGCTGTAGGATCGGATTTCCACAACCTGCCCATCTGTAGGCTCCCCTAAGGGTCTGAGCAGCAGGGCCCTGAAGAAGCGAGCCACACCCCTGTCTCACGCCTTGTGAGGAGGACACGGGAACTTTTCCCATTTCAATATCAGTAAGCAGTATGTTATGTATAGATGATATAATACCTAGAACAATCACTTGAAAAGCTATACAAACAGATACACTAAAAAGCACTATTAGTAAATAAAAGTAGAATTCTCAAAAAAAGTTCAAGTAATCCAAATGAAAGCAGGAAAAGGAAAACAGGGCAAGGAAAAACAAACAGACCAAACAGAAAATAAAAATAAAGTAGCCCACTTAAACCTTGACATATTAATAATCACATTAAATATAAATAGTATATAAGCACACAAAAGAATGGATTTAAAAACATGACCTAACTATATGCTATCTTCAAGAAACTCATTTTAAATATATTTATATGGCAATTGAAAGTAAAGGAATGAAAAATGATATATAAACAAGCCATTGAAAGCAGAAGTAGCTATATTTTGTTTTCGGTATTTTTAGAGATGGGGTTTTACTCTGTCACTCAGAGTGTTAATTGTGCCACCTGAGTGTGCCACCTGCAGCCTCATACTCTTGGGTTCAAGGATCCTCCCGCCTTACCTTCCCAAGTAGCTGAGACTATAGGTGTGTCCCACCACACCTGGCTAAGAAAGGAGCTATATTAATGTTAGACCAAGTATATTTCAGAGCAAAGAATATTACCAGAGACATAAAGGGGCATTATGTAGTGATAGCAGAGTTAGTTTACTGATTAGACATATAGCAATCCTAAAAGGGTATGACCCAAACAAAACAGCTAAAAAAAAAATACATAAAGCCAAACTGGTAGTGCTGGAAGGAGAAATGGGAAAAAACACAATTATATATGAGGACTTCAACGTTCCACTGTCAGCAATTGGTAGAACAATAGCTAGAAAACCAGCAAGGATATAGGAGAACTGAACAACAACATCAAACAACAAGATCTAATTGGCATTTATAGAACACTCCACCCAACAACATCAGAATATATATTCTTTCCATGTGTCCATAGAACATACGTGAAAATAGATCATGTCCTGGGTCACAAAAAACAACTTCAACAAATTTAAAATAATTAATGTTGCACAAACTGATCTCTGACCACAATGAAATCAAACTAGAAATCAATAACAGAAATAGAGAAATTTTTAAACAGGTATATATCAGAAATATAAATATACATATGTATATACACAGACACACACACATATATATATACTCTGCTCTGAAGTATACTTTATCTGATATTTTCTGTAGATAGATGATTGATAGATATAGACATACATGTAGATATAGATACAGGTAATCTGGTTGTGTGTGTGTGTTTGTGTGTGTGTATACACACCAGAAATATAAAAAGCACTATACACTTGGAAACAAATAAGACATTTCTAAATAATCTGTGAGTCAAAGAAGTCTCAAGTGAAATCTTTAAAAAGTCTATTAAACTGGGTAAAAATAAAAATATAAGATAAAATTTGTGAGATGCAGCTAAAGCAGTGTTGGTAGGGAAACTTACAGCACTAAATACATACATTAGAAAAGAAGAAAAGTCTCAAATTAATAATCTAAGTTTCCACCTCAAGAACCTAAAAAAGGAAGCACAAATTAAACTTAAAGAAAGCAGAGGGAAAAAATAGTAAAGATAAGAGGAGAAATAAAGGAAATTAAAAGCAGAATAACAAAATGAGTAACTGGTTATTTGGAAAGATCAATATAAGCAACAAATTTCTACCAAGACTAACAAAGTATAAAAGACACAAATTACCTATAATAGGAATGAAACAGAGGATACCACTGCAGACTCTGAAAACATTAAAAATATAATAAGGAAATGCTGTAAACAACTCTCCACACATACATGTTATAACTTAAATAAAATGAACCAATTTCTAGGAAATTGCAGAGTACCACACTCATCTAATACAAAATAGATCTTTTGAATAGCCCCATAATTATTAATAAAATTGAACTTGTAATAAAAAGTTCTCTAAAAAAATCTTCAGGCCTAAATGGTTTCACTGGAGAATTTTGTCAAATAGAATTAACATCAATTTACACAGTCTCATTCAGAAAACAGAAAAAGAGACAACACTTTTTAATACATTTTATGCAATTACTCTGATATCAAAGCAGATCAAGATGGTACAAAAAAGAAAATTATAGACCAATATTTCCTAAGAATATAAACACAAAATTCTTTTAAAAATATTAGCAGATAAAATTCAACCACATATTAAAATAATTATGCACCATGATCAAGTGGAAATGGTTCAATAATCAGAATAGTTCAATAATCAGAATAATCAGAAATTAATCAGTATAATCTACCATATTAACAGGCTAAAGAAGAAGTCATATAATCATATTAATCAATGCAGAAAAAGCATTTGACAAAATTCAATGTCCTTTCATAATAAAAACTCTCAGAGAAATAGGAATAGAGAACTTCTTCAACTAGATAAAGAATACAAAAAAACCTACAGCTAACCAGCTACCACTATACTAAATGATGTGATACTGAATACTTTCTCCCTATACAAGGGAAGACTATCTACTCTCACTACTCTTATTTAACAAAGTGTTAGATGTTCTAGCCAGTGTAATAAGGCAAGAAAAGGAAATAAAATTCACACAATTGGAAAAGAAAGAAAGAAAACTGACCGTATTTGTAGATGACATGATTGCCTATGTATAAATCTCAAGGAATTTACAAAAAACTTCTAGAACTAATAAGTTCAGCAAGGTAGTAGTACACAAGATAAACATAAAGAAATCAAGTATATTTCTATATACTAGAAATGAACACATGGAAATCAAAATTTAAAATATCATTTACAATCACTCATGAAAAAAATTCTTAGATATAAATCTAACAAAACATGTATGGTGCTTGTATGCCAAAAGCTACACAATGTTGATGAAAGAACTCAATAAGATTTAAATACGTGGGGAGACATCAGTGTTCATGGATTGGAAGACTCAACAAAGATGAGTAAAGATGTTAATTCTCCCCAAATTAATTTACAGTTTTAATGGTATAAATTGCTATCAAAATCCTAGCCATATTTTTGTAGATATTGATAAGATTATTCTAAAATTTATGTGGAAATATAAAGAAACTAGAATAGCTAAGACAATTTTGAAAAAAAATAAAG
The DNA here is from genome assembly GCF_029289425.2 of Pan paniscus. NCBI lineage: Eukaryota > Metazoa > Chordata > Mammalia > Primates > Hominidae > Pan > Pan paniscus. The sequence goes on from NC_073258.2 coordinate 116,860,231, forward strand.
TGGAAGGAATAAGCCTACTTGATTTTAAGATTTATATAGCTATAATAATCAAGACTGTGTAGTATTGGAAGAGAGACACAAAGATAAATGGAACAGAATAGAGAATCCAGAAATAGACCCACACAAATATGCCAAATTGATTTATGACAAAGGTGCAAAAGCAATTCAGTGGAAGAAAATTTGTCTTTTCAAAAAATTGTATTGGAGCAATTGGACATCCATAGACAAAAGAAAAGAAACTCAACCTAAATCTCACACCTATACAAAAAGCAACTTAAATGGATCACAGAATTAACTGAAAATGTAAAACCATAAGACATTTAGAAAAAATAGGAGAAAACCTAGAGCTAGGAAAAGAGTTCTTAGACCTGATATCAGAGCAAGATTTAAAAAGAAAAAAAATGGCAAACTTCCATGAAAATCAAAAACTTTCACTTTGTAAAAGATCTCGTGAAAAGGTTAAGACAAGCTACAAAGTGAGAGAAAATATTTGCAAACCACATATGCAATAAAGGACTACATTTAGAATATATGAAGAACTCAAAAAACTCAATAGTAAAACAAAAATCCAATTAGAAAATGGGCAAAAGACCTAGAGAGACATTTCACCAATGATGATATACAGACAGAAATTAAACACATGTAAAGATAATCATCATTAACCTTTAGGGAAATGCAAATTAAAACTATAGTGAAATTTCACTACATATCCATCAAAATGGATACAATTTTAAAATAATGATATTTCGTATGATTTGAATGTCTGACCCTGAATCTCATGTCGAAATGTGATTCCCAATGTTGGAGGTGGAATCTGGTGGGATATGATCAGATCATAGGGGTGGACCCCCATGAATGATTTAACACCATCTCCTTGAGTATAAGTGAGTTCTCACTCTATTAGTTCATGAGAGATCTGGTCGTTTAAAAGCCTGGGACTTCCTGCCTTCCCCTTCCACCATGATTGTAAGCTTCCTGAGGCCCTCACCAGATGCAGATGCTGACATCACACTTCCTGTACACTCTGCAGAACGGAGAGCCAATTAAACTTCTGCCAATTAAACCTCTTTTCTTTATAAATTACCCAATCTTTGGTATTCCTTTACATTAATGCAAATGGACTAATACAACATCAAATGCTGATGAGAATATAGAAATACCAGATCACTTGCACATTACTGGTGGGTATGTAAAAAGGTACTGACACTCAGGAAAGCTGTTTAGCAGTTTTTTGAAAAATAAGCTGGCAATTACCATGCAACCCAGCAACTGGACCTTCTGAGTATTTATCGCAGAGAAATGAAGACTTATGCTCACACAAAAACCTATACATGAATGTGTATAGCAACCTTATTCATAATAGCCCCAAATCAGAATGAACCAAGATGTCTTCCAATGGTTACATAGTTAAACTGTGGTACATCCATATCATAGAATATTACTCTGGAATTAAAAAAAAAAAACAAGACTATTCCTACATGCAACAACCTGCATGTATCTCCAAAGAATTATGGTGAGTGAAAAAATTCTAATCATAAAAGGTTACACACTGCATAATTTCATTCATATAATATTATTGAAATGACAGAATTATTGAAATGGAGAAGAGATTTGTGGTTGCCAAAGGTTAAGGAGAGGTGGGGATGGGGTTGGACATGGCCACAAAAGGGCAACACAAAGGATCCTTTTGGTGATAAAAATTTCTGTATGTTGATTATATCAACGTACACAGCCTGATTGTGATAGTGTACTAATGTTTTGCAAGATATTATCATTGGGGGAAACTGGTTAAAAGGTACCTGTGATCTGTCTGTACTATTTCTTACAAATACATGTGAATCTACAATTATATAAAAATAAAAATTTTAATTAAAAAACAATATTTAAAACCCCAAATACAAAGACCATATATTGTATGATTCTATTTATATGAAATGTCCTGAATAGGCAAATTATATAAATTGGAAATGGTTGCCTAAGGCTGAGGGTGGGAAGAGAAGTGAATAGCGGTGGCTGCTAACTGAGTACTAGGTGTCTTCGGGGGATAATGAAAATGTCCTAATATTAGATAATGGTGATGGCTACACAACTCTGTAAATATATTAAATATTGAATTGTACACTTGAAGTGTGTGAAGTTATGCTGTATAACATGTCTCTATAAAGCTGTGAAAAAGAACAAAAGCTGGGGTGATTATATTATATTAGACAAAGTAGATTTCAGTGCAAAAAATATTACCTGGGCTATTTTCCTTTAGGTTTATTTCATAATGGAAAGGGGGTCAATTCATTAAGATAACCTAATAATCCTAAATATTTATGTATCAAATAACAAAGTTTCAGGTGACATAAAGCAAAAACTGATAAAACTACAAGGAGTACTGGGCATATCCATAATTATAGTCAAAGATTCAAATATTTCTTTCTCAGTATTTGATGGAAAAAGTAGACAGAAGGGCCAGGCGCGGTGGCTCACACCTGTAATCCCAGCACTTTGGGAGGCTGAGGCGGGCGGATCACGAGGTCAGGAGATTGAGACCATCCTGGCTAACACGGTGAAACCCCATCTCTACTAAAGATACAAAAAATTCGCCGGGCATGGTGGCACACACCTGTAATCCCAGCTACTCCAGAGGCTGAGGCAGGAGAATCACTTGAACCCAGGAGGCGGAGGTTGCAGTGAGCTGAGATCGCACCACTGCACTCCAGCCTGGGCGACAGAGTGAGACTCTATCTCAAAAAAAAAGAAAGAAAGAAAAAGAAAAAGCAGACAGAAAATCACAAAAGGTATAGAATATTTGAGAAGCATTATCAAACAAATTGACCCAATTAACACTATAGAACACTCTACCCAACAATAGCAGAATGCAAGTTTTTTCAAGTGCAAGGTAGTTTCATAAGATGGAACATATTCTGTACCACAAACAAATATCAATAAATATAAAGGAGCTCAAGTCATACAAAATATGTTTTCTCAATTTAATTGGATTAAATTAAAATTAATAACAGAAATATCTCCAGAATGTCCCCCAAATATTTAAAAACTACATAACATATTTCTAAATAACCTGTGAGCTGCAGGTAACTCAAGAAGGAAATTAGAAAATATTTTGAACTGAATAAAAATAAAACGCAATCTAACCAAAACTGTGGGAAGCTATTAAAGCAATACTTGGTGGTGGTGGAGGGACACGGTATAATATTTATAGCAATAAGTGCCTACATTAGGAAAGAAGGAAAAAGGAAAGTATCAAACCAGAGAACTTTGCTTTCACCTTAAGAAACTTAAAAACAAAGAGTAAATGCAACCCAAAGTAAGCAGTAGAAAAAAACTATTAGTAAAAATTAGAGATCAATGAAATAGAAAACAGAAAAATGGTAGAGAGAATCAATAAAAACAAGATTTGCTTATTTAAGAATATCAATAAAATTCGTAAATATTTAACCAGGCTGATTAATAAAAATAGAGATTCGACAGATTAACAATATAAATAATGAGAGACATTGCAACTGTACAAATTCCACACTTGTTACAGAGTAATGAAGTCATATTATAAACAATAATATGCCAATACATGCAAGTAAATTTAGGAATTTAGATAAAATTGATAAACTAAAAAATTCAAATTACCAACTCTCACTAAAGAAGAAATAGATAGGCTGGGCACGGTGGCTCACACCTGTAATCTCAGCACTTTGGGAGGCCAAGGCGGGTGGATCATGAGGTTAGGAGTTCAAGATCAGCCTGGCCAAGATGGTGAAATCCTGTCCCTACTAAAAAATAGAAAAATTATCCAGGTATGCTGGCGGGGGCCTGTAATCCCAGCTACTCGGGAGGCTGAGGCAGAGAATTGCTTGAACCCTGGAGGTGGAGGTTGCAGTGAGCCAAGATCACGCCACTGCACTCCAGCCTGGGCAACAGAGCAAGACTCCATCTAAAAGAAGAAGGAGGAGGAGGAGGAAGAGGAAGAAGAAGAGGAGGAGGAGGAGAGGAAGGAAGGGAAGGAGGGGAAGTAGAGGAAGGAGAGGAGGAAGAAGAAGGAGAGGAGGAAGAAGAAGAGGAGGAAGGAGAGGAGGAAGTAGAAGAGGAGGAAGAAGAGGAGGAGGAGGAGGAAGAAGAAGAGGAAGAAGAAGAAGAAGAAGAAGAAGAAGAAGAAGAAGAAGAAGAAGAAGAAGAAGGAGAAATAGATAACCTGAATTTCAATCTGTTCAAGAAATTGAACTTGTAGTTAGAATCTTCCGACAAATAAAAATTCAGCATCAGATAGGTTCATTGGTGACTTCTACCAAATATTTAAAGAAAAATAATACAAATTTTATACCTTCTTCTAGATAATTGAAGAGGAGAATATACTTCTCAACTCATTCTATAAGGTCAATGTTACCCAGTTACCAAAATCAGACAAAGATATTACAAGAAAAGAAAGCTTCAGATCAATATCACAGATTAAACAAATTTTAAACAAATTTTTGGAAAGCTGAATTCAACAATATATTTAAAAGATAATAATTAAGACTAAGTGGAATTTAATCCAGGAATTCAAAGTTGGTTTAACATCTAAAATGTAATGTTTTTTAATGTAATTCACCATAGAAACACATTTTGAAGAAAAGCTGTATCATCTAAATAGATGCAAATAAAGAATGTAACAAAATCCAACATTCATTCAGGACAAAAATTCACAGCAAAATAAGAATAGAAGCAGCTTCCTCAACCTGATAAAGGACATCTATAAAAAAGATTAATGCTTCACACATACCCATCACCAAGACCAAGAATAGCAAAAGGATGTTCTCTTCCATTCAACATTGTGCTGAAGTTCTAGCCAGTGTAATAAGAATAGGAAAAAATAAAATAAAATAAAAGGAACCCAGATTGAAAAAGGAGAAAAACTTTCTTCATGTACAGCCAGCATGATGGTTTATGTAGAAATTCCAATGAAATCTATGAAAAGCCACTAGAACTAACAAATGAGTTTATCAAGGTTGAAAGACACAAGATAAATATACAAAAATTAAATTTTAATATACTAACACTATACTAACAATAAATCAAAAACAAAAATTGAGAAAACAATATTATTTATGAGAACATCAGAAAATATAAAATATTTAAGGCAAGATCTGCAAAAGTTGTGAAAGACATGTACACCAAAGACCCTAAAATATTGCTTAAAGACATTTTTAAACACCCAAATAAATGGAAATATACATACTATGTTCATGAATTGGAAGACTCAAAATTGTTAAAAGTAAAATGTCAATTCCTTGCAAATTCATCAATAGATTCAATGCCATCCCATTTAACATCTCAGCATGCTTTTTAGTAGAAAGTTTTAAACTAATTCTAAAATATTTCTAGAAATGCAAAGAACCTGAAATAGACAGCAAAACTTTGAAAAAGAAGAGCAAAGTTAGAGGATTAGCATTATCTGTTTTCAAGAGTTGTAAAGTTGTAGTAATCAGAATAGTGAGGTATTTGTGTAAAGATCAATGTAACTGATTAGAGGCCAGAAATAGACACAAACATATATAGAGATAGCTAAGTTTTGACAAGCTTATAAAAGCAATCCAGGGGAAGAAGTTTAAATCTTTTCAATTAATGGTATTAGAACAATTGTATATTCACATGCAAAACTACATATTTTGATCCATTCTGTGCACCACATACAAAAATCAACTCAAAAAGATAATAGACCTAAGTATAAAACCTCAAACTTTTACACTTCTAGAAGAAAGCATCAGAGAAAATCTTTATAACCTTGGGTTAGGTAAGGCTTCTTAGATATAACTGCATAAAAGAATAAACTTGTAAATTGAACTTTATCAAAATTTAAAATTGCTCTTCAAAGACACCGTTAAGAGAATAAAAAGATAAGCCACAGACTGAGAGAAAATATTTCCAAACCATATATTTGGTGAAAGATTCATATCTGTAGTATATAAATCTTCAAAAATAAATAATAAGAACATAAACAATGTTATTTAGAAATAGAAAAAAGATTTGCCTTCACCAAAGAAAATATACAGAAAGCAAAGAAACATATGAAAAGAAACTCAACATTATTACTCGTTAGGGAAATGCAAATTAAAACCACAATGAGATACCCCTGTACTCCTATTAAAATGGCTAAAATTAAGAAGCCTGAACATACCAAGTGTTGCCAAAAATGTGAAGCAATTGGAATTCTCATACACTGCTGGGAGAATGTAAAGTGGTGCAACTAATTTTGAAAGCAGCATGGCAGTTTCTCAAAAATTTAACCACCTACTATATGATCCAGTCATTCTCCTCTTAGGTACTTACCCAAGACAAGTATAAGTGTATACCCATGCCAAAACTTCTACACAAATGCTCACAGAAGCATTATTTATAACAGCCAAAAAGTGAAAGCATCCCAAATGTCCATCAATTGGAGAATAGACAAACTGTGGTATATTCATATAATGAAATACTATCAGAAATGACAAGAAATGAACTATTGATATACACTACAACACAGATGGATCTCAAAATAATTATGCTGAGTGAAAGAAGGCAGACAAAATGTGTGCATATTGTAGCTTCCATTTATATAATTGTAGGAAATGCAAATGAATCTATAGTGACAGAAAGCAGATCAGTGGTTGCCTAGGGACTAGGGGTGGGGGGTGCAGGAGAGAGGGATTTAAAGGGGCACAAAGAAACTTTTGGAAATGACAGATATGTTCATTATCTCAAATATACATGTGTCAAAACTCATCAAATGGTATAGTTTAAATATGTTCAGTATATTGTATGTCAATTACATTTTAATAAAACTTAAAAATAAAAGGTAAAGGGATCCAAGAAGAGATATAGGAGCAGTAGGGAAGACTGTTTTGTCTCTTCCCTTCTCTTATTCTACCTTCCCAGTTACAGCCTGGGGGTGGTGAAGGAAGGGAAAGAGTGAAGATGAAGGGACATTGGGGCTTGGGCCAATCACAGGACAGCCACAGCTTCCCTGTACCTCCTACCTGCTCCCCTGCTCCCCTCTATAGTCTGTTTCTTAAATTGATGTGTGAGAACTGGCAGGGACCTGAGAGATGATAAAGTTATATGCAATAGTCAGCAAATGTTTGTCAAACACTGTATTGGTCAAAGAAACAGAACCAATTGCATATATAGATATAGATATAACTCTATATATATGACTATATATATATAACTTTTTCTATATGGCTACATATATATAGTCATATGTTGCATAACAATGTTTCAGTCAACAATTGACTACACATATGACAGTGATTCCGTAAGACTATAATGGATATTTTATACTGTACTTTTACTGTACCTTTTCTATGTTTAGATACACAAATAATTAGCATTGTGTTACAACTACCTGCAGTACTCAGTACAGTAACATGTTGTACAAGTTTGTAGACTAGGAGCAACAGAGAATACCATATAGCCTAGGTATATAACAGGGTAAACAATCTAGGTTTGTGTAAGTACACTCTATGATATGTGCACAATGACAAAATTACCTAACAATGCATTTCTTAGAAGGTAACTCCGTTGTTAGGTGACACATGACTATAGACACACACACACACACACACATATATATATAGAGAGAGAGAGACAGAGAGAGAGACAGAGACAGAGAGAGGTGTTTATTAAAGGATTGGTACATGCAATTATGGAGGATGACAAGTCCCAGTATCTGCAGCTGGCAAGCTAGAGACCCAGGAGAGTTGATGGTGTTAAGTTGCAGTCAAAGGGCAAAGGGCTTTTTCCAGCTTGAGGCAGTCAGGCAGGCGAAGTGACCTCTTATTCAGCTTTTCTGTTTTATTCAGGTCTTCAACTGATTGGATGAAGCCCACCCACATTAAGAAGGGCAGCCTTCTTTTCTAGTCCACTGATTCAGATGTTAATCTCACCCAGAAACACTCTCAGAGATACGTTAGAATAATATTTGACCAAATGTCTGTGGTCCAGGCAAGTTGGCATCGAAAATTACCCATCATGTTCACTGTGGTGACTCTTGTCAAAGATGTGGGCAGGGCTAAGAGGAAGTGACAAGGGATAGTGCAGCACTGTGGGACTAGCAATATGAAGGAGACACTGCCACTCCTAGGCTAGGACCTGGTGGATAGCAACTACCAGCACCTGGACTCAGTGGCTACAGGAGGTGAATGTGAAACTGGGGTAGTGGCCTCTTACAGAGAGATGCAGACAACCCACTGCCCAGTAGGGTGAGAGCAAGGGAAGTCCGCATCTTAAACTCACTCTTCTCCTGCCCCCGTTTCTGTACTGGTACTTCCCATTAGCCAAGCCAGAGGGAAAAGGAGCCCACTGAGGCAGTCCATACAAATCAGCCTCCTGGGGCCCAGAGCAGGGCACAGAAGGCTCAAAAGTGGCTCAGGAGGGGCCAATGGGAAATACACAGTGCGCTCCATTACAGGTGAGGCCATTAAGGCTCAGAGGCAGTTAATTTCCTAAGGAACAATTAGCAGAGCCAGAACCAAACTGGCTTTTCTGACACTGAGTCCAAAATTCTCCCCAATCCCTCCTGCTGGCAGTCTGCTTTTTTCTTCCTCTAAAATGAATCAAGGGGCCTATTTGGGACTCAAGGCCTAGCTATTGAAGGGCCTCCAGCTTGATCTGCAGTTTTAATTGGGACCCTGGGATCTGCATTTCCCTATTGCCCTAAGACCTCCCACTCCTGACCTCTGCCTATTTCACCAAACACCTCTTTTTTTTCTTTTTTTTTTTTGAGACAGAGTTTTGCTCTTGTCACCCAGGCTGGAGTGCAATGCTGCGATCTCAGCTCACTATAACCTTCGCCTCCTAGGTTCAAGTGATTCTCCTGCCTCACCCTCCCTAGTAGCTGGGATTACAGGGACGTGCCCCTATGCCCAGCTAATTTTTGTATTTTTAGAAGAGACAGGGTTTCACCATGTTGGCCAGACTGGTCTCAAACTCCTAACCTCAGGTGATCCACCCCTCCTTGGCTTCCCAAAGTGCTGGGATTACAGGCATGAGCCACTGCGCCTGGCCTCACCAAACACCTCTTTTCCTTTTAGTCACTCCAGCTGCTGTCTTCTTCCAGTTCCTCAAATGCAGCAGCCTTTCTCCTGCCTCCGAGCCTTTAAACACACACTTCCCTCTGCCAGTAATGCTCTCCCTGTCACTGTTCTCCTAGCTCAGTCCTCCTCTTCCTTCTCTTGCAGAGATACCTCCATTACCCATCCACCTGCCATTTGAATTCAGCCACCCTTCTATTCACTCTTATTGCCCCCTGTTCATTTTCTTCATACTCTTATAGAATGTGTAATTATATTTATATTTAGCAATGCTAACATTTGTTTCATAACTGTCACTCCCACTGGCTTTTAAGTTCAATTAGGGCAGGGACTATGTCTGTTTTGCTTACTGCTGTAAACCCAATGATTTGCACAGTGCCTGGCATATAGCAGGTGCTCAGTAAATATTTGTTAAATGAATTAAGCAACTAACTGCTTAACAAATCTTAAATTTCAGCAAAAGAGAGAATCCATGAGAGGCACTAGCCATCAGGGTGGGTTCCCAGACTCAGAGCTTCCCTTATAAGTAACCTATCACTTTCCAGTAGAGATTTTGGGAGCACCCCTCTGCTTTATGACAGGCTTGTAGAATGCCCCCATTAGAGCACCAAACCTTTGGTTTAAGAAAAATTAGGTATTTTATCCCCTTGAGAAAATGACAATCCCCTCAGGAGGAGCAGAGATTTTAAGCTCATCAGTCACTTATACCTCAGGGTGGATGTTTATTGAATCCTTTGATCCTTTAAAAGAAAACTACAAGCGAAAGGATGCCAGGAGGGATGTGCAGGAAGAACCACCACTAAGAAAAAGGAAGGGTAGAGAGTGAGGAGGCTAAGGCAGGCCCTGCCTAGATTCAGATTCATTTGACCATTTGTTGAGCATAAACTGTGTGGCAGGCATGTGCCTGGTGCCTTGCAGACATTCTTTCTAATCCTCACAAACTCCAAGAGAAGGAAGAACACCACCGCCATCTTGTCCATGAGGCCCTCAAGGCTCATGAAGGTAAAATAACTTGCCCGAGACCACACATATACAAGCAGGGGAACTGGGATTCAATCTTGATCTGTCTGGCTCCAAAATGCATGGTTTTTCCCTCTAACTTGACAATTTCCTCCAAAAATCATGGGATAATCTAGGGAGAATGTCATAAATTTAACCCTCCCTGTGGCAGAAGGCCAGGATAGACTCAGGCAGATACTCCCATCAGGAGCAATGGAAGCTACAGCTGAGATCCTTCTGTATTTAATGAGAACAATCAAAATGGAAACGACAACAATCATAATAATAGTAACAGTAATAATAATAACAGTAATAGCAGGTGCTTATGAAGCCCTATGGCCAGAACCATATTGATAAGACCCTCTCATGTAACCCTTACCTCAACCCCAGGAGATGGGTGCCTTTATGAGCCTCATTTTACAGAGAAGGAAGCTGAGGTTCAGTGAGGTTATTTGCCCAAAGTTACACAGCGAATAAGCCAGGAAGCAGACCCCAGAGTTCAAGCTCTGACTGCTCTACCCCATTCAAGGAGTACAGCTCTTAAATTCTCCATTGCAGTGCTGCGATTTTTCTGTGGCTGGGAGCGGGGGGGGGGGGGCTTCCTTCCCAAACAGCTGCCCACTGCTTGGGCACCTGGGGCACACCATGCCCCCCCTTCTTCCCTGCACCACCCTACAGCCATGTGGGCAAACACCCTGCCTCTCCCCAGGCAGGGGATGCCCAATTTGCATAACTTAATTAAATTCTGCATTCTCGTTTTCGGAGGAGCAGGCCTATGAAGGATGCTGAGTGCATGGTCTTAAGGCAAATCAACGCAGATGATGAAAGAGCCTATTTCGGTTAAGCAAATTATGAGGAGGCGGGCGATGTCCCCACTCTAATAATTTCCCGTGAATTATTTATATGGAAACTGCAATTACATCGGGCAAAACAGTGTTGTATGCATAAAGCTCACTTAATTACCCAACCACCTGTTGGGACACAGGGTCCTCCGCCAGCCCATTTCTTCCCCCAACAGGTCCTTTCTTTGGAAGGGCAGGGGAACCGGGGACCTGAGGCAGGTGGGGCTGGGAGAAAAGCCGTGGCTGCAAGGACAGGAGGCGCGACCTCCGCTCAGACCCCAGCCCCCAGCCCCCAGCCCGGCTGCCTCTGGTCCAGCCTGAAACGACACTCCCCATTCTCTAGGACCTGGCCCTTCAGTGCCTCTATCTCATCCTTGAAAAGGAGACAGGAAAGTGAGGAGTAAGAAACGGAAAAACAAGAGAGGAAGAAACGCACTCCACACCCTTCCCAGCAAACCCTGTAACCAAAGCAAACGAGACTCCTTTCATCAATGCCCGGTTGTTTAACTGGAAATGAGGGTTGCCATGGCAACCATCCTGTCACATAGTATTTCCTACCACTTGCCAGCGGGAGAGGCGATGATGTGGAGCGGAGAACTCCGACTGGGTGGGGAAGGCCGGAGAGGTGCAGGTTGCATTGTTTGTGATCCATTTGTTGAAATACAAGGTCACACAGGCCTGTCCCTAACCTGGGGCATCTCGGGTTGCTCTCCTTTTCCAGGATCGTGTGAGTGGGGCATGGGAAAACGGCTGCCTCTACTCACCCCCCAGGGGAAAAAAAAACATTGTAAATGTCAGAAATGTGATGGAACTGTCAAAAATACATGACATCGGTAATACAATAAATGGTGAAACATATATTCTTTTTTGCTTTGTGACTGTAAAAATTACAAAATTGTCTCCAAGTAAAAGTCAAAACAAAGAAAATTTATGACTACTGAGAGAGGTTGGACAGGAATCACGAGTGTCTGTAGCAAGATAGGGACAAGTAGCCCTCCTTCACCCCAGCATTTTAATCACGATTAGTTCAGGGACCAGGCAGTAGACATGGGTCTGATTAAAGGTAGGCAGAAGGTAAATTAGTCAAGTATGCTCTAGACTTGGGGGGAGGTGGGGTATGGAGATCAGGGCTGCCTAGTAACTTCTGATTATTGAAAGTTGCTGGAGATCAAGAATCCCGGCTTCTAACCCTGATCTATCGCTTACTGCTAAACAACCTTAAGAAATAGATTAACAGAAAGATCTTTTAGTTAGCTGTGAAGTTCAAATACAATGACTGCACTACCCTGATTTACTTCACAATTAATGATACACCTAGCAAGTGGATAAAATAATAACTGTATTTAATAGCTTAAAATAATGATAATAGTTCACATGTATGGAACATCACATATATGCCAGCACTATACTGAGCTTTATATACATTTATCATAAATCCCATCTTAGAGACTGAAAAACTGAGACAGAGAGGTTAAGTGATTGGCCCTAGCTTCAAAGTCAGGAAGTGACAAAACCAACCTGGAAACCCAGAGCTCTCGGACTCAAAACTCATGCTCTTCCTGGTAGGAGGAAGTTTGGAGATCATAATCCAAGTTTTCCGACAGTCAAGCTCCCAGCCCACGTCTCTACTGTAGTTGGTCTCCAACCAGTCTAGGACCGGCTGCTTAACAGGGATGAAATGAAATGTTTTTTCTCCTTTAAAGATTTACCATGTATAAATGTATGAGAATATTAAAGGCAACAATTAACTTTATTGGAAACCTTATATTCTCCAGCCTCATTAGAGCTGCCAACAAGATCTATTATTAGTATTACTATGCAGATACTGTAATAAAAAGGGTATTTAAAGTGGATGGTTTGGCAATGAAATAAAATAGCTTTTCTCTCTCTTTCTTTTCCTTTTCAAGGTATATGTGTGTATCAGAGATGGTCTGGAGCAAGGCAAAAGCCCATGGGACCTGAGGACTGAAGAGCTCATAAAATTTCCCTTTGCCACCATTGCAGACAACTAGGACAGTCAGGTGGGGGCAGGAGCTGGAGGTCATCAGAGCCCTCTCAACCTCTCAGCGGGCTCGCCCCCAATACCACTTGGAAGAGAAGGATTTCTGCAAGAGGGAAGATCCTGTTTATTCGAGCAGAAATGTGCCGTAGGGTCCAGCTGCTGTCTTTGTACAGTTGTGGACGTCTAACCAAATCCTTCTTGGGGCCTTCAGCTTCTTTCAGCTCATCCACTCATCGCAAAGATGGGAAGTGATTCCCCTCACTCCTTCCCCCTCTCTTCCTCTATTTACCCCACATCCCTTCCCTGGGTTATGGAAAGTCAGAAAGAGGGGGAGCCTGCCTCCTTGCCTTCTATACTCTGGCTTGCTTCCCCGACTAGCTCAATTCTTTCTTTTCAACTCTAAGTCTTCCTGGATGAGGTGAGAATTTCTCCTAGGTCTGGCTCAGGAACCCAGGGAGCATGGGGGGCCTGGGCCTTTCCCCTCCTCAGCCTGCTTGCTTCCATAACACAGAGAAGATGCTGCCCTCTCTCCCAAGGCCACCTGTTCCTCCTCCCTGTGCAGTGCCTGCCTCCGTCCCCACTGAGCATCCAGTGATGCCCTTTACTAAGAACCTGGGATGGGTGAGTCAGAAGGGGCAGCAGGTATCTGGTCTTTGACTCACCGGAAGCATCCCTGACCTGCTGAATGGAAAAGTCTCAGCTTAATTGGAGGCTCAGTTCTCCTGTAAGGGCTCACAGAGCTGAGCCCACGCTTATGATTATTACTCTTTTTATTAATGCTAATAGTTACCATTTATTGCATGCCAAATACTGACTTATTTAATCTCCATGGCCACCCTGTAAGGTAGGGACTCTTGTTATATTCATTTTGTGAATAAGGAAAGTAAGTTTCAGAGAGCAGATATAATCTATCCCAGCCTTCATCATTGCTCACCTGGACCTTTGCAGTAGCCTTCTCCCTGGTGTCCCTACTGCCACTCTTGATGACCTGCAATTCATTCTCCATACAGCAACACCCTATAAATCTATTGAATGTGTCAGCCTTTTTTGTGCCCCAGGGCCTTTGCATTGGTTGTTTCCTCTGTCTCAATAGAATGTTCTTCCTCCATATTTCCTCTTTTTCATCATTCAGTCTTCAACTCAAAGAGGCCTTACTTGAACACCTTCACAAGCATGCACCTGCCTGTTCTATACTACACACTATATCACCACATGTCCAGTACCTAGAATAGTATGTGGCACATAGTAGGTGCTCAGTAAATATTTCTTAAGTGAATGTTGATGAACTTAACCAAGGTTACATGCTAATCAGAGTTAGAGCAGAGAGTCAAATGCAGGACTGTCTGATCCTTAACCACATCATGTATATGTGTGCAGTTTGGGTGTTCAGGAGAAAGAAGAGTGGGATGGGGGCTACCCAGGGCCACTCAAAGACAACTCATCAAGAGGCTAAGGTCCTTTACAGGACCCAACTAGAATCCAAGCAGTGGGAAGGCCAGGTGAGGACAATGAACCTGAGGAAAGAGGCAAGGAAGAAGGGTTGAGCATGCAGTCCTGAGGCACTGATGGAGAGGTGAGAAGGGCTGTAGATTGGGGGCCAGGGCCACAAATGAGCACTGCTTGGCTATGTGATCCCCACTCCAGGCTACCAAGACCCACTAATCCTAGGTGACAATCACTGGCTCTTACTTTCCCCTCTCACAGAAAGAGAAGACAGGACTGTGGGAGGAGCTGTGGGAAGCCTCAGGACCAATTCTCATGGGCTGGGTACCTGGCTTGAGGGACATGCTATATGAATTCTCCAGTTCTGGACTTCCCTTGGGGATGGTTTTACCCTGAAATGGCAGTCAAGCTACCTGGGGATTGCTCTTCTGTGCCACAGTACCAGTAAGATTTTACAAACCCACCTACACCCAGGCAACACTAGCAGTCAGTTGTGCCTTCTGCCTGTGACCCAGGAAAGGCTATTCTACCTCTCACTTTTAATTTACAACAAAGTGTCTAACATGCCCAACAGTAATCACTGAGCTCTTACTGTTGAGTATAGTTTGAGCTTTGGGAAGATGGAAGGAATGCAGAAAACACTATCTCTTTTGGGAGATCTATAGTCTAACTGGGAGAGGACACACACAAAAGGCATACTACTTAACTACTTAAGAGCATGGGCTACATCAGACCAGACAGACTCACATCCAAGTCATCACTCAGCTGCTTCCTATTTGGGCAATTGTGTTCAACCATTGAAGTCTCAGGTTTCCCATGTGTGCATACACAACGGTGCACGCGTCCCTCACAGCACTATTGTGAGAGTGAATAGCAAAGTACTTCATGAGCTGTCTGGCACCCACGTGCTCAATAAGTGAGAGGAGTTGTTGTTATTGTCATTGTTGTTACAGGAAATAACCCACAGGTCACATATTAAGAAGTACAAATTCATTCATTCATTCCAAGTGAATGCAGCTCATAACTGCTGAGAAGACTGTGATGAAGAAATATCATTGAACGATGGTGTGGGGGCAGGCAGACTTCTTGGAAGAGGCCAGTTTTGAAGCTAGGAGATGACTCAGAATATTAGCATAACAGGAATGATTTCTAGGGCTTCTCAACTTTTCCTTTTTTACATTGTGTCACACAGGGAAAATGGTAATATTTGCATGCTGAAGTCAATAGCACAGGCTACTTGCAGTTAGAGGAGACCCTGTCCTGACCCACCCAGGCATCTCAAGGGCCAAGAGACTCACCATCTCAACACACAGGTAACCTAGTTGTGGCTCGGCAATGTGGCACAGCAACCTAGTGGGGAGCTCTGATTTAGAACAAGCACATCAATTGACAGATGACAAAACAGATTTGGGGAGCAGAAGTGACTTGGCTGAGGTCACCTTGGGGCAGCACCAAGCAGAGAACCAAAGGCCCCGTGCTATATTGTCTGCTCTCAAAAGATAGGAGGACATCAGGTCATGTGAGAAGGTCAAGGAGCTCAGCCCAGGGCAAAGGAGTGGGGCTAAATAGCATTAATGGAAGAGACCTGACCCAGTAAATAGTAAATCTAACGGTAGCTAAACTGAGCGTCCAGGGTCTCTGGCACTGTGCTAAGTGCTTGACATGCCTTATCTCGTTCATTGGAGGTAACGGCCCTATGAGAGGTCACACTGTTAATCAAGTTGTGATGCCAGCTTTGATGGTCACCAGAGGTGCAAAACCAGGGTGGGCGGCCATCTCCAGGGCCATGCCAGTCACACTCACCTGGAGCAAGAAGCAGGCTGATCCTTTGGCCTCAGACCTCCACAGCCAGGGCCAGAGAAGACAGCCCAGACACGAAAGGCAGACCCTGCTCCATCTGAGCCGAAGGAAGCTTCCAATCCCACCCACTCGTTCTTCTCCTCTACCTTCCTTACCTGCTGCATCCACGGGAGCAACATGCTTGGCCCTGCCACCTTGCCGTATGCATCTTCTGCAGCCCATCTCCCAGGTGAGGAGAGTGGCAGCATGGCACGCACTCCACCTGCTATTTAGAACGCCTGGCCAGGACTCCTGGGGGCACCAGCAGCATGCAGGGAAGTAACTCACAGACACTCAGCTTAATCAAGGATACGCTTGGCTCATGCTGAGGCCCAAGTCTGGCTTCTTCCATCTGGATCTGTTAAGGCCCTGGCTGGTTAGATGATGCCTCTTGGCCCCAATCCTTGGATGTACTGAGTCCTTTCTGGTGAAACTGACTTCTCAGTTGCCACCTGAAAGCTTTGTGTGCCAGTCTCAGGGCTCTTCCTCCAGGGCCTCTTTGCTTGTACCCCCTTAGGGTCCCCTCCCTTGGCTGAATGCAGCTCTATACACCCTATGTCCTACCATTGTCTTCAGAAGCCCTTTCCTTCTCATGCTAAGTCCCTGCATTTTCAGGCTGTGTTCTGCCCCTGGCCTTCCCCTAGATTGAGCCACCTAAACAAACACAGCTACAACTTTCAGATTGCATGGCAGAAATGGGAATAAAATCGGCATTCTTCCACTTGACTCAAGGAGGCCTGCTGCACGACCTTGCCCTTGTCTCATTCTCCACCCTTATCTCCTGGCACCTTCTCTTGCACCCTGCTCAACCACGCTGATCTTGGTGGTGGTTGTTTCTTCAATGACACCAAACTTTCCCCATGCAGGGCTTTGTGCAGGCTGCTCCCTCTGCCTGGAACACTCTTCACCTGACCCCTGCTGATCCTGCTTATCTAAGCTCAATATAATTGCTTATTCAGGTGATCCTTTTCTTACCACTATCTCTAGAGAGTAACCCCCCACTCTGCTTTTGTCTCTTGTATCATCACGCAGATATTTTCCTTTGTACCACTTGTAAAAATCTAGGATTATATGTTCATCTTCCCACATTCCAAGGCAAATTCTTTGAATGTAGACCATGTCTTCTCACTCTCTTTTTTACCCTTGGCTGACCTAGTTGTTGGTATACACTAGGTATTTATTAAAAATCTATGTAATGAAGGATTGAATGAGTTATATATCCTAAATTTCAATTCCAACCTGGCTGCTGACCAGCTGTGTGAACTTGGCAAGTCACTTCCTTCTTTGGGACCTCAATGTCTCCTCTGTCAATGGGGAGGGAGAAGGCTGAAGTCATCCCAAAGTTCTTCCAGCTCTGCTCCTGCTGCAGCCAGGAGGTAACCTAGAAACCAGCATTAAGAGCACAAAGCACATCTCATCCAAGGAAAGATCTCACTTCCCCATGCTCAAAGTAAGGAACCAATAGGCAAGAGGTGCAAAGAATACTTCCATTATAGGAGAAGTAGCTCACACCAACATGAACAGCCTGAAATGGAGGCAGCCCTGGGGCTGGTAGGACTTGGCAGAGGCCCCAAGGCCCCCTGGGCCACAGTGTGGAAAAAGATGGGGGCCTGCAGGAAAAGCAGCCCCAGGCCTTGTCCAGAGCTGGCTGCTGAACAGAGGAAGCCTCTTAGCCTGGGTTCTTGCATTCAACAGATCTCTGTACCTCTGTGAGGGAGCACCCTGGGACCTGGGATAGACACAGTACTTGTCATCAGAAAAAGGAAGATGTTTAATCTGTGTTTTAAATTTTAAATGACTCCACCTGAGACTAACTGCACCTGGCCCCTCTTATCTCCCAACCCAGCTCTCAATACTTGATTCAAATTCTATTATTGTGCTGACACCCCTCCTGAAGTTGAGTTCATTGCAAGGAGTCCCCCACTTTTATTTCCATGTAGGTCTCCCCCTCTCCATCTCTGCAAAGCTCCTTGACCCAAAGACAGCTTCAGAAACCATGCTGGGATACCCCACTCACTATCTAATGGGGATTCTGGGCATCCAACAGGTGAACCCCAACCCCAGTAAGGTATCTGAGAGGCTCTGAGGTTCTCAGGGCTCCTGAAATTTGGTATCCCATGGCACATACACTGTTTTATCTCCTCCTCCTACAGCCCAACTCTTAGAATTCTTTTATCATGCTGAAGTTTGGGGCAGACATCAGCTGTAGAGTTGTGCGTTGGGCCTAGGGTATTGCATAATCTCACAAATAAGTCTCTTCTACATTAGCTCTCTAAGCTTCAAGTGTGTGCCCAACCTCACCACATGGTCCTGAGCCTGCAATGTCTCTATGGGTGGTTGCACCAGCCACCATGGTGTCAAAAAGGTCTGGGGCTTGGGTAGCTTTGACTTTCCAAAGATCTTCATTTCTCTTCTCATACTTGATCCCCATGGTACCCCTAGCAGCAGCCTGCTGTGGTCGAAAAGCCAGGATGAGGAGTTAAGGGCCTGATTCTGCCCTTCCCCAGCCATAAGATCAGGCAGATCACAGCCTCTGCTCCTCCCTCCATCAGGTGAAAAGGTTGGGCCAAGTGAAGATTAGGTCTCTTGGTTCTAATATGGTAGAGAAGCAGAGCAAGTTTTAATAAGAGAAGATGAAACTGGGGCTCAAATCGCAGATGTGATTTGCCTGAGATCGCAGGATGGTTGGCTTAAGAACCAACCCTAGAATTCCTCTCTAGATCCCCATTATTATCTCCATGGGACCACAGGAAGCTCATGGCTACTACACTGGACAGCAAAAATGTAGAACGTTTCCATCAAGACAGAAAGTACAATCAAACAGTGTCAGTTTGGAAATCATCTATATCTGCCTTTCTCCCCTCAGTTAGATTGGTCTCCTTAAGGGCAAGAATCTCAGCCTCCACATCTTAATACCTCCAGTGCCTAGCCCTGTGCTTGGTATCAAAAGTGCTAGAACATATATATCAGATGCAGCTGTTTGCTGGCAGAAAGCCTTGCCACCCAGCTGGGGGCTGGGTCTCAAGTTCAGGCTAGGGAACACTGTGCTGGAGAGTGGAGTCTGCATGGGATGGATCATCCCCATCCTCGGATGGGGTGGCCAGGAGCCTGGCTGCTGGAATAGAAGGCCTCACTAATCCATCTGTATTCTACAAGGACAGGCGAAGGGAGCACCTGGCACCGAGGGGGATCCCAGGTGGAAGGGAGCAGACACCACCCACGAGGGAAGCCAGCAGAGGGCACTGCTTCCTCCACCTACATAGACAGTCCCAGCTGGGCAGCACCCTCGTTAGCACCAGGAGGCAACCCTGCTAATTACCAAACCCAAACTCGGGATTTGCATTTTTATGAAATGCTCGCACAGGAGGCAAATATTTTGCCTTAAAAAAAAAAAAAAAAAGTCAAGATGGATGAGGGAGAAAAACTCATACCAGTACATACTAATTCAATCTAATCTTGGTCATTTCAGTTTCTATAAGAGAGTGCTTTCATAAAGCTACAAAGCTAACATCCATAACTCTCCAGTTTCCCCAGACAGGATATCTCTGCATTAAGTTTCCCATTTATCTTCAGAGATGGCAAATCATCCATTTATAATGGGATCTAATAAAGCAAGCTCCCGTTGCAGTCCCAGCCGCAGGAATGCACCTCAGATCCAGAGACACTGCTTGGGGCCTGTGATGACTTTACCTTCTAGATGTCTGAGTGTGCGGCTGGGGCATCAGCACATGACTTAGTTGTGATGGCATGTGTGTGTTGGGGAGAGGGTGTGGCCTGCAGAAAGCAGCTACCCTACTCCCACCCGCCCCAACACATACATCCCCCTGCCAAGACCAATGGAGGAGCTGGGCTGGGCTCGAGACTTGCTCTTTAAGGTAGGCAGAGCTTGCTGTAGGGATAACAATTTGGAAAGGAATAGGGTTTGGCAGGCTGATGCAGAGGCTTAGCTGAGTAGGTGGGGATGATGTTCCACTATCACAGGTCAGGGTGCCTGGGAGCAGCCCCTGAGATGGATGGAGTTTTGCCAGCAGGGTGTTTAATAAGAAGTGGCATGGGGCCCACAGCAATGGTCAAGCAGGATAAGAAGTGAGCCTGGGCAGATGGAGGAATCCAGCTTTTATGCAGCCCAAAGGCAGCCTTGGCACCCCACAAGGAGTTCTGGAGCCGAGAAGGGCCTTTGGAAACCATGCTGAATCCAGCCAAGATGGCCAGGCCTTCCTATTCCCACATCAATCTGTCAGTGGATGTGGGCCACCCCAGAAGGGCACAACCCCAGGCATGAGGCTGTCTGCAGCTGAAGTGATCTCTGCAGAGACGGATCGCGGAAGCCTGTCTGCTGACTTTCCCAGCAGCTGGTCAACATGTTCTTCATTGACAGGAGATCTGGGCTGGGCTGCATATTACAGTGTCCGCCACACCTGCTAAACAATGTGTGTCCCTCTCCCCTCCACCCAAACATGTAGTTTTATCGTCCATACCTGTGTCCTATGGTGCCAGGCCTTGGGGGTTGGCAGACATTGAGCCCAGCTTGCCGTTCACTCAGTTCTATGCCCTGAACTTTCTCGGGACAGATGTCATAATAAAGCCTGTAGACCAGGCCTGATTGGCCCCTGGCTCAACATCTGTGGGAAGCAGAAGGACCTTGGGAGTGAAGGGGTTGGGGGCCCAGCCCTAGCTAGAGCTGGCACAGGCTGAGGGGATGCAAAGATCAGGCAGAGCCACGTGAACAAACCTTAATGGAGGGTTCTAGGTTCAGAAGCTACAGCTCTGCTCTCATAGAGCACAGAAGTCATGGGGCTTATCCCAAAAGGGACTTAGCGGACTGCTGTCAAAGCACCTCCTGACCTGGTAGGGAGGCAGGTTTGGCAGCCTCTGATGTCTCATATGGGTAGGAAATGTCCTCTGCCCAATCTCCAGGCTGGGACAGGGAGTTCCGGGTTGAATCTGGTGCCATTTCCAAAGCCCAGTAGGGGTCCAGCAGTTATCAAGTGTTAGAAATGGAAGGAGGGAATCCTCAGAGGTCTCAACACCCATACAGGGCAGGGATCCCCTTGTCTTCCTTCGGGGTCTCCCAGAAGCAGATATGGAGACCAGGATTCAAATGCAAATCATCCATTTTCGAGGTGAGAACAGGAAACATCAGAAAGGAAGTGGGGAAGTGGTACTGGGGCGGGAAGGCAGCCAGTGAAGGATTCATTATCCAGCAAGTTTCCACTGTGGGGAACCCTCACTTAATCCTGCTGGAAACTCTGAGAAACAGTGGAAAACATTTGCCTCAGTGTGATCCTGTCCAAGGGACATGGGAACTGGGACATTTGTGTACCAGCTCCAGTCAGTCATCACTTGAGGGCACCTCCCCGGTGGGGCATTAATTCCCTGGCGTTTGCAGTTGATGAATGGGGACCAAAATAGACTCTGGGGACAGAGAAGGCTCTAGGGCAGAGAAATGCAGGTGCTGGCTGCTGAAAGCTGGCCAGTTTGCACTGCAGAAATAAGGGAAGGAGATATGGGCATCCACAGGATCTGCTGCCCCCTCCTCTGCATCCCCAGGTATGCTCACGTTGCCTCTGATCAAACTCTTCCAGAAACAGGGAGCTTACTACCTCACACGACCACACATTGCATTGCTGGACAGTTCTAGTTCTCAGAAAGTCACTTCTGAGGTTTAGCAAAAATCTGCTCACTGCCCAGTCTTGGTCCAGTGCCTTCCATTAGAACCAGGGTAGGAATTTTTGTCTATATGTTTCACTGCTGTCTCCCCAGCATCTAGATAAAAAAAAAAAAAAAACCAAACAAACGAACAAAAAAAACCCCAACACCTGGCACGTGTTAGGTTTCGTCAACACGTTTTGAATGAATGAATGCCTGTATGCTTGCTTGGCCCCTGCCTCTTAGGAGTTTACAACTTTTTCCTGTTTCTAGTTTGCTTTTCCACTTATACCCATGTATTTAAGCACACAGCACCGAAGCTGGAACAAAGCTGAGCTCCAGTGCTAGTACTCACCCATTCAACAAGCAGTTGGTGAACTCCTGTCACGTGTCAAACACTCTTCCCAAGTGCTCTGGGCTCTGGCTCTCTGAGGCATAAAGTATTAAGACAGAGGTAGAAGGCAAAAAAAAAAAAAAAAAAAAAAACCCACCAGGGATTATGATTTTAGGAAAGATACTAGGTGTTGAGTTCATCAGGCACAATGAGTCAAGGCACACATGTACATGCTCTTGCTCACAGCTCACTCACGTATTCCCTTTTACAGAGCTGACTCTCCCAATGTGGACACTGAGGCCTGGCCAGCCCTTGAAACACAATCTTCAGAAAAATCAGCCCTTCAGCTCTCCCCCCAAACCCTTCAGGAGAAGGCACGAAGAGTGGTTTTCCTCACAGACCCCAGGACACACTTCCTGTTGCCCATTAGGTCTGGGGAACTTGGCTCTCAGAGCCCCTCCCAGAAGGAGCCACAGTTCCCTCTGCCATTTGTGTTTCCTTTGAAATGTCTCTGTGTGTGCAGTTGGGTGGGGGGGCGGATTAGCTCCCCTGACTGAAATATGGCTCAGATGCCAGGAAGAGCAAGCTCGAAGCAGCAAGGCGAGTTAAGCTTTCTGCCTCTAGCCCAGGGCTTAGCGGTGCAAATTACAACAGCAGGTGATGAGCGACGTTAGCCGCTGCTGTGGAGACTGTGAAAATCCTGTTACAGGGCAAAGGCGTTTTAGCTACAGCTCCAAATTTCAAAGAATGATTGAGTTGGAACGTGGCAGGCAGGAGGCAACTAGGGTCCAAAATTATTTGACTTAAACTGAGAACTAGGCCTGAGGGGGCCACTGAGGTAGAGAATTCTGGAGAGGGACACGGGTGTTCTGCCCCCCTGCCCACCATCCCCTGGGTAAAGACTTGGTCCTCTCTTCCCAGCAGCATGCCCCTCCCACCATCCTCCTCCCCTCCCCTCCCCTGACCATCCATAAGCGTAAGGAGCTTCCATCTGCCTTGAATCCTGTCGTCCTCACCAATCTGCAAACCTCTGGAGACCAGAGCCCATGGTGTCTTCAGCCCTGTGGGGTTCAGCACAGCTCCCAGCACATGTAAGTGCTCAATAAAGTTTGTCAAATGATCAATTGGTTGCTGCCTCAAAGCTGCATCTTCCTTGCCTTGTTCCACCTGGTTTCCAGATTCCCCCCACCACGCACACCCCCCTCAACACTGAGCACTCCTGGGAACCCTCATCTTTACACAGCCACCCCTGGTTCCTTGAAAATGAAACAGCACCTGGTGGCAGACCAGAATCCAACTGCAAATGAGTCACTTAGGGCAAGGGAAAGATTTGTGAAACCAGGAAAAGAATGAGGCTTCAGTAATTTCTTTACCCTGTTCAGTGGGAAAATGATAAAGTCACAGGATTTAAGAGTATTTTCTAGAGTCTTTGAGTTCAACACCCACCACCACCACCACATCGACCCTCCTACTCTCCCGCAGCCCATATTGGCCTTAAGGGGAAGTAGCTTGAAGTGGAGGAAAGAGTATTTGGAGTCGGAGGTCATTAGGAATCTAGGTTCAAATCCTAGTTTTTCAAGTCACTTAACCTTTCTGAACCTCTGTTTCCACATCACCAAACTGCCCACCTTATAAGCCATACACTGAGAAAATGTCCACAGAGAAACTTCTCAGTGGTTAACATGCAGCAGAGAGTAATCCAATAATAATGGCGTCGTTATTGCGGGAATCCTGGTTCCCCATATGCCAAACCTTCATCCCTAAGGAAACTCAGTTTGTGTATGGCCTCTATCCCTAAGGAAACCCAGTTTATGGAGGACATGAGGTCCCTTGATCTGATTTTATCCTCATAACAACCCTATGTGAGGTGAGTGATGATTATTCCCTCTTACAGAGTGGAAACTGGGGCTCACAGAAATAACTTCCCAAGCTTGCTGGGCCAGGAAATATGAAGGCTGGAACTGGAACCCAGGTAGTGAGGCCAGAGCCCAGAGCTATTTTCTATACCAGAGTACCCCTCAGACAGGAACAACTGACTGTTACAGGGAACCCTATCCTGGGTGGGGACCTACTGTCTGGTAGACAAAGATGATGAGGGCAACTCTGTCCTCCCTCCCCTCCTCCCTCCCTTCCTTTTCATCCTTCCTTCTTTCCACCATGCAGTGATTAAGCGCTTGCCATCTGCTCAGCTGCTAGTAGTGAATATGTGGGATAGAGACGGTCTGGTCGCCGCTGAAGGCAGCTCACAGTCCAGCTGAGGAAATGAAACAACAATTACACGTAATTTCAGAGCACTGGGTCACATTCCCAGAGGACTATCATGGCACTTCACGTAAAATGCACGTGTGGGGTCAGAGGAAAAAAGGAATGGTCTGCAGTGCCACAAAGCAAGGAGGAGAAACACTGCAGGGCTCTGAAGACCCTGGAATGATGAATAGAAGATCCTAGGAGACAGCTTGCCTAGGAAGGAGCTGTGTAAAGATGAAATGGGCTGCCTGGGAAGAGAGTGAGTTTCCCATCTCTGCAGGTATTCAAGGAAAGTCTGAGTGATTCACTTCAGACTCCTCCAGCCCCAAGACTCTCCAAATTGATAACAATGCCTGTTAAAGAGTCCACTATAAGAGAAGCAAGGAGATCCAGAAAGGTCAGCTCACACTCCCTCCAGAGAACCCAGAGCTTCTCTGAGGAGGGCGCAAGTCAATCACTCCTCAGCTCGGCTTAATAGAACTTCAGTCTCCTCATCTCACATAAGCCATTCCCCCCTCCAACTTCCTGTGCCTGACTCCTCCAGGCCAACATTTAGAGGACCTGTAGCCACCGCCTCTTCCTCTAAGGGAAAACAAAGGAGAAAGCAGGCAAAGACCATCCGAAAATCCCCTTGTTTGCTCTCCTCTTCAGAGTCTCTGCAGAACACAGGCTGGCTATGTCCCAAACAAACAGGAAGCTGGGCTCCACTTCCGCTGTGCCCTTTGCAAAGGCTCCTGTCTACACCTCCTCTGCCAGCAAGGTCTCGCCCTCTCAGAATGGTGGGGGGAGGGACTGCAGACCATGAGATGCTGGGGAGGTAGGCCTCTCATTCCTCCACCTCTCCCTTTCCTTGGTGCTGCAAAAATGAAGGCGTCTCAGGCTACCTACTCTGGAGATCCTCCTATGTCAGCTGAAAGGCTTTCATGCCTAGGGTCCCAGAGCTGGAAAAGGTGGCCCTCAGTAGCCATGTCCTCCAGCCTCTTCATTCACTAGCTACTGAAGATGATATAGCAGTGTCAAACCTGCAGCGACCCCCTATGCTGGCTACCAGCTGGGTAGAGCTACATTGTTACTGTTAGAATTATGTTAAAACTGATTATTGCCCCTCTGCCTTTACAGAGTACAGTTCACAGAGCCTGCATAGGCACATAACATCCCAAGATGTAGCAGAAAGAGGAGGGTTTGGAATACATCAGTGCTGGATTCAAATCCTGGCTCCTGCAGCTGGCAGCTATTTGACTCTGTGCTTGTGACATCAACTCTCCATGCATTAGTGTCCTTGTGGTAAAAATAGAGATGAGACTGACTGGCCCATGCTAGGTGTTTGTGCAGCTTACAGGATATGATGTGTGTAGAGTCTCTGGCATCCAGTAAGTAGCCCCCTTCCCTCCATCTCTGAGGCCCCTACTAGGGACTACTAGGGATGGGGAACAGAGGTGGAAATGAGCTTTCTTACTTCCTTCTCCAGAGGTCAGTCCCAGGATTTTTATTGGCCTTAATCACTGTGATTTCTGTGATTTACCAAGAATTGAGAAGGAAGGGAGGAGGGCTCTTATCCTGAGAGCTATTTGTTTTCTCTAAGATAGATCCAAGCAGCGGCCAACCAGCATCACCCTCTCTGGCCAGAGCATCCTGATATGTGCAAGCCAAGCACCTGGATGGGCTGGCGGGGTGGGAGGGCAGGACAGATGGCCCCTCTGGCCCAGCTGAGGTAAGGGGAGCCAGCCACTGCCCTATGGGGAGAGGCAACCTAATGGGAACTGAGGCATCTTCCAGCTGGGGCACCCAGGCCTCCTCCCAGGAACAGTGGGCTGGGCTGGACAGTGGGCCCCTTTGAAGGGCTGGCCCTCCCTGGAAGACCAGATAAGGTAGACCAGGATAACTAGGGAAAAATAGAAAGGAAGGGTAGTGGTTAATTTTATGTGTCAACTTGGCTGAGTCACAGGGTGCTCAAATATTTGGTTAAACATGATTCTGGATGTTTCTGTTGAGGGTGTTTGGGGATGAGATTAACATTTGAATCAGCAGATGGCCAAAGCAGATTCCCTCCCCAACATGGGTGGCCTCACCCAATCAGTTAAAGGCCTGAATAGAGCAAAAGGCTGACCCTCCCCATAGTAAGAGAGTATTCTTTCTGCCTGATTGCCTTCTAGGACATCAGCTTTTTCCTACCTTCAGACTCAAAGTGAAACATTGGCTGTCCCTGGGTCTCAAGTTTGTGGCCTTCCAACTGGAACCTACACCATCAGCCCTCCTAGTTCTCAGGCCTTCAGACCCAGGCTGGAACTTACAACCTCAGCTCTTCTGCGTCTCCAGCTTGCCGACTCACCCGACAGACGTGGGACTTGTCAACCTTCATAATCATATGAGCCAATTTGTTAGAATAAATGTTTTTATATCACACACACACACACACACACACACACACACACACACCCTATTGGCTCTGTTTCTAACCCTCACCAATACAGGAAGGATCCTACTCAACACTAGAAAAGATATTTGAACACCCCAAGCTGCCCAACCATGGGATGAGCCATAGTTGGGAGAGGGAGGGAGCAGCCCCAGCCTCGAATGCAGAAAAAACAGGCCCTATCCAGCATGCATGTGGGTTCCTGACTTGGATGAATCCCAGGCCTCTCCAGTGTGCCTTCCCCATCTTCCTCACTCCGGGGCGCTATCCAGCATCCATCAGGGGCACAGTCGGAAAGTGAGTTCTATATTTTCCAAAGACCCTTCCAACTCTCAGAGACTGTGATTTTAAGACAGAGACAGGGAGGGTGTGATGTGGTCATTCTCCATAGATGTCATCCAGCGCAGTGTCCCCAGAGGGAAAGGAGCTGTGGGACATTCGTCATTGCCATAAGCCCTTTCTCCCCTTACCCACTTACATCAATGGCAGGTGAGGTGAGTTCTCTATTTCCTAACCCTGTGCTGTCTTCATACCATAATGCCAAGAGGTGTGTGAATGAGGAGGGAGGAAGACAAGACACAGAAGGCACACTGGAGAGACCTGGGATTCAACCAAAGCAGGAGCTGAGAGAACAGTGTGTGGGTCACCCAAAGGAACAAAGAGAAGGGTTCCCAGGAGCCTTGCCCAGCTCCACAATTCAGGTCCACCGTGTGACTTGAGGGTCTCCTGATCGCAGCGGCCTGCTTTCCTCATCTCCAGCAGGAAATGATGGGAGAATGATAAAGATATGAGGGCTCCTCAACCTAGAAAAGAAAAATTCTTTTCTTTGTGTACTTTAAATAAAGATTTAAAAGAAAACAGCATTTCTCTTGCTTGAAATGTTTTTGGAATAAACCTATTATGAAGAAAAAGTGGGATAAGGGTTTGCTTCCTGGCTGTGACAGCAAGTTTGGGATGAAAGAGAATCTAATTGCCATTGGTCTCTCTTCTCACTCCTCTCCTCCACCTCTTTCCCACTTCTATGCCCTCCCCACATGCCCCATGCCCAGCAACATCAAAAACGTGCCCCTTCTTGCTCTCCAGCTGGCTCTGCCCAGATATCTTCAAGGAGACCTGAAATGATCAGCTGAAGGCTATGGTTCAGAAATGAGGCAGCCGGGGTGGTGGTGGCCCTAGTGGGAAAGCTGACAGCATAGGTGCAGGAATGGCAGCAGGCAGTGGAGCTGGCAAGACATAAGGTGGGGCTGCTGAGCAGAGCCTGGGGTGCCCTGGGGTTCAGCCTCAGCACAGGGAGCTCCTGAGGGGACTCTGTCCACCCCTTCCCCGAGAAAACTCAGCAGATGGTGTCAGTGAAGGGGGACACACTCGAGCCACCAATCTCTTTTGTAATGGATTCTAGGGTGCTACAGTGAGCCAGGAAGACCCAGAGTGTCAGGAGTTGAATTGTCTCCCCAAAATTCATATGTCAAAGTCCTAGTTCCCAAGGTCTCCAAATATGGCCTTACTTGGAGATAGGGTATTTATAGAGATCATTAAGTTAAAGCAAGATCATTAGGGTGGCCTCTAATCCCATATGACTGGTGCTATGGACTTGCGATATATCATTCCTCCAAAATTCATATGTTAAATGCCTAACTCCCAGTGCCACTGTATGAGGAGACAGGGCCCGTGAGGAGGTGGTAAAGGTTAAATGAAGTCATAGGGATACAACCCTAATCTGATGGGGCTCATGGCCCTACAAGTAGAGGAAGAGACACAAGAGCTCTCTCCACTCCATGTGAGGATACAGTCAGAAGGCAGCCATCTGCAAGGCAGGAAGAGTCCTTGCCAGAAATTGACCCTGACAACACCTTGAGCTTGGATTTCCAGTCGCCAGAACTGTGGGAAATAAATTTCTGCTGTTTAAACCACATAGTTTGTGGTATTTTGTTACAGCAGTCCAAGCAGACTAATAGAACTGGTGTCCTTATAAAAAGGGAGAAATGTGAACACAGAGACACACACAGAGGGAAGATTACATGAAGAGACACAGGGAGAAGATGGCCATCGGCAGCCAAGGGGAGATCCTGAAACAAATCCTTCCCCTCACAGCCCTCGGGAGGAACTAACCCTGCTGACCCCTTGATTTCAGACTTCTGGCCTCCAGACCTGTGAGATAACACAGTCCTATTGTGTAAGCCACCAGTCTGGGGTGCTTTATTAGGCAGCCCTAGCCAACTCTCATGCTGGGCTAGACGGGTAAACCACAGGTCGGAGGCAGGTAGGATCAGGTTCGCCCTCCATGCAGCCCTCTGCTCTCAAACCTCCCCCTGGCCTGGAGGGGAATGGATTCTTAGGCATCAGGGTCTTTCTTTCCTATTGATGTGTCCTGGGCCCCTGGAGTTCCAACTTTCCATCTCATTTGGGGGTGGACACCAGACAAGGCCGTAGTTTGCTATGCAAGAAGAAATCATTTTTAATCAGGAAACAGTGACTCTCAGAGAGAAAAATCCATGGAGACAGAGCAGGCCTGGTGCCAGGGAGAAGGCCAGTTGCCAGAGCCCAGTTCCCTGTTTTAATTCCATGGCTCATGGGGGAGGGCATCTCCGCCCTGCTGAAGGGGAGGAGAAAGACAGGGGTACTTATCAGGCGAAGCAGATGCCCTGCCAGAGGCCTGGCTGGTGCCCTCCTCTTGCTGGGCCTGCCCCGGCACGATGGCAAGCTGGATTGGAAGGAACTGGAGGCAAAAGCAAGCAGAGGCAAAAGGAAGGGGGTGGGCTCAGAAGGGAAAGGTGGTGGCCGGCACCAGCTGCCTAGCTGTGCCCCGCCCCTTCTTCCCTCCTCAGTGCCTGCTCCCCCATCACACAAGGAAGGAGTCCCTGCCATGCAGTTCCAAGGAGAGACAGAGACAGGGCATGGAGTCACACAGGCAGGAAGGAATCTGGTAGGCATCCAGAGGAGGCTGGCATGAGAACAAGGGACAAAGATGGGAGTTAAACGCACTCACACGAAGCTGCCTCCAAAGGCTGCCGAGACGCTTCAGAAAACACGCCAGTCCGGCTTTCCAGCTGTCTCCAGATTACGCCACCAGCACCTTTGGGATTCTCCCATCACTACACATTAACGACAATGCGGCCATCTGCCCCTGTCCAGCTGAAACGCTCCCCCCATCAGCCCTGAATGTGGTCCGTGTGATGGCTGAAGAAAGGAGCCCACTCCCAGGAGTGGGGAAGGGGAAGAAGGAACATGGATTTCCAGATCATAGAGTGAAATCCCTAAGCCATCAGGTTGATTTGGGATTCTGGCAGACAAGCAAATCTGCAGAGGGGAAGATGCTAGGGCGGCTTAAGAAACAAATTCAAAGCAAAAGACAATGGCATTGATAGCAGTCCTCCCCACCGCAGGCCCTCTTACGAGAGCTTTGAATTCTCAGCGATGGATCCAGAAGACAGAGCAACATCATCTCAGCC
Source organism: Pan paniscus (assembly GCF_029289425.2). Lineage (NCBI taxonomy): Eukaryota > Metazoa > Chordata > Mammalia > Primates > Hominidae > Pan > Pan paniscus. Next base: position 116,890,498 of record NC_073258.2, read on the forward strand.
AGTGGTGGCACCAGCCTGTGTTTGCAGGAGCCAGGCACATCAAGTTCAGTTCCAATAAGTGCACTGAAGAATCTGAAGCCTACGACAGTATTTTCAAGGCACTGTGGAAGACAGATAAACTTGGAGTAGGCAGACCTAGGTTTGGATCCTAGCTGCACTTCTTACTAGCTGGGTGACACAGACTAGTGACACAAATATCTCTGAGCTTGCTTGATTTTTAAAATAGGGGTTTGAGCATCTACATTATGGGTTTGGTGAGTGGATTAAATGAGATTAGTACAGAGTCAGGCACACAGTAGGTGGATGCTCGATAAATATTCTTGTTACCCCCACCCACATGCACTTCCTTCCTACCTAATACACCCAGATCCTAGATAAGACTCATGGGAAAGGGTTGCCATGGCTCTGTTTGAAAATCCCTAGTGGCAGAGAACTCACCACTATGCAAAGGGGACCACTGCATTTGGAAAGCTCTCCTGGTCAAAATGTTATTTTGCTTATTATAAAATAAATCAAAATCAGCCTCTTTATAATGCCTCATTGGTCTTTATTCTGCCCCGCCCCTGACACACTGTCACAAATAAGCCATACGAAGAGAAGGAGTATGCTCTCCTTCACCTTTAATAACAATTCCTGTTACCATGTGTACCTTCTGCAATCATGCCTCACTCCATCTATTCACTTACTTACCTATTCAACAGGTGACCAGCTAGCTCCCCCAGGACACTGTGGCAGGGCACAAAGATAATGGTCCTGAATTCATTGTGAACCAGGAATCCCCAGCTGGCTAAAATCTCAGAGTGCCTTTGCAAACTCTTTTTTTCCCTCCAGAGGCACTACAAAGAGAGGGAAAGGCATGAACTAACTTTAGCAGTGCCTCCGGAAGGAAGGCCATGCTCTCCACGTCTCCAGAGAATCTGAAGGTTGGCCGCAGAGGAAGCATGGTGATCCTAATTTCTTGTTCCCAACAGGGCCTAAACTCACCTTACATGGCAGGAAACCGCTCTTTGCTTTGAGATGAGCCAGCTCAGTCTTATTTGCAAAGCTGTCCCCAAACTCTCCATAGGAAGTATAATGTCCCCATAAAGAATCCCTATCTTCTCATGTGACTACTTCTCGCTCTTTAAAGAAATAATTTGAGTTTGCAGTGAGCAAGCTTCCTCCTCTCTCCCCCTCCTTCACCTGATACTATTTTGGCTCCCAATAATTACATTAGGTATAGAAACTGACTTTATGTTGCTAATAATTATACATGCTTACAAAACAGATGGGTCTGGGGATCTGGAGGGGGGGTAGCGTTTATGGACTCGGAAATGAGATGTTTTGTTGGTAGGAAATGGATAGTTATTTCCAGGTTTTATTGCTGTGTTTCTCAGGACTCTTCTTAAATCTTGTTGATAATACTTTGCCTGTATTGCCTTCCGTGCATTTTATAAGACTTAGATCATCAATCCTGGGTATGTGGGAGAAATGGCATTAACTGCCTGGAGCAGGAGGGGAAGGCAGAAATGACAGGGACAGGCCGGTGCCACTCAGAAGAGGCCTGCACTGGGGAGTCAAGAGATTCTTCTTACCAAGACACTTGGTAGTGGGGGGATATCCCATTAAATATCTGAATCAGAAGGAATCTTAGAAGAAGTCACCTGGTCATGCAGTTAGTGTGGTTCCCAGACTGGCAGGACCATCATCAACTGGAAACTACTGGAAATGCAAATTCTCGGGCCCTACACAGAACCCTGGGGGCAGCCTCCAGGAATCTGCCTTTCTCCCAGGTGATTCTGAGGATTGCTAAACTTAAAAATCACTGATCTTGCTCAATCATGTTGTATTAAAAATAAGTAAACTAAAGCCCAGAGGGACTAAGTGATGTGCCCCAAGTCTCCCAGCCAGTTAATGGAAAGGCAGGGCTAGAACTTACAATTCACCACATTAGTTCTCTCCCCAAAACACCGTGTTGCATTATGCACACCTAGGCACTACGCACATGATCTAGTTGATGTGCTTCTCCAACACTGGGGTATGTGGAAACCACGTAGAGATCTTGATAAAATGCAGACTCGGATTCAGAAGTTCTGGGCTCTGCGTGTCTAACAAGGCCTCTAGGTGACAGGCTTAGAGGTCCATGTAGGTCCATCCAAACTATGGCCCTGGTGTCACAGCTGGACAGAGAGGTTCTGGGATTAATCAGTTGTGGGACTTTAGGCAACTCACTTCCCCGCTTCAGCCTCACTTTCTCCATTTGGACAGAGAAGGAGCTACTGCCTTTTATGTGCCTTTTGCAAGATAAGTCTATGCAGCAGTGACTTCGTGTCTACTGCTCGGCTCCGGATCATTCTCTCTGGAGCTTTGGTCAGTGGGCCACTACCCAACCAGTCCTTCGTCATCTCTCTCCTCTCCAGGCTGCCACATTAACTTCAAGAGGGCTGGTCATCTCCCATTTTCTCCAAAATCTACATGACATATAGATAATAGGCTCTGGCAAAAATGAAATTTGTCTCCCTTTCTTTCAAGGAACTCCTGGGTAAAAATCCCAGGACCCGTTCTTGTTCTCTCTGGTTCATATTTCTCTTTGCTCATTGGTAATGAGTTCCTCATGATAGCTGACCTAAATCCCTCTAGCTTTAAACACCCCGTCATTTAATTATTCACTCGACAAGCACTTTTTCAGTGCTCTCTGAGGGCAAGCACTGGGATAAACACCAGGTAAGTGAACTTCCTCTTCCCTACCTTCTTTTCCCCCATCATTTGGGGCTCCAAGTGAGCTAGGTCCAAACCTAAAACCCTAGCCAGGGCCACTTCTTGCTGGACATATTTGCTGAACATCTTCTAATTTCATCTGACTGGCTTATCTCCCTCCCCAACAAGGTGGACTTACCTTATCCTCCTAATTGGGAACACCCCATCTCTCCAGCCCCCAAACATACCCATTTGTCAGCTGCCAGCAGGTTTGGCTCCGCCTCTTTCATATCCTGTTTCTCTTGGAATCTCACTCCCTCCCCACCAGGTCCCTTTCTTTCAGACAACATTGATAATGAATAAATCTCTTTCAGAGTATAGAGTAGGCTGGCATGTCCATGGGGAAGGCCCAGCAGACACAGGCAGGATGGATGGCTGGTGGGAGCGGTGCCGTCGGCTCTAATTAACGTATTGTTCTCTGGGCTCCTGCAGGATTATGGATGAGCTCCACAAAGCGGCCCACTTAACCTCAGCATCCTAGTTCCAATCTATTACTTTCTCCACTGGCTTCAGCCTACAGTTTGGCCTGGTGTGGAGGGGCTGGGTGTGGGGAAAAAGCCAAGAGAGCTCAATTTGAGGAGCTCACCAAATGTACACGCCCAGCTTGCTTCTACCTGATAGGTTAGCCTGCTGGAGGCCTGAGCTTACTCCCCCAGGAGGCAAAGAAAGTACCACCGGAAGTACCATGAGGCTCTGATTTGAGATCTAATCTACATAGTTTTGCAGGTAGACATAGAGGGTTACCAGCCAGCCAAGATGTGGGAGCTGCCTCCTGATTGCTGGCTGACAAAAAACAATCAAAACAACTTTAATGCTGGCCTCCAAGCCAAACCTTTCATTTGCATATCACAAAAAGTCTCTCATCTTCTGATCATGTTTTTCATGCATTAACTTTTGTCCGAGGGCTGTTCTATCCAAGGGTATGAACTGCAAGACTCGGCTCTCACCCTTATGAAGCTAACAATCTAGTGAAGAAGATAAGACACATTTGTAGAAGCCCCCAGCACCAAATGAGTGTCCAAGGGAAGTGCTGCATGGAGTACAAGTGCAGTGATGTGAGAATGAAGATGATCGTGGTGTTAAGAGAGGGATCTTAGAGGTGTAAACAGGTAGGCAGGAAGGAGAGCCACTTTGCAATAAGGATCCCCAGGGAAGGAAAAGGACAGCCTGGCAGTAGCATTTGCTGTGCTCAGGGGAGTGAAGTGTGAGCCATCTGGACAGGTAACCTGGGGGCAGAGTAGAAAGAAAGGGCTCCACTAAGGAGTTTTGGCTTTATGGTAGCAGAGGGTCATGAAATTGTCAAGCAGAAGAAAGACATGGTGAAAATCTATGTGTGCAATGGAGAAGATTAATCTGTCAGGGATGTGCAGGAAGGATTTGAAGAGGAGTTATGTGGTGCTGGGGAGACCAATCAGGAGGCCATTGCAGCCTGAAAGTTCTAGAATGATGATAGTGGTGACAATCTCCAATTCACAGGGGAAAAAGGGTGGTGGTACTGAACCCGACAGACTTTCAGTGAGGTGCCCAAAGTTACACAGTTAATTATGGTTTGGTCTCGGCATGACTCCTAACCCAGGATGCTTTGTTCAAGGTCATATAATGAGAAATCAAGGTAGCTGCAGTGGCTCCGAACCGTTGTCCTCGCGCACAAGGAGGAGAGGCTATGCGTTCAAGGCCAACCTGGGCAAAATTGAAGAAAAAAAAAAAGGTGCAGTGGCTCATGCCTGTAATCCCAGCATTTTGGGAGGCCGAGGTGGGAGGCTGAGGTGGGTGGATCACGAGGTCAGGAGTTCAAGACCAGCCTAGCCAATATGGTAAAACCCCATCCCTATTAAAAAAATTTAAAAATTAGCTGGGTGTGGTGGTGTGTGCCTGTAGTCCCAGCTACTCGGGAGGCTGAGGCAGAAGAATCACTTGAACCCGGGAGGCACAGGTTGCAGTGAGCCGAGATCGCGCCACTGCACTCCAGCCTGGGAGACAAGAGCGAGACTTCATCTCAAAAAAAAAAAAAAAAGAAAAGAAATCAATTCCCAGCATCACCCAGGCATATGGTTATCAAGTAAACTAAGCTACAATGGCCTAGGCTCACACATGGTTTCAGATGCTCCCCAGAACAGCAGGCTGCAAGGACTCTGCCCACTCCTGACATCACTAGCATCCTACTTAAGTTTCACCAGGAATGTCTGCCTTGCAGGACAGAGAAGGCTGACTCTCCACCCACCCTACTTCCAACCCTATGCCCAGTGGGAGCCATAGCAACATAGGAGATAGACGGGAGATGGGGGCCAGGAAGTCCTGGACTCACAATCTCTCTCTCCCACAACCTCAAACAAGCTACTTAATCTCTCTAAGGTAGATTAGAGAAGGTAGTGTTATCTACATACTTTATGGGGTGGCAGAGACAATGAAATGAGAGAGTGTACACAATAGAACAGATAGGAAACCAATAAATCATTAGATATTACTGTCATTATCATTACATTCTTATAAATGTCAGGGCTTCCAGACCTAGAACATAGATCAGGAGCAGTGTTCTGTCGGTAAAGCTTTATACTTCAAAGTAACATGCTAGAAGGGGAAGGCACAGCCACTGGAATGGAAAACCCAGCTCTGAGAACTGATTCCACTTCCATTAGCTGTGTGATTCTGGGTGTGGTGGAAACTGTCAGGGCTCACCCATATCTGCATTCACCTTTTCTTCCTGGACTACATTTCCCAGCCTCCTTTGTTGTTAGCTATAGCTGTGTGTTTCTATTCTAACCTATGGAATATGGAAAGAGGTGATGTGTGCTGCCTCCAGGCCTGGCCCAGAAAAAGCATTCCACAAACAACCCTCCCCTGCTCTTCTCCATTGATCAGCCAAATCAAGAAACTCCAAATACCTTGAGGACAGCAGAGTCACAGGGAGAAGCAGCCTGGGTCCTGGACCCTACTGCATCAAGAAGAGCAACCCTGCTGACTTTTACTGAAGAGGGCATATTTGAGAAACTCTTACTGAGCTAACCCACTGAGATCTGGGAATGTTTGTTACAGCAATTAGCCAACACTGACTAATACACTTGGCAAGATGCTCACCTTACCTAAGCCTCAGATTCCTCATCTATAAAATAGGCCCTTTAGCTAATACCTGTCCCATTTTTATTACAAGATGATTGTGATGATAGAAACGGCATAATGAAGGAGGAAGCATTTCTCCAAACAGCCCAGGATTCACAAATGTCCATTATTTGTACTGTTGGCATTGAGCAGTCCACCACTAATGTCATGCCATGAGCCCCTCATCCAGCTCCCTTGTGCTTTGAGCCCTGAGTGTGAGTCAGGACAGAGGCTACAGCAGGGATGGGCATCAGAGTTAGCTACCTCCTCCTACTTTCTTCTGGAGAAAAGATTCAAGTACTTTACCTACATCCTCATGCTCCCATTTCCCCATCCATACACAATGCACATCCATACAGAGATTTCCTAACTCCCCTGAATGAACCCAAGGCAGGTGCCAGATTGGTCCTGTTGAAGCCATTGTACCCTAGTCTGGGATAAAGCAGGCACCCCTCAATCATCTTTACAGTAAAGAAGCCACGGGGAGCTGCCACCCCATGTTTGATTCTTTCATTGCAAAAGTCAAGAGGGAGGCAAATCATCAAGTACACATGTCCTCATGGCAGGAAGTAGAAGTTGAGAGTGGACACAGGTGACTGAAAAGAGACTAGCACTGCTCACAAAGGCACCCATGCAAAGGAATGTGCATATGCACCTGTGTGCATATGTATATGTGTACATGTTTCAGATGTGTCAGTATGTCTGTATTTGAAAGGTACGTGTAGATATTTGTGAAAATCTATTTGAGATGTCCAAACACATGGGTTTGAGTGTGCATGTTTATGAGGTGTGCACATGTGTTTGTGTGTACTTGAGGACTGTGTGTTTGTGTCTATGTAGATGTGTCTGAGATGATCACACACTTGTGTGTGTCTGAGAGGTGCATGTGTGTATAACTGCATGAGTGTGTTTGAGATGCGTGCATATACTTATGTGTGTCTGAGGGGTGCATGTGCATGTACCTATGTGGATGTGTGTAAAGTGTATGCACTCATATGCCTGAGGAATGCATGCACATATACTTATGCAGATGTGTTTGTGGTACAAGCATACACATGTGTGTTTGAGGGGTGCATGTTCATGTATATATGTGGATGTGTTACAGGTGCATGCATTTGTGTGTGTTTCAGGGGTGCCTGTGTGTACCTATATGGCTGTGTCTGAGGGATGTGTGTGTGTGTACTCTGTGGGTGTGTCTGAGGGGTGTGTGTGTGTGAACTCCGTGGATGTGTCTGAGGGGTGTGTGTGCACTCTGTGGATGTGTCTGAGGGGTGCATGAGTGTGTGTACCTATGTGGATGTATCTGGGGGTGTGTGTGTGTACTCTGTGGATGTGTCTGAGGGGTGCATGTGTGTGTGTACCTATGTGGATGTGTCTGAGGGGTGTGTGTGTGTGTGTGTGTACTCTGTGGATGTGTCTGAGGGGTATGTGTGTGTACTCTGTTAATGTGTCTGAGGGGTGCATGTGTGTGTACTCTGTGGGTGTGTTTGAGGTTCTCTCACTGTGTGTTTGTGCATATGAGTGTTGTGTCTTGGACAGGAGGTGACAGGGGAGAAAAGGTTAAGGGCCACCTTTCTGTAAGTCCGTCAAGTCTCACTCCCAGAGGAGGAGTAACTAGAACCTCAGGGAATATCATCACTGTTAGGAATATTCTGGTCCCCCTTCCTAAATCTTTTTCCTGGAAATTTTAGAATAGGAACTTCTTCCCTCCACCCCCTGAAAAAGGCAGAACCATTTGCTTATTCATCTGCTGTTTCATGCATTCACTAAACATTTGTTCCGCTCCTACCTGCACCAGACCCTGAGCTAGGCTCTGGGCTCCAGCACCCTGGGCCCTCAGCCCATCCAGCCTCTCCTTTCCAGCCCTGGTTGAGTGAAAAGTGTGCGAGAGAATTTTCTTAGAAACAAAGAAGGCTGGGAGGCCAGGTTAGTGGAAGAGTGGGGTAGGGAGGAGGTCTACAGCCCTTCCTCGGCAGCGAGGGGAACAGAGCTGAGCAAGCTCTCAATTCTCAGCCCCGCAGGAGGCCAAAGGAGAAGCAGCTCCCAGCATGGCGGGGCTGCCGGGTTAGTAACAAGCCCCTGACACAAGGGGTTTGCACAGGCGCACAAATGAAAGAAAATCGGAGGAGATGAAACCATACAAATTTCAGGTAATAGAAAGAAAGGAAAGAGATGTGCGTGTGGCCTGGGTCTCGGCTCAGAAAGGTCGATTCCAAGAAGAGGCTGCCCAACTTTATATTACTTTTCAGAAAGCCAGTGAGCTGAAAAATAACTCTCACCTTTCTTTTATATTATTATTCGGTTTTTTTCAGAGCTGCTTCTTCACATTGTTTTGTGCATCTCAGCTGTTCATTTCTCCCTGGCCTGATTTTATTTGGAGATTTGGCCTGGAGCCTGGAGGGGAAGATGGCCCTTTATTTCAAATTCTCAGCAGCCTTTGCTGGATCTGCTGAATCTCAGGAGCTGGGGGTGGAGGGGAGAGGGCCAACCCCCTTCTCTCATTCACAAGAGTCTGTGTGTTGTTCATGGTGGACATAGGTATGCATGAATGTGGGCATGTTTGAGTGGGCCTGAGGTTCCTGATAAGGCATGCACGTGTGTCTGCACATAAGTGTGAATGTGCCCACTGGATTTGTGAGTGTGAAGGGATCTGTAAGCGTGCAAGTGTGTGTGAGTGAGGTACTCTTAAGTAGGCATATGTGTGTGTAAGGAGGACTTGTGAACACACATGTGTGCATGTGTGTGTGTGAGGTAACCATGAGAGTGTATGTGGTGGGGGGAGCATGCATGTGTGCATGTGCATGAGTGCGTGTGTGGACCCAGCCCCCCCACCAGGTGGGAGGGACCTAGTGTAGCTAGGTATTCTGTTTCACTTGAGTCTACAGTGGCAGTAACTGGCTCCCTCACCTTTTGCCAAGCTTGGCGAGGCGCAGATGTTGTTTGAACCAAGGAAAATGTCAGCCCCCAGGAGGAGCCCAGCTTTAACTAAGAGTGAGCCCCTAGGAAGCGTGGCAGTGTATTCTGGGTATTGTGCTTTGGATCCATTTGCATTTGCTCTTTCCAGTAACTAAGGGCTGGTGGGTGGTGTGAAGAAGGGGAGAACTTTTCCTAATTGCCCCCTGACCCTCCCAGCTTCCTGAGGCCCTGGTGAGTTGGCACCAAAGGATGCCATGGAGTAGCAAGAACAAGAGCCCTAATGAATCCCCACATCCGCACACCCCAACGCAACCCAGAAGGATTCTTCTAGTAGCCTGAAGAGCCGGCTATTGGGTTTCAGGTGGGAGGCCTCACAACAGAATCTGGGTGCTCCAGGTTAGTCACAGTCCCAGGGCAGACACATATGGAAAGTGCTCCTGGGGTTCAAGACTGAGTATTTTATGGGGCAGGTGGCAGAATGTCTGAGCTTTGCTGGAGCCAGCAGAGGAGAGGATACAAGTGCCTTCCCTTCTTCGTTGCCAGCATGAGCCTTCTCCAAGCCCCAGACTTAGGGGCTCTATGTGATGCCCATCCCCTCCTGGGGGCGCCCAATGCTATGCAAGAGGACAGCACTTACAAAGGGCTCCTTGCAAGGGAACTGTGCCTCCAGGGCCCCATCACCCCAGGGACTAGGATTCATTAGGACCACCCCACCATTTAAGCAGATGGGGAAACTTTGGCTCAGAGAAGCTAAGTTACTTACCTGGGGGCACACAGCCAGTAAGCAGAAGAGCCGAGTGCAAACTCTGCCTGAGTCTGTCTCATCAGAGGCAACCGATATGCAGGGCTCCCTCCTAGACCAGGCAAGCTGGGAGGAGACAGGGCTCAGGGAGAGTAAAAAGGAGAAATGCTTTAAGCTTGGATTTTACCAGGTCACAAGCAGACCTGGGCCCAGCCCCAGGGAAGCCCAGTGGCTGGTGAAACACGACCTTCAGCAGGACTGAAGTCACGGGCGTCTCAGCCGCAGGAGGCCCACCAAGCTGCTTTCCAGTCTAATACTCAGTTGCTGTCATCAATCTATATCAGCTGAGTGCTGAGGGAGGCAGTAGGGTGTAATGAAAAGATTCTGTGTGACCATGTTCAAGTCACTTAAACTCTCAGCATCTGCAAAATGATGATGCAGATGGTAGCCTCATTCACAGGGTTGGGGTGAAGTTGGAATTTGCTGATAGGTGTGGAAATACCTTATGAGTTTCCAGGCACATGGCAGACTGGGTATATTTCTCTTCTGCTTCAGTGGGCCAGGGTAGCCCATGGGTGAGCTTCACTAGTGATCCCCTCTCTGCGCAGCCCCTGCAAACAACTCACCAACATCATCACCATCAGAAGCTGGTGGGGAGGGGGTGGGAGCCATGGAGGTCAACTCAGTCAAGGCAATGCCCTGCTGTGGGCAGTCCCTGGTCCTTGCACTCGCTTTGCTGATTCTATTGTGTTACCAGCCAGGAAACCTCTCTCCCTATCCTCTCTGTTCAGGACCAGAAGCAACCGACGGCTACATCACAAAGGTTCCAGTTTGCCCTCCAGAAGGTCTCAGAGAGAGGATGGCCTAGGAAGCCTGCCTTTCCCTTAGCACCCTGGACCTCTACGCACCAAATGTGACTCTTCCATTTGGCAGAAATCCCCTAATCATAACTGACATTTTCAAGCTCATTATCATTGAAAAGCATCTTTGCAGCATCTCAAGATATTCAGGATATGGGTTTGGGCTGCAAAGAACTTGGGTTCATTGGGTGGTGATGGCCTGTTCCCTGCTATGTAAACTGACTGCAGTGATTCCCAACCCAGAGGGATGTTGAAAGAATTAAATTAGGTAATAGATGAATTCATGTGACCCAGCAGCCTAATTCGTCTAAAATGAACATGATAGCACTAGCTGTGTGACCCTGTGCACATTATTTAAACCCTCTGGGTCTCCATTTCCTTATCTGTAAAATGAGGCTAATAATAGTATCCACCTCATAGGGTTAAATGAGTATTAAATGAGGATTAACAGAGGATTACATGAGTTAATATTTATAAGGCACTTAGACGAATACCTGCCACGTGGTGAGTGCTCAACTAATTATAATCATAATACTTACTAGAATTGTTGTTGCCATCACAACTACCCTTTGAAATAAAGAGTATTGCTATTCCATTTCACAGGTGAGGAAACTGAGGTTAGAGGGCTCAGTCCCTCGCCCAGGACTTGCACTCTAGACTTTCTGGTGCCAGGTGAGGCTTCTTCACCCTCCCCTCCTCCAGTGGCTTCAGTGGCCTTTCCTCTATGGGAGACTGTCCAGGAGGACTCTGCCTCCCTCAGTGTTCCTCACAGCCCTGCCAAGACATCCTCCCGCTGCCACCTCCTGCTGAAGCCACCACCATCCAGATGGATGCCTGGGTCAGGCTTCCCCTCAGGAGGGAAGGGAGACAGGGACATCTGCTTTCTCCCCGAGGCAGCAGCCGCAGCTGAAAGGGGCCACCAGGCTGGCTTGGAATGACTCCTGCGCCAGCCAGGGCTTTCCAATACCCTCATATCAATACTCGTCCTCTGGATCTCTGTCCTTTGGCGGATCAGAGGCTGGAGGGTCAGAGCTGACACTGCGGGCGTACACAGGTGTGTGTTGGGGTGGGGAAGGTGGAAAAGTGGGGGATCCTCTTTCCAAATCACCCCCAGGCGCTCAGCTGCAACTGGAGCCCTCGGTGAGGGTCTGGATGACACAGCGCCTTCAAAGGCGTCTCCTGGGGGTGTGGGTTGAGGGGGTCCTTCCTCAGCCGCCCCCACGCACCCCCAACACACATACGGGCACGCGCACACACACACACACACACACCGCACACAGAGATGTACACAGAGGAAATGATCAAGCGCAAAGAATCCTCATGTGCTACTTTATATGGCAAATAATTGAACCGTACCCTTGTGGTCTCAGTGAGGAATTTCATCCATATTCATGCCTCGCGTTTCCTGTGGAAACGAATACGCCAGACATTCCAGCACAACGCGGGAGCAAGAAATCTTAAGCACTAATTCAGCGTCTCTCCATTCCCCATTCCCGGCTCCGGCTCCGGGGAGAGCAGATTTAGATAGTGTCTAACCAGCCGGGAGGCAGCGCGTTCACCACGGAGCCTTGTCCATCCTTCTTTGTCCCTGCTCTCCCTTTCTCTGCCTTTGTCTCCTTTCTCCTTCCTTTACTCTCCCGCCTTCTTCTGCTGCTTCCCCTGCCTCTCTTCTCTCCCTCTACTACCCTATGGCCTCCCCTCCTGCCCCCTTCCTCGGTCCTCTCCCCGCAGCTTTCCCCCTGCCTGCACTCCCTCCTCCCTCCTCGGCCTCCCAGGCCTCCTCCTCCAGCTCCTGCAAAGTTCCGGTCGGAGCTTGGAGTTTCACTTTTCCTGGTCTGGGTTTGATGGGGAGGGGGTGCGGCCCGGGTGCTGGGAAGCCGGTTTGGCGAGTGCGTGTCCATGAATACCAAGCATGTTAATAGGTTAAAGTAAATCTAAAGTAACATTTGAAAGCAGAGAGATGAAAGCAGATCACAGGCCAAAGATCAAACAATCTAGAGCCACTTCTAAGCCTTTTACAGCTGGAGATTATTAGCATTTGAAAGTGAAGAGCATTAGAGGGAGAGAGGGAAAAAAAGTTGGAAAGAATTTTTGTTGTGGAGATAAAAACTGAAATAAATGACAGTGGAAAGGGAAAACTAGAAAGAGGCTGACTTATTTAAAAAACCACGTTAAGACAGTGGAAGGGGGGGATACCTGTCATTATATTTTTAGCTCATCAACCAGCATTGGGCTCAGTGCTGAGTGAGGCTTGAGGCTGCCCCGCCTTCCTCTCTCCTCCTCCCTTCCTTGCCTTCTCTGGAGGAGATGTCCAGTTCTGCCATACTCTCTCTTCCTTCCTCTGGGTGGGGAGTGTGGCAAGGTCGAGGGGACAGGCACTGGGGCTGAAACCAGGCCCTTCCTCTTTGCTGCCAGGCACCCCAGGACCTTCAGACCATCCCCTCTGGGAGCTGTCCAGACAATCTTTATAATCCTAGAGTATTTGAGTTGGTGCAACCAAGAGGTTATCCACCTGTGAGGTTATCCACCTGTGATTCTTTTTCTGCAATCACAGGCATAATCCCCCTCCAAACCACAACTGCAACCCCCAGATCCCACCCAGCCTACTTATTTTACAGAGGAGAAGACTGAGGGCCCCGCCTCCAGTGCAATAACATTGTTAAATAAGAGAGCATATAAAACCTCCCACCTGCCATACTTTTAATTTAGCTGATATCTATTTCCTAAGACCTCATATGTGCTGGGCACTCTGCTAGGTGCTGGAACAACCATGCTGAACAAAACAGGCAGGGTCTCCATCTGTGGGACTCTTGCAGGCTACTGGGGGAAGCAGATAATAAATAAAGACTTCAGGTGAAACAATGGGAATGGATCGCAATCATTTATCACAGTTCCCTCCTGAAATTACACTAACATGAGATTCAAGCCACTAAAACCCCATCAGAAAAAAGGAATGGAAGAAATGACAACAGCAGAGGAAAAATGTCTTCCAATTTGGGGAAGACGAAAAGCAAATGCAAGAGTGACAACTTGGCCAGGCACGGTGGTTCACGCCTGTAATCCCAGCACTTTGGGAGGCCAAGGCGTGTGGATCACCTGAGGTCAGGAGTTCGAGACCAGTCTGGGCAACATGGTGAGACCCTGTCTCTACTAAAAATACAAAAATTAGCCGGTTATGGTGGTGTGTGCCTGTAATCCCAGCTCCTCAGGAGGCTGAGGCAGGAGAATTGCTTGAACCCTGGGAGTGGAGGTTGCAGTGAGCCAAGATCATGCCACTTCACTCCAGCCTGGGCAACAGTGCAAGACTCCGTCAAAAAAAAAAAAAAAAAGATTGACAACAGACTTAACAGAATGAAGGATGTTTAAATTGTCAGACCTGTGGAGGGAGGGGTCTAAGAAAGATGATATGGCCCCTGTGAATCCCCAGGAAACCAGAGGGAGTCAGGGACACTGGCCATGGCAGAAGGTAGCATGAGGCATTGGTTAGACCTCCAGATTCCCTTATTCAGCCTATGCAGTCAGGTGAGAACCCTCCTCCTAACCTGGGTGGGTTGAGGGGCAGGGTGGGTGACTTAGCCTCTGAAGGAAATGAACAAAAGAGGACTGGAGGATGCCATGCCCATCGGCAGGTGGGAGTACAGTACCGGACATAACATAGGAAGATGAAGCTGAGTTCCACATCCTGGGCAGAGAGACCCTCAGCCCCCTTCCCCAGTTGTACTTTCGTAAAGGGGAGCAGCCAGGATATCACACAACTCCCATCCCTTGCCCCAGGCTAAGGCAAGAGAATTCTTCTCTGAAAAAATGGAATGACCTATGGAAATAGACAACAGTACTGATTTGGGGGAGTCCTCCGAAGAAAAAGTCAGCTCCCTGTCCATTTACCTGACAATGCAGCTCACCAGTCATGGGATGCATTCATGCCCGTAGAGCTGCCAATCAGGTTTTTTTTTTTTTTTTTTTAAATGGCCCACACTCTGAAATATGGACAACTAAGGATCACCAGACGTTTTCAGAAAGCCTCTGCCCATAAGACCACACAAACAAATAGGGGGAGAAAAGGAACTTGGAAGAAACAGAAACAAGGTCAGAAGTAGAAGAAAACTTCAAAAACATATATCATAAATACCTTCAGAAAGATAAATGCAGACATTTCACCTGAAGGAAGAGCAGGAGAAAGAAAATAGACAGATAGATGATAGAAAGATAAAAATAGATTTACACTACCACATATAAAATCAAAGCACAAGAAAGAACTCTTGGCTATTAAAAATGATTGCCAAAATTCAAAATTTAATAAAAGCTTTGAAAGATAAAGTAGAGGAAATTTCCCCAAAAGTGGAACAGAAAGAAAGAGAATGAGAGACAGAGAAAGACAGACAATACGAGAGAAAATGAGAACATTAAAGCATCAGTTCAAGAGGTCCAGCATTTGACCATTAAGAATTCTAGAAAGATTCAGAGAAAATGGAAGGGATAATTATTGAAGAAATAATAGAAGAAAATTTCCCTGAACTGAAAGATGTTGGTCTGCAGATTGAAAAGGTCACTAAAGGTCTAACACGTGATCATGATGTCTCAGACGCCAGAGATGAGAGGCACCTAAAACTCCAGAAAGAGGCAGGGGCAGAGCCACTCTCAATAGATTGGAGGGCAGTTTCCCTGCAAAAAAAAAAAAAAAAAGTAAGTTATAGATTATTTGATGCACTTGCTCATGTGGCAAATAATATTGTTAGAGGTTTTCCAGTTTTCCAGTTCTGTTGAATCACAAAGAAAAAAGAATGAGACATGCATCAAAAAGAAAGCAAGTCAAAAACGAGGGAAGAGTATCAAGTAGTACAGGAAAGGAAGCATGATCATTGTATGACACTGTCTCAGGAGTGAACAGCTTTCCTTATTGTTGTATAAGAGAATATTGACTTAATTTTTAAAAGTGTGACATCAGTACATTATGGGAAGAAAAGCAGAGCTATGAGCTAAGGCTCATGCCATAATAGGAAGTCAATAGATAAGGTCAAAAATTGTTTTGTCAAAAAATAGAGTTGAGAGAGAGAGAGAACAAGAGAATGGTGGCTGCTTGCCTTATGTGGGTAGCAGTTGGCATTTATTGAGAAGGTATGTGAGGGAACTCTGTGGGGTAATGGTAAAGGTCTGAGTTTTGGTGGCGGTTTGGCTCGACAGTTAGATGCATTTGTCTGAATTCATGGACTGGTACACTTAGATCTGCACACTCCACTGCATGCAGAATTTACCTAAAATAATTTAAAATAAACTGCAAGCAAATATGGAACTCTAATGATATGCACAGCGAAGAATTTAGGAATGAGGTGGACTCATATCTGCAACTTACTTTGCAATGCACCAGATAATAAGATGCATTGATTAATGGATGGAAGGATGGTAAATTAGAAAGATATGTGATAGAACAAATATAGCAAAGTGTTAAGTGTAAAAGTTAGGTGGTGGAGGCCAGGTGTGGTAGCTCACATCTGTAATCTTAGTACTTTGGGAGGCCGAGGCAGGCAGATCACCCAAGATCAGGAGTTCGAGACCAGCCTGGCCAACATGGTGAAACCCTATCTCTACAAAAATAATTAGCCAGGAATGATGGCAGGTGCCTGTAATCCCAGATACTCAGGAGGCTGAGGCGGGAGAATCACTTGAACCTGGGAGGTGGAGGTTGCAGTGAGCCGAGATCGCACCATTGCACTCCAGCCTGGGCGACAGAATGAAACTCCATCTCAAAACAAAAACAAAAACAAAAAAATTAGGTGGTGGGTTTAAGGGTATTCACTGCAAATTCTTTAAACTTCTTTATATATTTGAAATTTTTGTAATAAAGTATTAGGGGAAAAAAGTCGAAGTAAGTTGTTTCAATTAAGGGATCTAAATACAAGAGAAACAGCCCAGAGTTAAAGGTGGCTATCTCTGGAGGGCAGAAAGAGATATGATCAGGGCCTGATGGATTTCCCCAAGCAAAACCTCATGACGTTATTTGATTTTTAAGTTCTGTGTATATATTGATTTTTTAAAAATCTAATTCAAAAAAGAAAAGTGAACTTATTTATTGATATGTATATCAAAACATGAAACCTATTTACACAAAGGTATACAGTTTCATAATTTGGGAGGTTCTATGAAAAACAAGATCCAGGCATCACAGCAGTGAGAGGAATGCCAGGGGCTCCCCAGGACTGAGAGTTCTGGAAGGCAGCTCAGAGCTCCGTGGAGCAGAGGCAGTGCGGTTCCAAGCAAAAGGAAGAGCAATCACAGAGGCCCAAGGTGGGAATTAAGAGAAGGCCCCTGTGTACTGGAGTTGGAGGAGAAGGAGGAGGAGGAGGAGGAGGAGGAGGAGATGAGTAAGAATGGGCCTCTACACCAAGGTGACCAGCAGGATTCAGGGCAGAGGAGGGCTCATCGGCCATTTGCTTAGTGTAATTGCTGCTCTTTAGTCTTCCACCAGTTTTGCTTTGTTTTTATAAAATCTGTGCTATGGAAACCCAGAAAACGGGTTTCAGGCCCTCATCTGTGTGTTCAAATTACAAAGGTTGGAGAAAGGGCAGCAGGACCTGGCCTTGGCACCAGAAGCAGGGGGGCTCCTGCAGGGGGCTCCCTCTCTCTGCCCCACTATCACCTGCATCCCTCTCTCAGGTCTCCTCTTCTGCTAACCCTGGAGGTCCTGCCATTTGTTTTAACAAGGGCCACTGTTGCCTCTCACATTTCCACCCACCATGCAGGTTCGTCGCCTGAGGGGGAGTTGGGCATAGAGTCCAGGAACATCTATCTCCTTGCCCTTGAACAACACTGAGGTGCTCATCTCCAGCAGTATTTTGCAGGGTCCCTGTCTTGCCCTGGGTAGAAAGAAGTTGGAGGGGCAGATAGGGCATCCTAGCTCAGAGGGAAAGGGGAATTTGAAAAGAGAGGCATGGGAGGACAGGGAGAAACTGAGCCCAGTCATGCTGCAAGGCCAGAGTCTTCCAGTCAGGAAAGTAGACGGGACTGGGGCATCTGAGGCCTTCCTGGGGATGGGAAAGTGCTGGGGACCAAGGGTAGGGGGGCCATTTGCCTCTGGGGAAAAAGTTTGGAGGTACCAGCGCAGGCTGCGGGGGTGCTGAGAGAGCTTCCCACTGGAGATGCCGGGAGTCTGGGGAGCCTAATATGAGAGACAGCCATGCACCTCTGGCTGGCAGATGCCCTCCCCCGGTGACAGTGAATGGCACTGAGCAGGGACGCCCAGGGCTCTGGCACAGAGCCGGCAGCTGCCACTGCAGAGGTTTTTATGCTAATGCCACTTGTCAAGCCATCAACGCTCAGGGCAGCTGGACCTGGCAGGGAAGCAGCTGGGTCCCCTGGGTTTTGCCTCTCCTGAGCCTCTCCCAGGTCCTCAGAGACGGCCAGCAGGAGCTCAGAGCAGACTCTCCAGCAGAGCTGGAGGGAGAGGAGGGGAGACACTGGGGGCAGCCGTGGGGGCTGCAAAGGGGAGAGGGGACCATTTGGCCTCCCCAGGGCTTCACTAGAGGAAGTTCCATCCTCCCCTAAGATTCCACCCATTCTAAAAGTGAGACCTCAGCAGCCAGAATGGATGGTACAACTGCATTTTCCCTGTAGGAGAGGAACAGAGAATTCATTCTAGATCATTCAGTTGAGCCCCAGGGGCCCTGCCTGGGGTATCTGAGGGGAGGCCACACATTGCAGAGAGGAGAGCCCAGGGCAGGGGAGATAGAGATCTGGGTCCTAGTTCTGGTTCTGTCACTCTTACTGTGTGACCTTGGACAAGTAACTTTGCCTCTGCAGACTTCAGCTTCCTTCTCTGGAAAGCAACTGTGGATGGTGGTGATTCAGATGTATTCATTTATTAAGCATCTATTCACTGAGTAATTCTCATATGCCAGGAAGCCTGTTAAATGATGTAGAGATGAACTGACACAGTTCCTGATTTCAGACGGATCGCATTCTGGTAAGGAGAGGGGGACATTCTTCAGATCTAATGGTCCAGGACTTAGGTTCGAGCTATCTAGGAGGTCCCAGGTAAGGGTATGCCTCACGGGATGCGAGCCCAGCATGGAGGCGATAGTATCTGCCCCAGTCAGTGGCGGTGGCCCCACCTGGGCGTGGGGTCTGCAGGATTCCTAAGAATGACTTTGAGAGCAGTGTGGCAGGCAGGATCTGTGGTGAAATCTGCTTTCCGGCCTGAGCATTGGTGGCCTGTGAAAGTGCTGCACTTAGGTTGGGAGACACATCATTAGTTCCCAGCTCTGTTCCTCAGGAGCCCAGAGACAGAGGCAGAGTCAAAGAAAGAGTAAGGACTCTTCCTGTGTCAGAGTTTTGGTTTTTCTCTTGGTAAGATGGATCCCATCCATCTTG
The DNA here is from genome assembly GCF_029289425.2 of Pan paniscus. Taxonomy (NCBI): domain Eukaryota; kingdom Metazoa; phylum Chordata; class Mammalia; order Primates; family Hominidae; genus Pan; species Pan paniscus. Next base: position 116,909,212 of record NC_073258.2, read on the forward strand.
AGAACTCGCTGCTTCTAAAGGGCCGAGCTCACTGCTGACTCTTTCTGGGGAATTGTCCTGCTGGGAGGTGCCGTGTCCTAAGGAGGGAGCCAGCCAGGGTGCCACCGCAGGTGCGACCCTCAAGAATGCCTGATGGCCGCAAGGGTACGCTTGCTCATTACCCACCCAGCCGCCCACCGGCACTCCCTGCAATGTGTGGGCAAGTTTCCTGTAATTGGTTTATGGATGGTTCGCTTGGTGTTGTGTCTGGCCATAAAATATACTCACTTAATAGTCTCCAGGGAACTGCGAGGCCTTCCAGGCTATAACTCCCAGGCCCCAGCCCTCCTGCCTGGCGTGACACCTTGTTTGGTGAATCTGATTTGATTTTGATCTTAAATCTGCCCTAAATGTCTCAGAGCAGTAGCCACTGGGAGGGGGTGGGAGTGAGGGAGGGAGAGAGGGTTGCTGAGAATTATGACCCAGGCCCATTAGGAAAAGACAACCGCTCAGCACCAGCCCCTTCTAAATCACACCTGAGGAGACTCCCCTGAATCCGGAGGGCATGCCGGGAGAGCAGAAGCAGGGAGGCTCAGGCACCCCTCACTCTGCACAGGCCTCTCAGTAACTGCCATGACCTGGACATTCCTTCATCCCTGCCCAGCAGTTCTTTCCTTCCTTTGCAAGACCCTGAGAAGTGGTGCCCAGCAGCTACCGTATTACAGGGGGTGGGACCCCCATGGCGATAAGGGCAAAAAGCACCAAGTTTATAGTCCTCCTGAGAGAGGATGAGAGTCACTCAGGTGTTCCTCTGTGACCCCACCTCTTTTTCTCTGAGGAAGGGGTAGGCAAAGAAAAATGGAGAAGCAGGATTGCTGCGGCTTCCTCTCCCAGTAGAGCAGGTCACACCAGCTGCTGGCCAGAGGTAAGGTCCCTAGTCACGTCTATGTGCAGAGTGCAGAATGTCTTCCTACTCCAGGGCTATGGACAACTAAGGATCACCAGACATTTCCAGAAAGCCTCTGCCAATAAGACCATACAACCTAATAGGAGGAGAAAAGGAACTTGGAAAAAGCAGAGACAAGGTCAGAAGTAGAAGAAAACTTCAAACTCGAAGTTTTGAATAACAGTTCATGTATTAGAGCTCTAGCATAACAGCTCCTCGTGTAGAAAACCCTTCCCAAACCTCCTTGGAAAAAGTGAGCCCTCCCTTCTCTCTCTTCTTTTAGCCTTTGGGTCAAAAGACTGTTTAATGCGGAGGCTGAGGGCCTGAGCTCTGAAGTCAGACTGTCTAGGTTTGAATCTGGATTCCACTACTTACTGTGTGACCTTAGACAAGTTCCCTAACCTCCCTGTGCCTCAGTTTCCTTAACTATAAAGTGCAGATAATGAGAGTGCACACCTCTTAGGATCATGGTGAGAAGTATATTGTAAGAACTTGATAGATGGAAGCTGCTGTGCTCTTCTTTAGCATTTATTACCTAGCAGGGTGGAGCAGTGGGGAGGGGCTCAGGAAGTCTGCAGAATGATCACTTTCCATTAGGCCATGTCTTTTTAATTTTTCCAAGACCTAGGAATAAGTGAATGAATGAATGAATGAATGAATGAATGAATATCACTGTGCATGACAGTATGAGGGATGCAAAGACCCCAAGGCATGGTTTGTGCCCCCACAGCACTTACACTCTGGGGAGACAGGACACCCATCCCAGAGAGAATGTTTGGTGGCCCGGATCACAGATGACCACTAGGACCAGGGGTTCTGAGGGGGGAGTGACCAGATGTCTGAGGTTTGGGAGGGCGCAGACACCCTCCCCCCACCAACATCACAGCTCTTTAGGGAGCACTTAGGGACACTGAGGCTCAAAGGGCCACCATGCAAAAGAGCAGGGCACTACAAATCACTCCGTTTACTCTAAATTAACCCTTCTAAGGTTCTACTTAGAGTTCAGATTTCCTAGGTCACTTTGATCCCTGGGTATTAATCAATGGATCATTTAGTGTTAGTGGCTAGGATTCAAAAAAAATCATAAAGCCATGGTTTAATTTTTTTTCTTTAGAACTAGAGGAGCTTTAGAAACCAACTAACATAACTCCTTCATTTTATAGAAAGGAAAACTAAAGCTCAGAGAGATAAATGGCCTTCCTAAGTCTTCTGAGCTTCTCTCCCAAATGTTTCCTTGATAGTTTGTCATTGTATCCTTAGCCCCATTGTTGGTGGGGAGAAACAGGGATAATTTTCCCAGTTTTAGGGGATTGAAATAAAGAATTGACACCAAGATTGGTGAAATGCCTCATCCAGTCACACTACAGACCAGCAACAGAACTAATCAAACTGGGGATTCTGACCCCCAGGCCGGCCTCTCCCCAAAAGATCACCTGCTCCCCTCCCTGTCCAACCCCAGCTGGCCCCTACTGTCAGAAAGACCCTGAACCTATGATCTGTCCATCTGGAGGCTTCTTCCCAGCGGGAGCTGAGCACTGTGCAGGCCAAGATGCTCCTGCTGGGGTGGAGGGAGAGCCCCTACCCTGAGCTCCTGGCCAGAGCTGGCCCTCCACACACCCTCTGTCAACTGCCCCTCTCAGCAGAACACACCACAGCCCAAGAAGGAGCCTCGAGTGTCAGGGAGGCTCCAAGCTGGTATCAAGAGGATTTTCATAAACACAACTGTCTGTGTCTGGGCAGCCATGTGGAAAGTTGCAATATAACCCACTGATGTCATGTGGCAGGGGAAACAAGATTTCCAGAGGCAGCGTGCTGCTCTCCCAACCTCCAAATGGAGCAGAATCCCAGAGAGGCTTCTGAAAGAAAGGGAAGAAAAAACCCAGCAACAAATTGCAAAACAAAACCTTGGTTCCAAGGTCTTGAGGGGAAGGGAGGGAAGAAGATGGGGAAGATCTGGAGTCTCCAGGGAGTATGCTGGGCTGGGGCCCCTGGATCTCCCTCCAGGGCTCCATTAGAAAGGCATGGGCAGTCTGGGGTGGAGGAGCTGGTGTGCACTCACCTTCTTTGCCATCTAATACCTCAGATCCCTGCACTTTCAGAAAGCACCTTTGTCTTCCTCTTATCTCAGGCAGGATCTGTTCTCAGCTTGGACTAGACACCCACTCTCCTAGCCTTTAAGGACTCCAGGTTTCAGATTTCTGTAGCCCACTCTACCAGCAATTCTGGGCTCACATCTAAAGTCCAAGCAAATTCATCCTTCTGCAATTTAAACATAGCACTGGTCCTCTAGAGAAGTGGGACCCTGGCAGAAGAGGGGAGTGGTGTGGAGGTGTGAGGGTATGTCTTTCATCTCCTCTGTTGCTGTCTTGTAGGATATCACTTCATTTCTCCCATCTCTGCTGGCTCAGTCATGTAACTTCTCAAGGCTGCAGTTCTCTCATTTTTTAAATGGAAAAGAAGGAAAAATATTTAAGGTTGCTTTTAGCTCAAGAAACCTATTATTTTGCGGCTGTTTACAGGTAAGGAGCAGTAGTAGAGTAACACAGATTACATAAAGAATATTTTGTGGCTTTATTAATGTGTCTTGGGAGCTTTTAATTATAAAAGTAATCATTCTAATTGCAGAAAACTTGGAAACCAAGAGTAAACACTTAAAAAAAAAACAAACCACCTATTTCCCAAGTACAACCCAGAGATAATCTCCATTAACCTTCTGGAAAGTGTTATTTTAGCCTTTAGTCTTTGTATAACAATATATTTTTAAAGAAAAATATTATACTATAGTAATACTCTGCAGTCTGTACCTTAATCACTTTGAATTGCATGGTAACTATTTTTCTTACACCAAAATCCTTCTATAATATGGCATTTTCTTATATTTACACTTTTTCTCATGATTTTTAATATTCAGGCAAATCACAAATGAGAAGAAATGCTAATGGTCAATAAACATAAAAACCATTAAGCATCAACAATAATCAAAGACAAGAAAAGAGATATTGTTTTTACATATCAGATTAGCAGAGATTCTTTTAAAGAGCTGACAAAAATCTAGTTTGTTACCTAGATCAAGAAATGGACACTCTTTTGCAGGGCTGAAGGGTAAGAACCTATCTATCTGGAAGATAGTTTTATGTATCAAAATATAAAATATGCATGATTGTTTACTTAGCAGTTCTATTTCTAAGAATTTACCTGATGGGAATAATTGCTTAAGTATGAAAAAATATAACTACGAGAATGTTTGTTGAAGCATTATTTATAGTAGCAAAATTTTAGTGACAACCTAAATGTCAATCAATAGGAAAATGCTTCAGACACATACAAACAGCAAAATAGTACGCAATCATTAAAAATGATAATGTAGCTTTGTACTTATCGACTTGGAAAGATGTCTTTGACATCTTATGGAGTAAAAAAAAAATCAGATAACAGAATAACATGCAAAGTCTGAACCCACTTTACATAAAGTTATATGCACAAATCTATAGGTGTCTTACAGAAAGAAATGCCTGAAGCATTGCTGGCTCCAGATAGGAGGGGCTTAAAGGCTGCAATCTGGTTAGAACAGGGGAGTGGGGGTGGGGAGAGGATTTGGGGGTCTCACTTTGAAGCTGCATTTGCTAACAAACCAATCAAGTTTTCTTTTCCTTAGAATGCATGTTCATTTAGGATGGTGTGGAGGGACACTGATGGAGATTATGAATACCTCCATCTGCCAACAGATGTTAACCAAAATGTTAATAGTGATTATCTCTTAGAGGTAGAATTTGGGATGTTTTAATTTCCTCTCTGAACTTTTAGTTATTTAACTATTTTACACAAATATTTTGTAATATTTGTTGTTAGGAAAGGCTCGCAGTGCTGGTTTGTATGTTGTTTTGTTGTTGCTGGTTTTTGTTTTACAATATCCTGATGGCCTATATTTCCACATCTTGCCTGTCAACCTCTGCAATCTGATTAACTTTTCTCACCTTGCTGTTCCCCTTCCTCCCAGAACTTCAGTTCTCTTCTTCTGGGTTTGGGGTATCTGGGTCATTGCAAACCTACAGGAAGCTCCAGATTCAGAGCCTATAAGCATCACAATCCCCAAACTTGCCTGCCACCACCACTGTCAGAAGGATGGTGTGCAAAACTCTTCTCTCTGGGCTGACCAAGGGCACTTCCTAGGCTTTGGTTCTTGTTCCCTCACCTCCCTCTGCCACCTTCTTTCAGATTTTCCCCTTGGATTCTGATTCTACCACTGAGCTCTCATCAGACACCGAAGTCCCTGCGATCAATTCTGCTCCCGACCTCAACTCTGTTAATCCTGACAATACCCAACCTGGCATCTGGCCTTGTTTTGTCTTTCATCTTTGGCTTTGCTGCACCCTAGCAGTTTCAGGTCACCCCCCACTGCCCTAGGTGTGACTACGCTTTATCCTACTTGATCCAACAGTTCAAAAAACATCTATCGAGTGCTCATTATGTGCATGGCCCCTGGACTGGGTCTTGTGGACTTAGAAACTGTGACTCTAGGTCTCTACCCTCGTGGGGAGCTCAGTCTGTCAGAGGAGACTGAGAGATGGCTACTATGCTGGCAGCTGACACTGAGAGTTTCTTATTGCCAGACACTGTTTTAAATGCTTTGCATGTATTATCTCATTTAACCCTCACAATAACCCTATGAAGTAAGTACTATTGTTATATGCATTTTAAAGACAAGGAAATTCAGGCATAGAGAATAACTTCTCCAAGGTCACAGTGAACTAAGTGGCAGACTGGGAATTGGAACCCAGGTACTCTGGCTCCAGAGGCATCATGTTCATGTTCTATGAAAAAGTGAAACCACCTGCTGAGCACTGTGATAGACATTTATCCAAAGAGCTGTGACAGTTCAGCAAGATGAGTTATGCCTTCTCCTGGCTTTCAGACTCTTGGCTTCTTGCATGAGACCCAGACGCATAGCCAGTTTCCTCTTTACTGCTCACCAACCCAACATTTTTCTTCTATCTGTGTTCTGGTGGGACTTAGACCCAGCATCTATTCTCGGTGGCCAGTGCCTGTCAGGCTGGCCTCCAGTCCTGTGTCCACCTGGGCTGAACTGGAAGGCCCTGACTCTATGTCATTTCAGACCCAGCAGGCCAAGTGCCTGGTCCCCATCCCAGTGCACAGTGTTGGACCTAGAGCTTTCCACTTGGGTCAGGACTTCCTCCCAGTGCTCCATGGGCCTTCAATTGAGGAAAGGACTCATGAACAGTCCCCCATGGTCCTTCTGCTTCCATGGGCGGGACATGTTTTCTGCAATAAAGGTGTTCCAGAAATGCTTGGTTCAAACTAAAGGTTTGTAAATTGAATCCTATTCAGAATATATTGGAATAGTCAGGTAATGATACAGTAGCATTGAGTGCTTACTATATACCAGGCACTTTGCTTGTAATATTCACTTAATTCTGTAAGGCAGGTACCATTTTTATTATCCCCGTATAAACAATGAAGAAATCAAGCCCAGAGAGTTAACAGAGTTGCCCAAGGTCACACAGCTAAGGAGTAGCAGAGCTGACTCCTGGCTCGGCACTCAGTCTCAAGCCACCGCTCTTGTGTGTCTTCTCAAAGTAGTACTCAGTGAATCCTTAGGCAAACAATCTCTTGGAGATATAAATTTTCCAAGTTCCAGTTTCTAACTTTTGTCAAAGAAAGAAAGAAAGACCTCATTTCCTTGGCTCTATCCTCAGCCTCTGGGCTGGGGTGAGAGGCCATCTATGAACCCTGCTGGATGATGTGTAGGGAAGACAGTAGAGGGTGCTCACCACCATCCTCCAGGAGTGGGGACTCTAGAGCTTCCCCTTCCTCCACTGCAGAACGAGCATGGACGTGTGCACAAACACATACAGACGTGCATATGCACATTCATGCACACACACATACAGACACAGACATGCATGTGTACACACATGCACACACATGTGCGCTCTTCTAGTCTAGCTCAGGACTGCTCCTTTGACCAGAGCAGCTGCCTGGGCACATGGGACTGAGCCACTGGGAGCCTGGGCAATTGAGAGCAAGGCAGCTGAATAAAGGCAGCTAATACTATATCTATGATATGCAGCTTTGGTTGTCATAAACACTGCAGCTGAGTATTCCCGCGGGGACCTCCTAGTGGAGGAGATGGATACACTCCAGAGCAACCCCAGGGGCTTCACACGCAGCTCTGACTAAACTCCCTATAAAATCAATCCTGCCTTTCCACCAGTTGTGACAGCGTGTTCTAATATTAATCCGCTCTCCTTGTCAGTCAGCTCCCCCAACAAAGGCTTTAATGATCTTTAACCAGGCATAATAAACACTACACATTCAAGCAGAGAATGCCTGAGCCCGGGGAGCCCCCGCCCTTCACAACCTCCGTTTGGAGGTTCAAAGGGGACAAAGGAGACACTGTTGGCCCCCTTGAGCCACCGTCCTCTCTCTCTGCAGGATGGGCTATGGAAGACAGTCCCCAAGGAAGACAGGCTGGCTGGGTGGAGGGTGAGCGACAGGCCCTCGGCCCCCCTGCACGAGTTGCGGAAGCCGGGTCTCCTCCGCAGGATCCCAGAGGCTGCGGATCTGGACAGACTCCCTGGATGCTGATTGTTCCGGGCAGCCCTGCTTCTGCAACTCTGCCTCTTACTCCTTTATCTTGAGCATCTCCTCTGTGCTTCTGACAGCTCCTTTTTCTCTAGAGGGAAAGTGGATCTGAATGGAGGATCCTAGCAGCCAGGGGAAGAAGCAGGGGTGCCCGGGTTTAGCTTCTGTGCTTGTCCCTCTTGGCACCCCAAACCAGCACGCCAGGAGCTTGCACCCTCTCTCTGCTCCCCCTCCGCCCCCGTCCTTAGACACTCCATGCCAGATAGGGGCCCCAGAGAGGGGTAGATCTGGGATCAAACAGAGTGGCAGGCAGTGGTGGGGATGGGCAGACAGGTGGTGGTAGGGCCCAAGCTTGGGACCCTGGAGTGAGGAAATACACGGGAGGATGACTTCCACCTCCAAATCCATCTCTGCATCTTCCCTGCACTGGCTTTGGGAAGGCTCCCAGGGCTTCTGTCTCACACATGAACCTATTTAGGAGGCCACTGTACAAGCTGTCTGGTCTGAACCTCCCAGCAGACTTCCTGGGTGACAGCAAACTCAGAGCCTTGAGTTTGGCCTCTGACTTCAGAAAACAACCCAAAACAGCCTGAGTTTTTTTTTTTTTTTTTTTTTTTTTTTTTTTTTTAGACGAAGTCTCACACTGTCACCCAGGCTGGAGTGCAATGGCACCATCTCGGCTCACTGCAACCTCCACCTCCCAGGTTCAAGCAATTCTCCTGCCTCAGCCTCCCGAGTAGCTGGGATTACAGGCACCTGCCACCGTTCCTGGCTAATTTTTTGTATTTTTAGTAGAGACGGGGTTTCACCATGTTGGCCAGGATAGTCTCTACCTCTTGACCTCATGATCCGCCCACCTCAGCCTCCCAAAGTGCTGGAATTACAGGCATGAGCCGCCGTGCCCAGCCCAGCCTGAGATATTTAATGCAGCACACTCGCTGCTCTGGCCCACAGAAGGGCAGAGAGGCCTCCCTGGTAGTGTCCAGTTTTTCCTGCACCCCTGAGGGCCCCAGAGGGCTGCAAAATGCCTGGAGAAGACAGAAGTGATTTCACTCTTTCAATAAAACTTAATTTTTTTCACATTACAAATGAACATATTTTGCTTAGGAACATGGACAAAAATACAAAAATTAGCCTGACGTCATGGCTCATGCCTTTAGTCCCAGCCTCTTGGGGAGCTGAAGTGGAGGATCACTTTAGTCTGGGAAGTCGAGGCTGCAAGTGAGCCAAGATTGTGTCACTGCACTCATGACAGCCTGGGTGACAGAGTGAGACCCAGTCTCAAAAAAAAAAAAAAAGACAATGTAAAAAGTAGAAGGGGAGGTCATAACCTACATCAACCACTGTTAATATCAACCACTGTTAATATTTAAATGCATCTCTTTCCAATTTTTTTTTCTTAAAAGCCTTGACTCAGGACTTTGCCTTTGGACTTGTACCGGAGAACTTCCTCCTTCCCCTATGAAGGGGATCTCTTGCAAAAGACCATGTACAGGTCTCTGGTACAAGTCCAAAGGCAAAGTCCTGATTCAAGCCTTCCTTAACTCCTGTGCCTCCTTTTTCTCAACTACAAGAAGGAGATAATAACAGTATTTATCTTATAAGGTGATCATAAGAATTAAATGGGTTTCCTATACAAAAAGTACTTAGAACAGTGCCCCACATATAGTATACGTGAAATAAATGTGGTGGTGCTATTACTGATAATATGATTACAATTATTGGTACTATCTTCCCCATGAGGAATGGGGGTAGGGACCATTCACCCTCCCTGTAGCAGCTGTGGCTTCCCGGGTGGTAGCCCAAGCACCTAGCTGTGTAACAAGCAGGCAGGACAGTGCTCAAGAGAGGATGTTACTCTGGGAGGACTGAAGGCTACACAACACCAATCCAGGACTCTGACTTTGCTGGGGTGAAAAGAGAAGAGGGAGGACTACCCACCCCCAGGAAAGCTCTTATGCCCATCTAGCTCTGTGCCGGTGCCTCTGTGACAAGCAGCTGCTCCTCTGTCTACCTTGTCCCTGTACAGGTCGGGAATCCAACACCTCCCTCTTTTCCCCTGTAGCCAGCCCAGGCTGCAGATTGCCTCTATCGCTGTGGTCCAGTGGGTTCCTCCAATAGCCAGGGCTGGCCTGTGAAGGACACCTACTTGCCTTTTAAATTTTCTGACTTCAGGTGTCAGATGATCAGAACATCCCTGGAAGGAGCCTCGGAGAGCCTCGGGATCTAATGATAATCACAGCTCATACTGAATCAGCACTTACTATGTGTCAAGCCCTTTGCTAACTTCTTTCCATATATTATCTCATTTAATCCTCACAACAAGACTATGAAGTGAGGAACTGTCATGATCTCCATTTCACAGATGAAACCATGGCTCAGAGTGATTGAGTCATCTGCCCAGGATTGATGCCCTGCTGCATCTGTTATGGAGGCGACTTGAATTTCACTATGGAGAGGTTGTCCTTTGTTCTGGAAAACATTGCTGAGGACCTTTTAGTATTCTACTACTATTCGTCTAGGGGAATGATGCCATTGTTAACCTGAATGCTGAAAAATGAAGTGTTTATTTTGATCATGTAAGCTGGGTATATCTTTTATCTGAAACATAAGAAAAGACAAATGAGAAGAAGAAAAAACGGAATCCCAGAGAGGGCAAGTCACTTTCCCTGACCACACAGAGCTAGAAACAGAACCCAAGTCTCCCCAATCTTATGCTCTTTCTAGAACTTCCTGCTCCTCCTCTGTCCTCTTCCAGAGGGCAGAAGCCAGAGACAATGTCGCACACTTCTCTGGTATTTGCCACGCAGTATTCAGACCAGCCTGGGGCTCACAGTAGGTGCACACTCAGTCCCGGATAGCAAATTAAGGTTAACCCTCTGCAGGAGAGCTAGAAGCACACATTGAGTTGTAGATCCAAGCTGCCACCTGTCATGGGTGGAACCAAGCTCTTTGCCAGCCTGAGCCCAGCCTAATGCCATAATTCTGGAAAGCCGAGTCTCCATTCCATGGCCCCTGTTCTCTCTCCACCTTCACCAAGTCCACCTGCTCTTTCTTCTCCTTTTCTCCTTCCCTTTCCTCCCCTGAAAAACACTGCACATTCCCAACCCAAGAAGGTGTCCCCTGAGAGGCTAATATAGTACAAAAAAAAAATCCCAGAGAGGGAGAGCTGATTGGATTTTTGGTGATGCCGGTGCCTGATTTCCTCTGGGCCTTGCCTAATTTCTGCCATTCAGAGGCTGGGGACTTATTTCCCACTGCCTAACAGTGACTGCCTCAGACTGAGCTGTCCCTGGGACCACAGACTAGAGGCAGGCGGCTCAGACAGGCTTCCTCTAGCAGTGGTATATCTGGATGGTGGTAACTCTGCATTTTTATTGAGGAAGCGAGTTAATGGGCATGTAAAACATACACAACTTGTCAGCCCGTTAGCTGCTGCCATTGCCACTCCTGCCTCAGGCTCAACTAAATTGCTCATTCACTTGCTCTCTTCCTCCCTCTCCTCACCTTGTGTTTTTTTTCTCTCTCTCATTTTGCTTAGGGTCTCTTTCTCTCCTCCCAACATGCACCTCCCTCCCTGAACAGCTGAAGAGTTCCTGGGAACATTTTTATTTATCTATTTTTAATGATTTTCCTGGGCATCTAGTTCCAGAGATGTCTCAGCCTCGGAAGCTCTGCCGCTTCTGCTAAGTTAATGCTTTGTCTTCTGACCCTGACCAGGAGGCCAACGTCCAAGGACAGCAGCAGTGCAGAATGAGATTCAGCCCAACAAAAGAGGGACACATAGCTTGGGAGCATTTTCCAGATGCTGATACCACTGTCTACATGGACACACCTTTGTTTGCACACCATCCTCAACTGTCCACATTGGCAGGCACACTGGTAGTGTGCACCCACCCTCGACAATCACAATCCTACACATATGCTCACGACTGTCCATTTCCACATGCATACTCTCCACCACTTACATACCCCAATAACCAAAGCCTCCTTGCACACTTCCAGTGCACATGCACCCTCACAGGCCATGCACACCTCCCGGATACACTCAGCCTCAACAAGCCACGTCTGCAATGCACACTCTGGCATACACATCCACCGTAGGCAGCCTATGTCTGCATGCATACCCCCAACATACATATTCCCTGTGTATATTCTCCCCAAATCCCTATATCTGTTGAATATTTACATAAACCATCACTCCCACCAGCCCATCTGCAATTAGGTCTTTCATGTATACTTCGCGTATATTTGTATACACCTCATGTACACATGCATGCTATATCCCATTCTACATATTTATATCCCATAAACATAAACCCTCAACCCCCATTTGTATGTCTCATGTAAACATCCCACAATATTTTATTATCTGCATGTTAACATCATATGTATCTACATAAGACCCCATTTCTGGGCCCATGATCATATTTTAACATCTTCTTATCTGCATGCACATTTCAAATGGACACCCCCAAATACCATACCTACATGTGCATGCATATATGCCCTGCACTAACACCATGTCTGCTTACATACACCCTAACTCAGGGACTTGCACCTAAACCTGCTGTTTCCACATGCAAATGTAGCCATGTATTAATATGATTCCCTCTACTAGACCATGGCTCTATTGAATACCCACTCTCGATTCAATTTAATGCAACTAAATACTTTAATTAAATCTAAAGTAGACTATGAACCCTTACTAAGGATCAGACCTTGTGATAAGTGCTGGAAAGTTGCAAATGAAGAAGAGCAGCTCTTACCCTCAAGGAGCTCCCCAGTCAGGAAGAGAAATTCAAACAATTACATCAGAGTGTGATGCGCTCAGTGACGGAAGTATGTACACATCCAAGCACACACCTTCCATAGCTCCAAATTTACAGGAACATTCTACATGCACATCTTAGACATGCAAATGGGCACAGCCGAATTCACAGGCACACACATCCCCACTCGGTGCCCACATCCCACAGTTTTAACCATGATCAGTTGCTTTAGTTAAGGCACGGTGGCTTACAGTGTCCCCTGTCAGGATCTTCCCCAGGTAATGCTAGAGCTGCCACTAGGGCCAGGATGTTCACCTCCAGCCATGGTTGCTGCTTGGATGGAATTTCCACTCTTGGGCTGCACACTGAGTACCTAGTCCAGCAGTGACAGGCCCTCAGGTACAGGGAGTGATCTCCCCAGTAGTCACCCAGCTTCATTATCAGCCTGACCTCGTACAAGTCACAGGCCTTGCAGTTAACCTTTTTGCTTGCTTCAGAGGTTGCTGTTGCCACAAAGAGGCCAAGGGTTCTCTCCTGCTCACTCTTCCTTGGTTGGGTGGTTGGCACTAAGAGCTCTCTGATATGGTTATTTTCAAAAGCAAATCCAATTCTAGTCTAGATTCCTAGAACTTCGGCCAGGTGTGGTGGCTCACGCCTGTAATCTCAGCACTTTGGGAGGCCGAAGCGGGCAGATCATGAGGTCAGGAGATCGAGACCATCATGGCTAACACGGTGAAACCCCGTCTCTACCAAAAATACAAAAAATTACCCAGGCATGATGGCATGTGCCTGTAGTCCCAGCTACTTGGCAGGAGAATCGTTTGAACCCGGGAGGTGGAGGCTGCAGTGAGCCGAAATCGTGCCACTGCACTCCAGCCTGGGCAACAGAGTGAGACTTTGTCTCAAAAAAAAAAAAAAAAATTCCTAGAACTAAGGAAGGGTCAAAAAAAACTATGGCCTACAGGACAAATCTGGCCCACCATTGTAAATAAAGTTTTATTGGGCATTCATGCCTATTTATTGACATATTGTCTGTGGCTGCTTTAGCACTGTAATGACAGAGCTCAGTGGTTAGAAGTAAGACTGTAAAACTTCATTAGCTGGTCCTTTACAGAAAAAGTTTGCCAACCCAGTGTAAAGTGGGAGGCAATAGCCCCACTCTGGTCTTCTCTGATCATACACCTTAAGAGGAAAACAGAAAGGGTAGGCAGAAGGCAAGGAAAGTAAAGGAATTCAAATACTGTCTTTAACTCATCCAACGAATATCTATTGAGTGCCTCCAATATGCCAGACACTTGGCTGGGCACAGGGTTATAGCAGTTAATAAAACAGAGCTCCTGCTCTCCTGAAGTCCTCAGTCTATTGGGAAACACTGAATTACATCTTACACAAGTGACTGACAATATAGTGAGAATTATTATAAATATCAAGAAGGGGAAAAGTGGGGTTTGTTGAGGCCAGAAAAAAAAACTTAGAAGTCCTTTGATGATTGAGCTCAAATGTGTGAGAAATCACAGGTGGAGGGATTGGACAAACTCTCTGGATACTCCAAGGTGAGACCTGGGGCCCGTAGAGCACAGGAGTTTCAGGCAGATGCCGTCTCAATGTGAAGAAGAGCTTTCTAACCTTCCGCACTGCCCTACAATGGACTCTAAACCACATGGGGTGGTGTGTCCCATATTATTAGGGAAGAAACATCATTATTATGGATACAGAGGACTGATGCTCAAGATTGGCCAACATGACCTCTGAGGTCATTCTGCTTTTGAGAGGCTCAGAGACCAAGTGTGAGCGTCACCACTGCCTCCCAAGATGGTGCCAGGTTAAGCTCTGCCATATTCTCTCCCTCCTTCTCAGGATTCCTTGCCATGCTGTGGCAGATATAAGAGCACCCTCTCTTTTGGTTTTTTTCCTTATATTTTCTTTTCTAATTCTGGTGTGGGTGTGCAGGGCAAGCTCTCTTGTTCTGACTCTTGGGCAGCCATAAATAGCACCTTTCACAGGGTGCTATAAGGGTGTCCACCACTCCTCTGGTCATTATGCATTAAACCTTACTGTCCCTGAAAGTGAGTTTCCATACCAGCTGGCTTCTAGAAAGACCCTCAGAAACTTCTCTTGCCCTTTCCCATTGGACCCCAACTTTCTTCTACTTGCTCTTTCCTCTTTAGTTCCAAACTCTTCCAGCCCTGTGTTGAGCCTTCCAGACCCTCTCCTCTCTGGGACCTCAGCCACAGCACCATGCCTGATCCCACCTTGCAAAGAATTCAGAGGAAGACATCAAAGCTCTGGCCCTTCCTTAATGCAGGATTGTGAGTGCCCTTTCCTTGCTCATTCCATGCCACCAGAGAGAGGCTGAGCTCCCAGCTCTGGACACTGAGGATATGGAAGAGGGCAAGAGAAAGGAGAAGCTGGCAGAAAGAATAAGGCAAGATCCAGAGGAAAAAAAAGAAGGAAACAAAATGCAAGGCAGACACAGGGGCAAATGGGGAGAGCCTTAGGAACTCTATGTTTAAGTGGTCTGATAATTAAATGAATAGTGTTTGGTGGGGGAGCCCACCTTTCAAAATCCCCACTGGTGGTAAAGCATATAAAAACCTGAATAGCAAATATTTACTTGGAATTAACACAGAGCAGATTCCATCAGGCAACCTTGGGGCTGTTTCTGGAGTCTTACCTTAATGTCTTGTGTGGCATGGGAGCCCAGGCGGGCACTAGACCTGGCGTAATATGCTAAACAAATCTAATGGTGTGCTTTATTTCCCCCCTCAGCAGAACTCTTAATTATGTATCTTGCAAGTGCACAGAGCAAATGGATTAGCCACGGCAGCTGTTTGCTGCTAGAGCAGCACCCTCCCCAGAAATCTTTGCAAGGAGACCATGAGCCAGCCCCACAGGCTGGGCCAGGGAGCTGGCAGGAGTCTGGAAAGAGCAAAGGTAGAGGCTGTTACAGAATAGGAGTCCTCAGCCAGGAGATGTCTGTTTCCTGGCACCCCAGAAGGAGAGGTAGGATGTGATTAAGGGGTGTGTGGTAGTGGAGGCCAGGCCAGTCTTGCAGCTGCATGGGCTGAGGCAAGCTCTTTGAAAGGTTTCTCTGCTAAGGCCCATCTCTCCTAGTCTCCCTCCCAGAGCCATGCCTGAAAGACTCACCTGGCCTACCAGCCAGGATGTTGTCTAGTAGGATGACTCCCTACTGCCCCCTTAGCACCTCCTAGCAAATTGCAGGAACCCATGTGTCAGCGTAGCTAACTGTGACTTAGTGGAGTAGATGAGAGGGACTGGGACCCATGGGGGAAGAACAGTCAGGAAAATTCAGAACTTGGGCTACAACTGGGGAAGGCAGGCCAATGAAAAATCAATAGAAGGTGCTCTAAGGATGTGGGTATAAGGGCAGAAACCCATTTTGAAGTAACAATATGGGGACTATGCTGAAGACCTGCAGATGGGCAGAGCAATGACACAAAGCTGGACACTGGCCAGGGACAGAAATATCACTGAGACTACCTGTCCACCAAACTCAGAGAGGTCAGAGGTGCTGATGTGCGTGTGTAAGTGTGATTGTGTGTGTGTGTGTGTGGCATGCACACATGCATTGAGCAATCTCGGCCTAGGGCCTAAAGATCCTTCTCCACAATGCCTTTGGCACTGACATCTTGAGCAGGAGAATTCCAAGCAGGCATGGAAGTTACCCTACTCTAACAAGTCCCTGGGATTTCGTACCCAGGACCTGGGTTTGCGTCCCACTCGACCACTCACTAGCAGCTCTCATAACCTCTCTGGGCCTCAGTTTCTCTTCCTGTTTTAGCATGTGAAAGATTAGCATGATGCCTCAAACTTATCAATAACAATATTTGCATCTGAGTGTTGAATGGTCATTTTACCTATAATGTATTTCTCCAAGGGTCATAGGAGGGCTATTCATTGAAATTCATGAAACTGCTTTATAAACTGAAAAATGCAAGAATAATCCTAACAATAACAGCACTTATTGAGCACTCGCTATATGCCAAGCAATATGCGAGGTGTTTTACATGTATTATCTCATTCTGTCCTCACAATAATCCTATGATATAGATACTATTAGTATCCCGATTATTCAAATGAGGAAACTGAGGCACAAGAGAGGTTACCTAAATTCCTGAAGGTTGCATGACTAATACGTGGTGAAGCCAGGGTTCAAACGCCAGCATCTCACAGTGTTACTGTTATAAGACAGTTGCCTGGAACTGGGGAGCTCAGGAAAGAACAGGAAGCAGCAAGCTCATGCACTGCCCAACATCATAGGAAATCAGTGGCCAAGGCAAAGCTTTAGGCTCCAGGCATGTAAGCAGCCTGGACTAAGGGCATATGTTACATTCAGAAGTCAGAATCAGGCAAGTTTAGAACAGAAGCACTCTGCAAAGAACAACAAAGCTTTGAAACAAGGCAACACTGCTCTCCACGCTCACCAGATGGCGCTGTGCAGTGTTCCCAGAAGCGTCTATTCGGTTTCATTCAACCAGAGAAATCATGGAGCACTTAACAGTGCACCAGGCTTGGGAGATGGACGACAGAAAGCCATGGTCCCTGCCCTTGTGTAGCTTACAGCCTACCAAGAAAGGTTGATACTACACAAGGAATTGCAAGAGTGATGAGTTTAAAGGAGAAAAAGGTTTGGATGTATATGTTAGAGTAATGCTAACTGCAAAAACAAAAAGACCCCAAAATGTATTATGGCTCAAATTTAAGAACTTTATCCCTCACTCATGGAACAGAACACAATGAATGCTCCTGATTGATAAGAGCAGCTGTCCTCTTCATTTCTTCCAGAGTTAGGCTAACAACAGCTCTGCTGTCTCCAGCATACATCCCACAAGGGCTCCCTGGGGACCACCATCCTAGTCAGCCAAAGGTCACCATCCCAGTCTTAATCTTTTGCAAGAAAGAGTGTGCCCAAAGGTTTTCCTAGGCCAGGCCTAGGAGGGGCACACATCCCTTCCACTCCCATGCAAATGACTAGACCTCAGCCAGTTGCCACAGCTAACTCCACAGGGACAGCTGAGAACCCGGGAGGAAGAGGAGGCCATGGATTTGATGAACTGTTAGCCAACTGTCCCTGTGGGCTACAGAGGATCCTTGCACAACACATTCCCTCTGCTTGGAATTCCTCACCTTGCCCAAATTCCCTTCTTTTTACTCAGCAAACTCCATGCCTTTATAAACAATGGTATATAATACTGTATTAGTCTCTTCTCATGGGCTGATAAAGACATATTCAAGACTGGGCAATTTACAAAAGAAAGAGGTTTAATGGACTTACAGTTCCACATGGCTGGGGAAGCCTCACAATCATGGCAGAAGGCAAGGAGGAGCAAGTCACATCTTACATGGATGGCAGCAAGCAAAGAGAGAAAGCTTGTGCAAGGGCACTCCTCTTTATAAAACCATCAGATCTTATGAGACTTACTATCAGGAGAACAGCAGCATGGGAAAGACCTGCCCCAATGATTCAATTATGTCCCACCAAGTCCCTCCCACAACACATGGGAATTCAATATGAGTTTGGGTGGGGACACAGCCAAACCATTTCAAATACTCAATTTTAATTTCTTTCTCTTCTCAGACATTTAATACCCTTCTGTTCTCAAAAGCCCTATAAAAATTGTCACTCATACACAACTTACACTAATGGTGCCTTGGGAAGTCAGAAGGTTTTTGATCACATACTGGGCAAATCTGGGCAGGCAGCAAATCAAGCAGAAAACAAGACCTCAGGAGAGGGCTCCAGAACTGAGGCAGGGACAGGAATTCAGAACCACAAGGCATCAGCAGAACACAAGGCCACCCAGAGAACCCTCAAAACTATGGGGGAGAGGGACTCCCCAGAGGTGTGTGGGATGGAAGCTCAGATTATTTTATTTAGGTATTAAGAAGAAAGTGAAGGGCTATTAATGAAATCTGGAGGAAACCTAGGGACGTTAATGAAGACTCTAACACAATATGTTTCACAAATGTTCATTAGATCAAAGACTAAGACACATTATTTATTATTGTGTACCAAGTACTGTACTTCAAAAAAAAAAAAAAAGAAAAAACCTCAACAGATGGGGTCTTGCTATGCTGCCCAGGCTGATCTAGGACTCCTGGCCTCAAGTGATCCTCCCACCTCGGCCTCCCAAAGTGCTGGGATTACAGGCATGAGCCACTGTGACTGGCCCTTCCAAGGACTGTACTTCACAACAGCCCCTTAGGTAAGAATTATTATGCCCAATTGACAGATAAGAAAATCACCCCAGAGACAACTGCACAGACCATAAACAGGAGAGCTGAATTCAAGTTCAGGTTCTTAATCACTATACTGCCTCCTGCCTAAATGAGAGAATGAGTAGAGAAGGGTAAGAGGACAGTATTGGGTAAGAGCTTGGGACAAGGGTGGGCACACTGGAGATGCAACTGTAACAAGGGATCAAAGTTTTGAAAAGCTGGACTTCCTGGAGAGAGGGCAGCCTGCCAAGAAGGGCACAGACAGCCTCCAGGTGCCTGTGGGAGGTAAGCTGGTGATTCCAGCTTGCCAGCCGCCCCCAGGGGAGAAGGCAAAAGCCTGCTCACCCAGACGGTGGTTGCTCCTCTCTGCTGGGGCAGAAGGAAGGGAGCTCCTGGCAATGCTTGACTTGCTAAGCCTCAGGGGAGAAAAACCAGGGAGTTTGTGAGAGCAGCTCCCTAAGGTGCCTCAGGCAGGATGCAGCACTTTCCAGCAGAGAGTGAAATCAGGAAGAAGCGAATCAAGACCAGATGGAGTTAGTGTTCCAGCAAGTGCCTGTGGTTTTAGAAATGAAGGAGAAACATGGATTGAGGCCAAATTCAGTCCTCGGGGTTCCACAAACCTGCAGCCTCTGGGGAATTACGCAGACATAGGACATGGAAGCTCAGAGGCATCTTAGAGATCATCCTGTCCTTGCTGCTCATTCCACAATGGGGAAAACCAAGGCTTAGAGAGAGTAAGGTAGTGAAAGGGCTGGGAACATCTCCCAGATCACGCAAAGGTAGTGGGCACACAAAGGGCCCGCATGGCTCTCTTCTCCTGCATCGGCACTGCTGAGCTCTGCTAACTGAAGCATTTCAGAGCTGCTGAGGTGCAGGTGCCTCTATGCCAGCTCCTCTCCATTTTCCCCCTTTCCCACTACCTCAGTCCCTACTCCAGCCCTATTCCAGGGCCTCTGAGTGCTTTGGTAGCTGGGTGACCCTGGCAAGACACTTAGCCTCTCTGTTAACCCAATTCCTTCACCTATAAAATGAGGAAGAAGAACAAGAAAATCTCTAAGTCCCAATGCTTGGCCTGTTGAGGAGTTAGACCTTTGCCAAACCCCTTCCTGCGCCTTCAAGGGCCACAATATAAGTTCAAAGGCTGAAATTGGGAGAAGTCAACCAAGATTGTCCCAGAGGATGCACAGGTCTTTTCCTAGCATCGGTGGGGCCCAGGACAAGGATGCAAACAGAGGCCCACAAACCATAGGTCTAAATATTTAAAAGGTATGAATCAAGATAACAAACTTTGATAAATATGTTTACCTTCTGCTATAAATTGAGTGCTTGTGTTCCCCTAAAATTCATATGTTGAAATCCCAGCCCCTAAGGTGATGGTGTTAGGAGGCGGGACCTTTTGGGAAATGTTTAGGTCCTAAGAGTGGAGCCCTTATAAATGAGATGAGTGCCCTTATAAATGTGGCCCAAGAAATCTCTTTCCCCTTCCACCATGTAAGGACACAATGAGAAGCCACCATCTGGGAGCCAGAAAGCAGACCCTCCCCAGACACTGAATTTGCCAGCACCTTGATCTTGGAGTTCCCAGCCTCCAGAACCGTAAGAAATAAACTTCTGTTGTTCATAGGTTACCTAGTTTATGATATTTTGTTATCACAGCCAGGACATACTAAGACATCCTCCTACCTTGACAAATACACTTTCATGCATTTGTCAAAATATAAGTATAAAGTCATGGATTTCTTTTATTATGACTGAAAGTTGGCAAATATCAAAGATAGATGAATTTAATTATTGCACATGTTTGGGTGCTGACAATGTTTGGATGAGTAATAAAACAAAGATAAAATAATTCAGAAACCATTATATATTTACTCCGAAATTATTTTTCTTGCCTTTATTTAAACAGAATCCCTAATTATGTTGTTATAATTAAGATGTTTACATAATTTGTATTCTATTGAGATCAACGCCAACTTAGACAACATTTCTTGAATCGTTGTAGTTCTTAAATCGTTTTTTCATTAACTTCAATTGGGAAAAACTTCTCTGCTGAGGCAGTAGAAATTTGAAAAGACAATTTAAAGCCACACTTCTATATATTCAGAAATGACCATTGAATTTTACTTGTTTCCAAACAGTATACTGTGGTCACATATGATAAATTATCATTTCAGAAAATACTATAAAATAGTTTATTTTCATCACTGTTTCTTATAGCAATATCTAAATTCATAATGTAGAGAATCTGTGTCAGTCTGTATCACACTTTATACATGTTATATCTAGACATTTAAGAAAAATATAAGTTGTTTAATGCTGCAAAATGATTCTCAGTTTTTACAAGCAACTATTGCAAATACCATGCTAATTAGTGAATACCTCCAGAACCACGAATTTAAACACAAAGAAAACAAGAAAATAGATGCTCAGCACTGTGGATACTTCATTATGAAAGACTCTATTGCACCCATGCTATCTGAGAGGAAGGATTTGACAGGTAATTAATTGGTCTTATATCTAAGCATTCCCACTGCTTCAATCCCTGGTTCCCCCTCAACCCACTCCAAAGCATTGTCTCTCCTTTGTGGGCAACAGCACAGTCCACAAACTTTCATGGCATTCTGACTCAGCTGCCTTTTGTTTCAAGGACATAGGGCAAAAGACATATAGAAGCACTTCTCTGGGGCCTAAGCAGGGTTAGTCTTGGGTGTGGATGTTTAGGGTTAGGGATCATTCCAAGCCAGGGGTGAACACGGGAATCCAATAACAGAGGAACCTATGTGTTCTTTAATAAACCTGTTAGGGGAGAGGGTCTAAATGGGCCTTTCAAAGTGCAGAGGCCAGGTGAAGTTCTCCATTTGCTCAGATAAGGATGTTATATTAGAAGTCATTTCCAAGTTCTTTTGGGGAGCATGTGACAGCAACCATTTCATCCTCTCCTGCCCCATGCACTTGCCCACCCAGTCTCACCAGACTACTCAGACTTCTCTGTGATGCACTGTTGCCCCTCTGTCATTCTGTTCATGTGCTCACCTCTGCCTGAAATGTGTTTCCCCTTTTTCTTTGTCTATTCGGGTCTTATACAGTTTATACTCAGTAGGGCATAAATCTGATTGTTCTCACACTGCTCATAAAGACATAGCTGAGACTGAGTAATTTACAAAGGAAAGAGGTTTAATTGACTCACAGTTCAGCATGGCTGGGGAGGCCTCAGCAAACTTACAAGCATGGCAGAAGGGGAAGCAAACATGTCCTTTTTCACATGGCAGAAGCAAGGAAAAGTGCCGAGCAAAAGGGTGAAATGCCCCTTATAAAGCCATCAGATCTTGTGAGAATTCACTCACTATCACGTGAACGGCATGAAGGTAACCAACCCCATGATTCAATTACCTCCCACTGGGTCCCTCTCACAATACGTGGGGATTATGGGTCCCATCCCAATTCAAGATGGGATTTGGGTGGGGACACAGCCAAACCATATCACCGACATTTGTTTTTCTAGCTACACCTTCCATCGTGCTCTTTGGAATCTCTCATTAACAAACTCATAGACAGACACCTTATACTCCTAGTCACTTTCCTGGGTCTGGAGCCATTAGTGCTGAGAACAGGAAGGGAAATTAGGAGAAATAGCTGGAGTGATTTTAATAACTGGTGGCCTGATCCCATAGGGAAATCTCTAATTGGCTCAGCCTGCTTTCATCTCCTGCTGGTGGCTCTGCCCATGTGATGATTTCTGTGCACAAGATACACATTTTCTTACATAGGTGTTCTATGTCACCTGCCCCTCTTGGCACTGATGTCGGGAAGCGACAGCGTGGCTACCTTGGCCCCCTGCCTAACTCTATCCCCCAACCCCTAAATGAAGGCTCTCCCTTCGTTTAGTGGCCACCTAGACAGGCCCACAGAAACTCCTCCTCCTCTGTTCCTTGCTCTTTCTGATCCATGACCTTCTGGGTCTTCTTTGGGGCCCTTTGAGAGCAGAGGAGGATTAAGATTCAAGGGAGACTGCCCTATCTTCTTCCCAGGCTCACTATTCTACAGTTCTTTGTGGCCTTGGTCCAAGCTGTTTCAACAAGCCACTCTGCTTCTTACTTCCTATCACCCCTACTCCCACTTCAGAAATCTCCAGGAAAAAAGCAAGCAGAAGACACAGAGCAAGCGTTCCCAAGAGCCCGCTCGCCATCCTCAAATCCAGTCGAAGCACTGCCATGTTTCATTTTGCCTGGGAGTGAGATGTAAATCTCTCTTCTTATAGGTACCCCAATCTCCATCAATAATTCCTGTAGAGCCCCCTCCCCCTCACCTGGCTCTGGGAGGGAGTGAGAATGTCTCAACAGTCTCTAAAAGACCATTCTAAAAGAATGGTTTGCTCCTCTCTCTTCTTCCGTAGCCTGGGATGTTGGGTACTAGGAAGTGGTGAGGAGTTGGTGACACAACCAGATCTGCCTCTTAATAACCTCTGAAGAAGTCCATGTGGTTGATGTCCCTCTTTAGAATGTGGTTCTTACCACTTATTGTACGCAGCTTTCAATCCCATCGCCAAGTCAACATCCTAATACATTTGCCTAGTGTAGGTCCTTCAAGGGCAGTCAAGTTCCACCGCTCCAGAGTGTGCCATAGCCCCCCAAGCAGCCAGTCTTAATATCTGGCCTCCTTTGCTGTTTGCAACCTCTTTCTTTGGCATGTGAGTGCCTAAAGGGCAGGGACAGGGGCTTATGCATCTCTGTATTCCCAGGACCTTGCACCAGATCTGGCACCTCTCAAGCCCACAACAAAAATTTGTTGGATGAATAAATAAAATAAACAAACTTAATTAAGAAATACTGAATAAGTCAACTATTGAATAAAGAAGGAAATAAATAAATGAATGACTGAAGGAATGAATGAGCAAGCCCAGAATCTGACTGGGTCCCCCTCTTGTCTTCCAACCTCCCATGAAGCTCTCAGGAAGCCCATTTGCAGATGGCCCTCAGCTCCTTAGATTCCAGGAGAGCAGGCTGCCAAGCCCATGGATATGGAACTGTTAGCTCAGGAGGCAACAGCCTCACCGTGTAAAATCACAGTCTATTCTAGCCAAATTAACTAGGTAATACTCTGCATTGGTGTAAAATTCTCCATCAAACCATGAAGACTGGCGTTTAAAACATTTAAGACCCGAGAAGGGGAGGAGAGGGCAAGAGAGACCATTGCTTTTCCTGGCAAGTAATGGTGAAGGGTTTCCCAGCCTGGCTAAGCAGGGAGGAGCCCCACCTGGGATTCTCAAAGCCAGTGCCCGCTCCATGGCCCTGGCTGGGCCTCCTTGCCCAGAGCTCCTCACAAGGTCTTTCCATTCTTGGGGTCACTGACCCTACACTGGGCCCTCCTGTGGACATTTAGTTGGATGATGCTGAGGGCAACAGACAGAAGGAAGACTAAGCTGGAATCTCCCCAGGCAAACACACTATGGCATTTCCTGACACCCCACCCCCACCCCCAACCCTCCTTATGGGGAAGCCACCCCTGCACCGATTCCAGAGCACCCTTCATTTTTAGAACCCAGAAGATTCAGCACCTTACATTCCCAGTGGTCCCCGGGGCTCCCCCTAGTGGTCCCATAATTGAAGTGAACAGAGACTATCCCTGAGTCTTGGCTGGATGTTACAAAGAGCGTCTTTTTCTGTCAATAACATTTATTGGGCACCTCCCACAGCCAGGTGCTAGGACTCTTGCGAGGGGTCACAGGCCTTGATTACAGGTAGCCTGTGAGCCTGTGGGGCAGTACCGTGTGTCTTTGCCTTTCTGGTGCCCACGATGGCATCGAGTCAGTGCTGGCAAACGCTGTAACAGATACTTGCATTCAGCAATGAAAAGTGAGTAACAGAAACAGTGATACAAGATACCTCCACGTACACCCATCAAACTAGCAACCACTCATCCCAACCCCTCGGGGTTTGGTCCTGGGGCCCCCCGCAGGAGGGGGAGAAAAGGAGGCAGCCTCCCGGGGGATTATTCTGTGCTGAGGTAGCATACTGGCTGCTGTGCCCTGGGGAGCCAGCTCCCTGCATAAGTGCACAGATAGACAGATAGATCGTATTAAGCATACAACATTCAGGGGCTTCATTTGGAAAAGACACTGATTCTAAATGGCTGTTTGCCATTGACAAGGCACATCACCAAGGCTAACACAGACAGCTCTGGGTTATCCAGCTTGTATTCCTGCCACCCCTCCATCCCCTGTGTGGGCACACACATGCACCCTAGGGCCCCACTTGCTCTAGCCTTGTGCCCAAGCTGATACTGCATTCCGGGCGGCAGACTCTCTTGGCAGAGACCAGATGCCAGCAGATCCCTCCCAGTCCCCTGGGGATCTCAGGCCCAGCTGTAGTAGCCAGGCAGCCTTGGGACCCTACAGTCCCCACCCATCCCCCACCCCCAGAGCTCATCAACACAACTCCCCATCTCCCTGTCCCCTCTCCCACCCCATCCTCCCTCTTTACTGCTTATGCCTGTGTAGGCAGGAGGCAAAGCGATGCGAATACATTAACATTTCCTTAATTCTATCTGCGCCTCCAAAACTCTGAGTCACAACTGGGTGGGTTTTCGTGCCTGGTGAACTGTCAGCCTCATTCAGAAATGCCATTTTCTACTTTGCTCCTGGATCAGTGAGAGGACAAGTGGCGGGTGGGGGGGCACAGGGGTGGGAAGTGGCACACCCAACACTGACTGGCCCTTGACTGATGACAAGATTGAGGCCCCTGCGGTCCCTAGGAGAAGCTGTGTGAGTTTCTACTGAGAACCCTAGAACTTTGCCTTTGTATAGCAATGTTTACATTTTACAACATGCACTCACCTACCTTATTTTGTCATTTGTACATCCATTTCATATAAGTGAAAAGTGAAGTACAAAGATCTGAAATGCCTTGCCTGGATATGACACAGCTAATAATGACAGAGTCAAAGCTAATATTTTTATCTTCTGGGTCCAAGTTCATGCTACGCCTCCTGACCTTGCCGCTGCTGGAAAACTTCCAAAAATGTCACCTTTTCCCTGAAGTTTGAGAGTTCAAGTTTGACCTTGTCACAAGATTCATGCAAAGGAGACTTCAAACACAGATTTTTGGCCAGGAGTTGTTTTTCTTTTTTTTTCTTTTTCTTTTTTTTTTTTTTCTGATGTGTTTCTGGATGTTTTAGGCAGAGCACAATTTCTCCAGCTGCTCACATGGTCCCCACCCCCTGCTGTGTTATAGGACCAGTTCCAGTTCACATGTGTCCATTTCCTGCCTGGATCTAGAATTTGAACTTCACACAAGGTTTCTGTCACCTAAGGCCAGTTCTCTATTCATACAAAGAAGGGGGGCACCAGTGGAGTGTGATCTCCATGATGCTGGCCAGCCCCCTTTGCTCAAAAATGACTCACTTTTAACACATATCAATCCTGTGTGCAAGGCAGTCAGTCTGTTCGGCACTGAGTAGATACAAAGACGAATAAGTGTGGCCTTTCCCTCCAGCAATGTAGTCGGACATGGAAAACACACACAATAATTATATCTAAGCCAATGGTGTGGCTACGAAAATGCCATAGAACCAGGACAGCCTAGGGTACTGGGGAAGAAAGGGGAACAGGATGAGACGGTGGGTGAATGATGCTGAAAGAAAAAGTGAGAGGATGCTAAAAAAAATAAATAAATGAAGCTAACTTTATCTCCCACTTGCCTCAAAGACCTGAGTGGCCAGGTATCCCTGCACTCAGCCATCCAGGACTCCTCCCTAGTCCAAGACCCTGTACACGTCTCTCCACACCTGCATATGCCCAGGGTTCTGATATCAAGATTTAGTGCCTCAGCCTTGCCAGCTCAAGGACTTGATCATGGTGGATGAGTTCAGTTGAGGGTCTGCCCTCTCTGGCTTAGCATCAGGGAAACTGCAAGAAGCTGCCAGACTCCTGCCTGAACACCAGGAATGCTGGAACCTGAGCAGCCAGGGCCAGTGGGAAAGTAGGAGGGGCGGGAGTGGAGGTGCGGCCAGGATGAGGAAAACTCATGGGGTCAGTTGGCTTCTCAGAAACCCAAGAGCACAGGGAAAGTTCAGACCTGTCTAGAGCCTGCATGATATCCAGTGGTCCAATCCAGTAGGTGAGCCCCACAACAGGAATGTTATATAATAGGCATGTTTCCAGAACAGTATGTCTTAACCCACAGGTCTCTATGAACTGACAGGTATTTCAGAAGTAATGCATCCCAAATAATAAAAAATTAAAGTTTACAAATAACTTGTTTGATTAAATCAGCGTAAATTCAAATGTAACCATGGAAAAACATTTTTTCATTTATTCTTTGGCCGTTCATTCATTTCACAAATACTAACCCCTGATTATGTAAGCTAAGCACTGTACCTCTCATTCTTAATCATTGTATTCCTAAGTGTACTCTTTTTTAACAGCTTTATTGAGATATAATTCAAATGCTACACAATTCACCCATTTAAGGCGTACGATTCAATGATTTTTTAATGTATTCCCAGAGTTATGCAACCATTACCACAGAAAATTTTAGAACATTTTTATTCCAAAAAGCATCCCCACATCCTTTAGCTATCATCCCCTATCCTATCGCAGACCTAAGCAACAACTACTCCACTTCCTCTCTATATAGATTTCCCTGCTCTGGACTTTTCTATGAATGGAATCATATAGCATGTGGTCTTTTGTGACCTGGCTTCTTTCACTTAGCATGATGTTTTCAAGATTCTCCATGTTGTAGCATGTATCAGTACTTCATTCCTTTTTAAGACCAAATAATATCCCATTGTATGGATAGACTACATTTTGTTTACTTATTTTCCAGTTGATGGTCTAAATATATACTTCAATGGTAAATAAAAGTGTTAAGAGACCGCTGCAGGGATCACTCATAACCCAGGCATGCCAGCAAAGTGTCCCGTATGTGCCTGGTATATCTATGTATGATGGTGAAACAAGTTGAGAAACCCCATTCCAAAGGCTGGCTGGGCACTTTCTGCACCAACCCACACCGTCGCGTGGCCATCGGCCTCTGGGGCCTATGGCTGGGCCTGCAGCCCACAGGCTGTGTACCCTACCTTGATGTGTCAGGCTCAGAATCTGCCGCATAGACTCATGCAGTGTTATCGGACTCATGGTTATTCAAAGCACGCTCCTTCCACCGTCCTCTGGAGTTTCAGTAACTTCATCTTCAGATGTCTCATATGCACACACACTCACACTACCTCTTCACCCGATGACATTTCAAGGCCCCAACACTATCTCCTTTTCCTGTTCTTTGTCTCAAGACAGACAATGCTCTCTTTCCTCCTTGCATGTATTATACCCCTTTCTCATCTAGAGAGGAGCTGATAAACTCATTTCCCTTAGTGTGCTAGTGCCCAATAACAGCCTAGTGTGCCCCATCTGGAGTCCCTTCTGGTCAAATCTCAGCCTCTTTTAGCTATAGGAAGATGGTATTTGGGAGGAAACTTAGATTAGGATTCTCTACTCCCACTTGGTTTTAGAGATTAGAAGGCTGAAGCCCAAGGATGAAGAGAAATTTTCCCAAGGACTGATTAATGGTTGTATCAGTTAGCTATTGCTGCTTAACAAACCACCCTCAGAACTTAGTGCCATAAAGTAACAAACATTTACTTAGCTTGCAGTTTGTGGGTTCAAAATTTAAGCTGGGTTCAGCTGGGATCTATCATTTAATCTGTGGCTCCCTGAAGGTCAGCTAGGTGGCTCTGCTTCTGGGGATCGGCTAGCATCAACTGGGCAATGGGGGCAACTGGGCCACACGTCTGGCACCAACTCATCCAGCAGGCTGGTCTGGGTAGTAGCAGGGTTCTCAGAGAGTGAACTCGGAAAGTCTCAAGCAAGACTTTCCAGGCTTGGAGCTGGCATATCGTCACTTCTTACGCATGCTATTGGCCAAAGCAAGTCACAGGACAGCCCAGATTCAGAGGCTGGAAATAGACTTTACCTGTTGATGAAAAGAGCTGTAAACTCACATTGTAAAGAGTAGGGACATGAAGAGAAGTGATATTGTGGCCGCTTTTTGCTATCTTGAGCTAGGACTGGAGCCCAAGTCTCCTGACTCTATTCTGAGGGTGCAGCACCCACTTCTGATTCTATCTGCCCAACCTTACCTGTTGCCCGTTCCAGGCCCCTCCCCTACAACTCAGCAAAATTATGTTTGCCAGAAGAGAAAAAAACAAATCCAGCATAGACAGTGGGTCAAGCTCTTGTGTGTCTTTTATGTAATCCAGAGAAACAGGAGGAGCACAACTTCCATGCAGCTATACCAACATCCCTCCCTGCGGCTCTCCTCACCCACAATTCCCACTTCCTGTAGGACAGAGGCCAAGAGAAGTTCCCCTCCGCCTCCCCTCCGCAAAGGCTCAGATCCCAGATCCCCTTTTTTTTTTTTTTTCATCTATCCCACATTACTACAAGCTCTCCACTGTTCCACAGTCCTGGAAGAGGAGACAACAGCCAATTTTCCAGCACTGAATAAGATAGCCCCTGGAGTCACTTTTGAAACACCACCAATGTGTTATGCCAACTTCTTTTCTGGGGGAGAACAAAAGCTATTTTTCTCTCTTTTCTTCCCCTGATGGAGAGAAGCAAGACACCCTTTTGAATTCAACTTTCTCTTCTCTGGCATAAAAAAAAAATTTAAAAACAAATCTGTCAAAATTCCCACCCTGCCTTCCTAGTTACATTTTTTAATTCAGTTGGCTCCATGTGGGGGAGTCTTCTATTAATAGGTATACCAGGAGGCTTAGCAACTCAGGCAGAAGAGTACCTAGGAGAAAGCTGGAGAGAGCTGACACCGGAACAGTGAGCAGGAATCAAACCGGGCTTAATTAGGAAAACATGACTTCCCTATTAACGTCCCTGTCCGTGTGATGCTGCCGCTAGAAAAAAAAAATGCCAAGAAGCTTATTTGTTTTGCAATTACGGATGAAATAAAAAATTACTTGGTCTAATTAGACCTCTTTTACTAAAAGAAGCGTGTAAAATAACCTCAGTTTCATTAGCAACTCAAAATACACTACTCGGTGTGCTACATATGTTTAAGTGAAATGTGGAGGGTCAATTTGCTATGTAAATTTCCACAAATTTGGCTAAACTAAAACGATTAACCTAATGTGTATGCAAATTAACTTAATTGATAACGACTTTTCTCCAAGAGCTTTAAAAGGGGGGGAAATATATTCCAATTCTAACAATCCTCCAAAGTGTTCCATCACCCAATAACAAAATGATATCTTGACAAATTAAAGAGAATATAATGAAATCAGATTAATTAATGCCAAGACCAATTAGCACATGCAAAGAAACAAATCTCACTAATAGACAAATCCAGCAATTTGAATAAGATTTTTGAAAGCTTTTCCTATTTGTCAATTTGTGTGTGTGTGTGTGTGTGTGTGTGTGTGTGTGTGTGTGTCTGTGTGTGTGTGCGCGCACGTGCGTAATTCCATCTTTGAAATGTTGTTCCCTTTTGTTTAGGATCTAGAATGTCAGACCTGGAAGGGTCCCTATAGTCTGAAACCCCCTACTTCAACTGATTAAGAAACTGAGCCTCAAAAAAAGGTGAATTTATCTGGCAAGGTGCCACTGACACCCCGGCAGCACAGCCCTTTCGTAGCACCCTGCCTGCCAGCAACACCCACTGATGCCTGGAGGCGGGGAAAGCATTCTTGAAGGCCCCTTCAGCTCTGGGACTACCTGATCCTATAGTCTACATTGGAATGTTTACCATATTAGAATGCCGTCTACATTAGAATATACCTATATATTTAAGAATTGAAGGGATTTTCATCTTGAGTCTCTTTTCCTTGACTCGGGCCACATTTTTCACACCAAAAGCAATCAGCAAAGCAAGCGGCAGAGCCTCAGCTCCCAAGGAGAGTCGTTTTCCCAACCCTGCTCCACACTGGACTCCCCTTGAGCTCCTATGCAGTTAGCGGTGAATTCTCCAGGCTAATCACTGGGCTGTGAGAGTTTCAGCCCACCTGTGCTCACCCCCTCCACCCTCAGCTAAGGACTCTGGGCTAACAGGCAGAGCTCTGACTTGGGTTTTTATTTTTATTTATTTTTTCTTGTTATTCCAGATGGTTGCTGAGAGACTGAAGTCTCGGTTGCTTCCAGTGGGACCCTCAGACAATGGCAACTGGAAGGAGAGGCAACCCTGGATGGCGCTTGGGCAGCAGAGAGCAGTCAGACCCCAGCGATGGCAACAGAGGCAATAGGAACAACACAAACAGAGCCCACTGGACTCATTCCATGGACTCTGGCCTGGGGGTTGCCTCTTTTAGGCCTTTAGGTGCAGCTCTTGCCTGGATCTAAACAGGACTATAGTATGGAAAGCTGGAAGAATAAGAGCAGGAGAAACAGACTCTGCTTGGGGAGTCAGGAGACAGACCTCCAGGCCACTGACCTTGGCCAAGCCATTTCTCCTCTCTGGCTCTTAGTTTTCTCATCTGTAAAACCAGGAAATGAGGATATAATCTAATAATCCTTTCTGGCTCCGTCTCTTAAGTCTCAGCCGTCTGGGTATGGTTTTAGCCTCTAGAATAGCATCGACCCCATGGAGTTGAAAGGGTTAATGAATAAATACATGTGAAGTGCTTAGAATGGTACGTGCCACTTAGTAAGTGGTCAATAAATATTAGCCCATAGTTTTTATCCTGCCAGGCGGTCCTTCACCCCCTCTTAAACACTTCAGTGGTATAGAAGGCGACAACAATGGTATGTGGATAAATGTTTACCAACCGGTCGAGTGAGGGTGGGTCTCTGCTTTGCAGTGTTTGCCGATTACCATGGTGTAAATAATCCCACTATGGCTTGTTTGAAACTGCCAACATGAAGTAAAACAGCTCATGAAATTCCTGAAAATGTAACAATTGGTTTTTGAAAGCCAGGGCTAGCCAGCTCCAGAGTGCCACTGACATGCAACACCCTTCCATTCTCCATTCTCATTCTATTTAAACAAATGTCTCACTGTTGCACCTCTTGCATATAGAGAGAGACTAGATGCTAATTAAATATAAAGTACTTGTGACTATCCTCCCACATAACACTCTTTTGGGACACCACAAATTTCTTCCCCATCTACCCACTCCCACCTCCTTCCCCCAGCCCTTCAAGCAGAACAGTCTGTGTGTACTTTGGAAACATAAACTCACATTATCATTAATCTAAGCCAAGCATCATTGAGAGAGTAAATCTGCTGCAAAGGAACATTTATTCATGTTTAAATTTTGATGATGTGTTTATTAATCACTGATGGGCATTACCCCCTTCATGTACCCTTTAGTGTGCCAACTTGTCCTCATTCTCTCTGTCCTCTGCTTTGACCCCAGCCTCCATTCTGATGTCCATGGCCTATCTTGGGATTGCTTCACCTACATCCTGAACTTGACATTCCTCCTGCTCTCAGAAAGTTGGTTATTTACCGACTGAAAATGGAGAGTGAAAAGAAAAATAAAACACCTTTCCCAGTGGAGCCCATAAAAGGCTCATGAAGTCATAAAGACAATTACTGGCAGGCCTATATGGAATACCCTCCGTGAGTCATCTGTCTTCTGCTGGCAATAAAGGCACATAGCAAATTAACCATGAGGGAGGCCCGCTCACTTACCCTGTAATTAGACGGAGCTGCAAGATGCTTCCTTTCAAACTTCACGTGGGAGGATCTGTTTTGGCTCCAGGAGGACCTGCCTGCTAGCCCAGCCAGGCCTGGGCTCTTCCTTTGGCTACTGCCCCTACAGCGCTGAGCCTGGAGCTATGAGACAGTGACAAGGCAGCAGCAGCAACACAGTCCCGCCCCTCAAGGCCCGTGTGATCTGTTTAGAGAGGTAGGCAGTGCATAAAGAAGCAGAGGTGATCATAAGGTTCTCAGACTAGCAGAGAGGCCTTTCTTTCCCACTTCATCTTTCACCACTTGCTGTCATGCACTCTGTGCTCTAGCCACATTGAACAGGCTCTTTCTCAAGTTCCTCATCTGCCTTCTGGCCTCCATACCTTTGCACATGCTGTTCCCTCTGCCTGGAATGTTCCTATCCCTACAAGATCTTGACTTGCAGAGACATAGTGCAAATTACATTTGCACTAAGCAATGTAAATAAAATGACACCTTCCTGACAAGTCTCTAAGAAGATTAACTAGCTTCCCTCTCCCTGCAAAACTGTGTGCAAAATTTCTACTTAGCACTTATCACATTGATTCTAAACACTTGTCTCACAATCTTTTTCCTCTGGATTTCGACTTTGAGGCAGGGCAAAGATTAACTCATCATGGAATTCCATTCCCCATCCCACCTCCATGTCTAGCGTCTAGCTCTGTGTACTTATAAAGTAAGTTCTCAATAAATATGAGTTGGAGGAATAAAATACAAAGAAATAGAATCTAAATCTAGTATAATCTGGATCTGCGATGAATTCAGAAGGAGTAAGGGCTGGATATAGCTCCTTAACCAAGTCTCAGTCCCAGGGAAGGTAATGGAGTTCCAGGCCTGATCCCCCTGCATTTGGCAGGGGCAGTTCCCATCCCTTCCCCAGAGGAGATGAGAAGGGGTCAGGGTGACAAAGCCCGGTGTGTCAGAACATCACTTGAGAGGTTTAGCTCCTGGAGAGCAGTTAGGCATGCAAATTAGCACTGGCCCACAGGCCCTATGCTGAAAATAAATCTGCTGGAACCAAGATCAATCAATGGTTAAAAATAAAAGTTGAGGCAGTGCTAATTCTGTGTTTTCCTGAGCCCAGTGCATAGGCAGCCAGAAACTTCTTTCCCAGGACACTGTTGAGTGAGCAAAGGGTAAGAGATCATGGGAAAAATTAGACAGCTTACAAGTCTATGCCTGGGATCTGAATCAGTGGCCCCTTTGGGACAGGGAGGAGTGGATAGAAGAGCTGCATCAGATGCAAGATGCCAGATGAGGATTTTCACGCTGGGGAAAATCATCCTTTTGAAATTCCTGTTACCAAAGCCTGTCCCAAGCTTCCTACAGGACGAGGGAGGAAATCAGAGCAGGGCCTTTCAGTTATGCAATACATATTTATTTATTTATTTATTTAGAGACAGGGTCTCACTATGGTGCCCAGTCTGGAGTGCAGTCGCTATTCACAGGTGCAAACATAGTGCACTGCAGCTCTGAACTCCTGGGCTCAAGTGATCCTCCTGTCTCAGCCTCCCTATAGGCACCTACCACCATGCGCAGCTTATTAATTGTCTACCATGTGTCAGGCACTGCTTCAGATGATAAAGATCCGGTGATGAACAAAATAGTACCAGCCTTCACGGAGCTTCCAGTCCAGGAGTGAACACGGGGAGGCTGGATACACAGTAATTAACGATAATTAATCATTAATTAATGATAATTAACCATTTGCCATGAGAATATACGATAGGGTCCTACCCAAGTCTGAGAGGTCAGAGAAAGCTACCATGAGGAAGTAACATGTGCATTGAGACCAGCAGGATGAGTAGCAGTTTACCCAGTCATAACAGGAAGACTGTTCCAAGGAGAGCGAGCTACCAGTGCAAAAAGGCCCAGCAGCAGCAAGAAGCTGCCAAAGGAATCCAGCATGGGTACCAGGTGAGTGAGAGAGGAGACTGATGTTTGCTGAAACTTGGCAGCTAGCACATCACCTGTAGGTCACATTGAGGATTTGGACTTCTCTCTGGGCTCAGATGTTTCAGGATGGCTGTGTGTACTTGTGCAGGTTGCCCACTGCAAGGGTGCTGGGCCCAGGGGATGCAAGGGGGCGTAAGTTCCACCTACTTGGCACTCACCAAGCAGCACATCCTGGCACAGGGCTTCATCCCCCAAGAGAGGGCACCTTTTCACATTTCACAAAGGCAACATCTGCTGGCCAAGCCCATAGCACTGTGACCATCCAGTGACAGCATTATTTCAAGTTCCCACTGAGGTGCCTTTGGCACCTGATGAGTATGTGAGACTAGACAATCTCTGAGGCTCCTCCAGCTCTTGCCACCTCTAAGCCCTTGAAAGAAGCAAGCAATTGTATCATAGTGGGGGAGCTGAGGAAATAGACCCAAAGCCAGAATAGCCTTCCATCTCTTCAGTGTTCTCTCTGGACCACCAAGCAGTCTGCAGCTCCAATAGCTCCCTCGCCCCTCCTGAACTCAATGGAGGGGACAGATTGGATGGGGTCTGGGATGTGAACATGGTGTCGGAGCAGGCTGGCTGTGGATGCCACCGTTAGGGCTGCCTTGGGCAGACAGCCTCTGTGGTCTTGCTGGCTCAGTGCTCCATGCTGTCATTTCTTTCAGAGGACTGCCCAGGGAAGTAGAGCCCCCAGGGAGGAGGCATTGTTTGCACAAAGTATCTGTCATTGCCTGAGGCCTGCAGCTCACCTGGACTCAGTCCCCTGCTGGCTGGGGGTTGTATTCCCTGTGCTGGGAGGGAAGGAGGACACTGTCAGATCCCATCCATCAGGATAGGCACTGCAGGCACAAGTGGCCCAGGGCTCTGCCTCCAGCCCATGCGCTAAGAGAGGAAAGGCGGCTTCTTCTCTTCCCCTGTTCCACAGCCTTGCAACGGCCACAGCCCAATGCCAGCCTCTCTCCTATCCCTATCACACCCCTGGCAACACATTGCCAAGCTCAAACTTCCAAGCCTACATTGGCAGGCTAAGCATATCAAAACTGCCATCCTAATTTGGTTGTTGGCGCCACAATAATAATAACAGTTTGTATGTATTGACTCTACCAGGTGGGGCAGTGGACCAGGTGTACAAAGGTGGAGATGCATCCATGAACAGACACAGGCTCGCCCCTGTGGCGTTATTGAAAAACTCTGGGCATTTGGCAACTATGTAACAGGTTGAGCTTCAGTTTCCTCATCTGTGAAAAAAAGAGGTAGTAATTATATTGCAAGGGATTGTGGGTTGGGGGGAGCAAATGAGATAAACATGGAAATAATAGGGTTTCTAGTACAAAATCAATCCTCGATAAATGTTAACTATTACTATTAGCTCCTATTTCGTGAGCATCCCTGGTGTACCAGGCACTGTGCCATAGGATTTACAGACATTATGCCATTCAGTGCTTACCACATCCAGACGAGGTATATAGTATCATCCCATTTCACACAGGTAGGGAGGAAAGCACAGTGAGTGGGATATAAAGCCAGGCTAGTGTGACTTCAAGCCATTAAACTAGTGGCTGGGTGGGGTGGCTCTCACTTGTAATCTCAGCACTTTAGGAGGCACACGGGGGAGAATTGCTTGAAGCCAGAAGTTCAAGACCAGCCTGGGCAATGTAGTGAGACCTCAGTCTCTAATTTAAATAAATACATAAATAACTGTACTGCCCACTAGCTCTGGGACTCGGGGCCCCTCATCTCTTCCTATGGAAGTATTTCTTCACCCAAGTTCTCTCATCAGCCCATGAGAGAGGGCGCTCGGGAGTGAGGAAAAGGAGACCAATGCAACCGATATCTAGGGCAAGAGCTGTTACTCTGAAATGTTTTTAGTCAACCTGGATGCTCACATTGTCTACACCTGAACAAAGGAAAAGACGGTGGGAAGTCTGGAGGTGGAAAGTAAGTGGGATTCAGAGTCTAAAGTCCTGTATCCCTACCTATTAGCCATGTAACCTTGAGCAAGATAAGGAACATCTCCAGAACTCACTTTCCCCACCTGTAAAATGGGCTAACACCACAATTGCCTTCTCAGAGCTGCTCTGAGGATGAACTGAGATGCTGCCTGTGAAAGTGAGCTGCTCCACTATAAAGCGATATTCAGTTGTGAGGAATTGTTATTTATTAAAGGGCACTTGCTTAGAAGACACACATTAAGTTCTGAGAGGACCTCAGTTTAATTCAACACACGAACATGAGGACTGAGCGCCTGCTGTAGTGAAGATGTATATTCAGATTCAGAAAGGAGATCATGAAAAGGCATGGAATGGCTTATCGCATGCTATGGGACTCACAGGACCAGGTTCAGCGTGGAGGCAGTATTTCTTCCAGAGGCATCTGCACCAAACTTTCAAGATGATGATGGGCAGGATGTTGATGGGCAGCACGGTGCAGGAGAGTGTTCTGGGAAGAATACAGATTGAGCAAAACAGAGGCAGAGAAACCAGGACTGGGCAGAGTTCCAGGTGGCTGGAGCGCAGCCACCTTATACTGGAGAGGCTGTGAAGCTAGTACAATTGTTATCCCCATTTGACAGATGAAGAAACTGAGGTATGCAGCAGTTGCAGAAGTCACAAAGCAAGTAAGCAGTGTGGCAGTTGGCCAGGGATCTGGCTCCAGAGTCCACACTCTTGACTACATAGGGCCCAATCTCAGACCATGGCTACAGGAAGAAGATGAGAAAAGAGAGGCCTGCAGAGCTCTTGGCACTTTATGGGATGAGAAGACGAAGAAGGAGAAGTTAGGGAGTTGGAGGAGTTTGGGAATTCAGGTGAGTGAGCCTATGGATAAGAACCAATAATCACAAGTCCGGCTAAATGTTTCCAAGGCCCTTTCCTAGCCTTCATGTAAAAAGCTTCTCCCAGTAGATGCTGGCAGCATCCCAGGCTTTGTGGGAGCAGCTTGGTCGGGGGTCAGGGGAACAAATACTATTATTACATTGATGGCATGGTGAGTGCCCCAGCCTCTCGGAGGTTCTCCTAGTTATTGGCCACTGCAGTTGGATCTAGATGATCCCTCACTCTTGTCCCTTAAGACTGGAGCCTTCACAGAAATCCTGGTCTGTCTTTGCTGTGCAGCCTGTAATACGTGTCACCCTACAGCATCTCTGTGTGCCTTCCCGTAGAGTGAGGCAGATTCTTCCTCCCTAGAGCATGCAGCTCCCTGACCTCACTTACTTGGGCAAGGGAGTATGCAGACAGAGGGGCACAATGGAAGAACTTAGGCTTTGGAGGCAGACCAATGTAGATTTTATTCATGGCTGTGCCACTCGCAAGTTGTGTGACTTATCACATGCTATGGGACTCACAGGACCAGGTTCAGGGTGGAGGAAGAGAAAACCCATCCATCTCTCTAGGCCTCAGCTGCCTAGTCTGTAGAGTGGGGGCTAATATATCTACCATGCAGAAAGGAGAAGTGCAAGAACCTAAACAAAGTTGATACAGGCCTATCCCAAAGGGTGCCCTGTACATGCTAGGCCTCTTTTCTAAGGCCTCTTCCCAGCCCAGTGTTTAGAGAACCTGCTCAATGGCATTTACTGTTTGCGCAGAGCACCAGCCCAGATAAAGACAGGTAGCCGCAGGCCTGGCCCCCAAAGGCACAGACAAATGGAGAGGCCCCCTGGCCACCTCAGAAGACCATAGCTCCCACTCCAGCTCCCAGAGAAACCCTTTGGTGTGGATGCGACCCTGGCCTGCAGCCTCATTGCTTATAAAGAAGGTGCTGAAAGATTTATGGAGGAGATCCGTGTGGGACATAGCAAGAGGAAGGCAAACAGGAGAGCAAGAAGTGCATGTGCCTGGGGACGGAGCATCTGAGAGAAGAAGCGATTACAGACCTGTCCATGTTAACGAAGATGTGAGCAGGGCTCCATGCACATTGGCTGGCCAGCCTCTTGAGACACCCAAGACAGGGAGGAAGCAAACTGGTGGCAGACACCTGCCGTGAGCAAGGCCCACTCCTGCATTGGCACATTTGACCCTCATAGCAATTCTATGTTGGCAGATGAGGAAACTGAGGCCAGAGAGGTTAAATAACTTGCCTGGTGTCATACAGTATCACAGACTTCAAAAAAGGTAGTGCTTGAGTTGGGCCTTGAGAGATGGGTAGGGTTTCTACAGACAGGAAGCTGGCCTGGAAGGATCCCCAGCCTCTGGGCAGGGCCACAGCATGGGCAGAGAGCATAGGATGAGTGAAGACCAGGAGGATGAAGATGAGCCAGGTGTCACTGAGGATGGGCCTGGCCAGGAGCTTGTGTCTAGGTAGAGAGCTTACCAGTGTTAGGCATGCTTGGAGTCTAACGAACTTGGGTAACGCACACAGATAATAAATGTAAGGGAGAGAAGTCAACATCTACCTCCTGACCTTTTTACTAAACCAAGATGCGAGCCCTACACCACTTGAAGAAACAAAAGATTAT
This sequence comes from Pan paniscus, assembly GCF_029289425.2. Classification (NCBI taxonomy): domain Eukaryota; kingdom Metazoa; phylum Chordata; class Mammalia; order Primates; family Hominidae; genus Pan; species Pan paniscus. The sequence continues at coordinate 116,947,831 of NC_073258.2, forward strand.
TGGATGAAAAAGGCAAAAAAGAACTAGGAATGCAAAGCTCAGAGAAGAGACTGGGGCACGAGACAGTAAGTGTTGTTACAAAGCCTGATGACCAAATGTTCTCTTCCATCCTCCCCAGAGGACAGGAAGGGGGAGATGGTTGACATTTTCCAGACCTCGCCCTCCCCTCATGACCACTGCATCAAGTGTAAGTCCTTAGCCCCAGATTCAGTCTCCACGCCCACCCGGCTTCACCCTCTCTCCACAGCCCAGTCTCCCAATGTTGCCCACAGTGCCCTTGCTTCAAACAGGGCTCCCACTGCCTCACACAGCTCCAAGCCCTTCCTCCAGCCACTCTCCTTTGCTGGCTAGCCCCACCTCCTTCTTCTTCACTTACAAAACGCAAGGAATCCCAACTACATCATGGATTGTTTCAGGATTCAATGAGATGACTCATTCTCACAGTCCAAAAATATTTCTTGAGCATATTGAGCACCTGCTTCGTGCCAAGCACTGGACTTGACACCAGAGGAGATCAACACTGAGCCTTCACCCTCAGGAAGCTCACAGACTGATCGGAAAGGCAGAAAAGGCCTTGGTCTACTTGAGCATGGGGGGATCAGGGAAGGCTTCCTGGAGAAAGTGACAGCAAGGCTGAAACTTGAAGGATAAGCAGAACTTTTAAAAAGGCAACAATGACTGGACACAATGGCTCCTGCCCATAATCCTAATGTTCTGGGAGGCCTAGACAAGAGCATCACTTGAGGCCAGGAGTTCAAATCCATGTTGGGCAACATGGGCAGACCCTGTCTCTACAAAAAAATTTAAAAATTAGCCAGGTGTGGTGGTGTGCACCTGTAATCCCAGCTACTCGAGAGGCTGAGGAAGGAGGATCGCTTGAGGACAGGATATGAGCTGTGATTGCCCCACTGCACTCCAACCTGGGCAACACAGCAAAACCTCGACCAAAAAGGAAGGAAGGAAGGAAGGAAGGAGAGAAAGAGAGAGAGGGAGAGAGAGAGAAAGAAAGAAAGAAAGAGAGAGAGGGAGGGAGGAAGGAAGGAAGGAAAGAAGAAAGAAAGAAAGAAAAAGAAAAAAGAAAGAAAGAAAGGAGGGAGGGAGGAAGGAAGGAGAGAAAGAGAGGAAGGAAGGAAGGAAGAAAGATAGAAAAAAAGAAAGAACGAAAGAAAGAAAGAAAGAAAGAAAGAAAGAAAGAAAGAAAGAGAGGGAGGGAGGAAGGAAGGAGAGAAAGAGAGGGAGAGAGAAAGAAAGAAGGAAAGAAAGAAAGAGAGAAAGGGAGAGAGGGAGGGAGGAAGGAAGGAAGGAAGGAAAGAAGAAAGAAAGAAAAGGAAAGAAAAGAAAGAAAGGAAGGAAGGAAGGAAGGAGGGAGGGAGGGAGGAAGGAAGGAGAGAAAGAGAGAGAAAGAGAGGAAGGAAGGACGGAAGGAAGGAAGGAAGGAAGGAAGGAAGGAAGGCAGGCAGGCAGGCAGGCAGTCAAGAATGTTCAAGGCACAAGGAGCAGCATTTGCCAAGGCTGGAGGGGAATAAAGGGCATCACATTTGGAGAAACTGCCTGTAGATCAGTACCGATGGAGGATAGCATCACTGTGCGTGGGGGGAACTAAGCAGTCAGATATGAGGCCAAGTGTGTGCAGGAGCCACATTCCAAAGGCCTTAAGGCAAAGGCCCTTTAACCTTGTCATGCACCAGGAACCCCTTGGGGATTGTGGTGAAGCCTTTGGACTTCTTCCCAGAATTATGTCTTTAAATGCATAAAATAAAATACATAAGATTACATGGGAAATAAATTATATTGAAATGCAGTTATGGAAATATTTTTTCAAAGCTAATTTGTGATATAGTGATATATGAGCTTTTTATTAATGCATTAAATAATACATTCTGGTGGCAGGTCTAATTATATAATTTTGAAGTAGTGCTGAGAGAAAACAATATTTCAAGACAAGTGTAATAACTTTAATATGATATAAAAATATCTTTGATTTCAAAATTAGCCAGGCATGGTGGCACGCACCTGTAATCCCAGCTACTCAGGGGGCTGAGACAGGAGAAACGCTTGAATCCGGGAGGTGGAGGTTGCAGTGAGCCGAGATCACGCCACTGCACTCCAGCCTGGGGAACAAGAGTGAAGCTATGTCTCAAAAAACAAAAACAAACAAACAAACAAAAAATCTGTGATTTCTCCGGATGACAGAGTCACAGGTACTACCCAAATTGCTGTGAATTACATGCTAGGGACAGTGCCTACATTTATAATTAAGGGAATGCTACACTTCAGTTGGAGGGCAGTGAAAATGAAGCCTTTTTTTCCTCATCCATGTTTATGATCCCCTGCTTTAAAGACTTGCTAAGGAGTGTGTCCTTGATCCTGAACTCCTAAAAACACTTACCATGGCCCCAGTGCTCCCCATCTACAGCCTTCCCACTAGACCACTCCTTTCCAGCTCTAGTGGCCCCAGAGCCATTCCCAGAACACACCAAGCACGCAGCTGCTTCAGGACCTTTGCACATGCTGATCCCTCTCCTTTCATTACTGTTTCCAGAAATATGTATGTGGATCCCTCCCTCCCTTCTTTTAGGACCAGGCTCAGATGTCACCTAATCACAGAAGTCTTCCCTGATCACACTATGAAAATAGCATCACCCACGTTCCCCCAGGACCCATGCCCTTGCCCCCTGCTTTACTTTTCTGTATCACACTTAGATTTTCTGACATTTTATGATTATGTTTATTGTCTTTTTCACTCCGCTAGAATGGAAGCTTCATAATAGCACAGACTTGGTCTATTTTGTTCACTGCTATCTCCCTAGCACCTGGAGCATTGCCCAGCACACAATTCACATGGGAAGGCTATTCCTCTCCACCCCCTTCTACTTTCTCAATCCTTCAAGACCCAGACAAGGCCCACCAGCTCCATGCAGCCATCATCCTCGCTCCAGCCTTCCCTGAGCATCTGCGTTCAGAGAGACAAGGCTACTGAGGATGGAAACCATTCCTTGCATTTCTGCAGCTTCTCACTGGGCCTGGGTGTAGAGCAGGCATTCGCTAGATAAAGAGGCCAAAAACTTACATAGCAGCAGGCCCAGGAGGCCATGTGGGTGAATAAAGCAGGCTGGATGAGGCTATAGACATCTATCTGTAGTGAGCTGAAAGGTGGCCCCCAGAAAGGTATGGCCATGCCGTAATCCCCAGAACTGAGAATGTGACCTTATTTGGGAAAAGCATCTTTGCAAAGGTAATAACGTGAAGGATCCCAAGATGAGGAGTCATCCTGGAGTATCAGTGTGGGCCCTAAATGCCAGCACAGTGTCCTTCTAAGACAGGCAGAGGGAGAAGACATGGACACGCAGAGGAAAAGTCCACGTGAAGACAGAGGCAGATACTGGAGCGACATGGCCACCAGCCTGAAAATGCTGGGAGCCACCAAAAGCTGGAAGAGGCAAGGAATAAATTCTCCATCCATCCTCCAAAAGGAGGACAGCCCTGGCAAATTGTGGACCTTTGGCTTCCAGAACTGTGAGGGAATCAACTTCTGCTGCCTTAAGCCACCCAATTCCTGGCACTTTGTTACCACAGCCACACAAAGCAATGCACTATCTATAGGTTTTCTGTGGGGAAACACAGGCCTAACACAAGACTTTTTTTCCTTCAAAGGAAACTGGAGATTCAAACTTTTATGTGAAATCTCCTGATTTCTAAATGTGGCAGTCTGGGTTTTTGATTGCAAGCACAGAAGCCAACTCTGGTTGGTAGTAAATACTTTATTAGAGGGACAATGGTGAGCTCACAGAATTGAAGAGAACGCTGAAGAACAGAACTTGGAAAACAGGCAGGATCCAAGGGAGACACAGCCTGCCATTTCCAAACCTCAGGGACATCTGCTTAGGACACTGACACCACTGGCCACTTACAACCACATCACTGGCTACCACTGGACACCAACAGCGAGGTCACGTGGGAAATATGTGACCAAGTGGGCTTCAAGCTCAGGCAGTCAGGATCAGGATAAACGTGTCTAGGGATGCTCTGTAATAAGGCAAATGTTTGGTGCTGGGCATTTCAAATGAGTACAGAGGCTTTCCAGTTTGTTTTCTGGGGCCCACAGCAAGAAATACATTTTAGATCACAGACCAGCACGTAAATACACCACATGCAAAAATGGAATAACACCTACCTTACCATGTGCAACCCATACTGACCGTTTTCTCTTCTTTTATTTCTTCTCTTTTCTATTCTATTCTATTCCATTCCATCCCATCTTATCCTATCCTACTTATCCTATTCCATTTTTGTTCTCAAAATGGAGCTTATTTATGAAAGTAAGAGCAAATAATCCCCCATATATTGAAAGACTCAGAAAATATACTGAAGAATGAGCTTAGAGACAGATTTCTCCCAAAAGCAAAACTTAAGCATAGGCAACGTGGGTTCCCCTTCTAGACTGATTTTTAAGACCCACCCAGGGGTTATAAACCACAGTTTTAAAAACGCGACACTCAGCCAACTGATTCTATTTAAAACAAGAGTCAACAAGCAAAAAATAAAGAGAGTTAGCCAACAGTATTTGGGACAAACAAAAAATGTCTTCAAGCTGGACACAGTCTGTGGATTGCCAGTTTATGGCCTCTTCATTAAAATCTTGAAATATTGATTGATTAATTGAGTCAACTGTAGTAAGGGACAATGTGAGAAGAGGCTCTCCGGCTTAGATTTTCGATGATAGCATTAATTCTAAGCAGCTAGTACAGGGCCTGGCACACATTAGGTGCTCAATAAACACTGAAGTGCAACTGAAGACACATGGTTTTCTTCAGTTCCTTGCACTGTTGCAGGCCCCACTGAAGATCAGGTGCAGCTGCTGATAGCAAGGGATGTGGATCCACAGGTGGCCAGAGGCCCTGCAGCACCTCTGCTCCATCCCAGCCTGCCTCTCTCTCCCCGGCCCCATTTATCAGCATCTTCATAAACACCCAGCCAGGGAAGGCTTTGTTTTCACATCAACCAGCGTGGCCCTCTCCACCCCCTCTCCTTCTCTCATCTCTCATTTGGCAGTGACGTTTGTTAAACTGCAAAAACACACAAAATAAGGCTCTATGGTTATAAGGTGGAGGAGAGGAAGAGATGAAAAAGGGGGAGAGGAAAGAAGTGCTTTTCCAACTTTGCCTCTAATGTCTTCATTAATTGAACTCATCAGCTAAAATCATTTGTGAAAATAAAAAAAGAGAGAGACAGAGAGAGAAAGGAACTGATCATATGCAGGAGAAATAACTCAGATGTGAAAATCCTTCAGAGTAGGAGATTGCACTATTTATTCACCCAAGTGTCCTGCTGTGTCTCTGAAATGCAGTGATTTAATGAGGTGCTGCAAAGGTATTTGTTATTAAGAAATTCTGTCTCTGCTTATTCTCCTCTGTGTGATTAGGACGGAGCCCGGCGGAAGCTCCTAACCAGCGCGCTATTAAAGATTTAGGAGGCTGCTGTTCTCCCCATTGCTCCCCTCTTACCAGCGCCTTTTGAAATGGTTCCAAAATTAAATATTGTACAAGCCGATCAGCCTTGTTTAACGCAGATGCTGAGTGAGATTTAAAAAGAAATTAGAAAAGCATTTGTGTTAACAGATGTTCTTCCTTTTCTCTCTTGGAGCTGAGATGATTGGGGCTGGGTCCCTCCCGAGCCACACAAGAGCCAAGAGGGATAAGCCCCAAGTTGGTACTGAGAGGGGGCCTCGCAGGCCAGGAGAGCCTGGAAGGGACACCTGGGTTCTTGGTCTCTCTGTTAGTAAGGACTGGGGGACCCTGCAGGAAGGAGCAAATCAAGCTGCCAGCCTGGCAGGCTTTTCCCCAAAGCTCCCGGATTTTGCTGGAGCCTCTCCCAAGGCAAAGGCTTCGGCAGGTGTTCACTGGAAATCTACAGCCATGCAAACACCATTACCCAGAGCTTCGGGGAAATCAGCAAAGGAGCAGAAGTCTCTGTCTCCACACTGATTCAGCTATTGACCCTAATGATTGACAAAGTCCTCCTGAGACTTCTAATCTAGTCCCTTCATCCAGACAAGACCAGCTCTGATCCAGTCCTCCAATAAGTTAGACACCCCCACTTCCTTACAGTTGTACTATTTCCTTTTTTTTTACCTCTAGTTCTGACATCCATCTGGGCTATCTCTTGGTAAGTTCTAATGTCTGAAATCTCTCATACATAGACATTTTGTTCTGTCCTTGGTTAGAACAAATGGGGCCTTGTATGAAGAAAACCATCCATGTGTCCAGCACGTCAAAGCTTCTCCAAGCACCTTCCACCTGCTCTGTGGATTAATCTCCATAACTCCCTATAGGACTGAGGCTCAGTGGTGGGAGTACTAGTAAGGGGCAGGGCTGGAATTAGAACCAGGGCCTGGAAACTCAGGTAACTGTCCCATCCGATAAGGTTCAGTTGTTAAGAAACAGATGGGTATGCTCACTGCAGATTTAGTTTTGCTTATTTTCACTGGGAAGACACAAGGCACGGAAAGAGATGATTTGCTCACGATCCCACAGAGTGCCAGGGGCAGAATCAGGCAAGAATCTGCCTCCCAAAGGTCCAGTTGAATGTTTCTCCCATCAGTCACCCCATCGCACTATCTACAAACATCTATCAAGTACCTGCCTCTTTCTGGGCTCTGTGTGAGGCACTGAGAATACAGGGGGAGACAGACTGGACCCCCAAGGAGGTCCCTACCTCTCAGAGGAAACAGGCCCTGAAGATACAATCGCAGATTACTAAATGCTGATAGAAGGATTTTTAAGTAGAGGTATGGAGGTTCATGGGAGTGTATAAGAAGAAAAATGTAACACGTCTGGACTCCACTGACTCCAAGGTAAAGCAACTGAACAAGCAATGCCTTTACCACAGCAAAAATCCAACTGCAGATCAGCACTATGCCTGCTACCAGCTGTCCCTTTACCATGGGGCATCTCAGCCATATTCAGCTAGCTCCTAGTGGGTGACCATCCTCACTCCTCCCACCAGCCCTTGCTCCCTTAGCTGTTGAGCACTGCCTTTCTTGTCCCCTCTCCACTCTCAAACATGCATGGAAGAGGAACAAGCTTCCCCCACCGTCACCACCACAACTAGCCATTTCTTCTCTGAAGAACCAGCTCCGTATGCCTGCCCCAAAAGCAAGAAGAATGTTAAGCAGAAACAAGAATCAGGCAACCTTTGAATTCACATTCTTGGGAACAGCCAGACCTCCCCTGCACACAAATGAAGAGAGGCACCAACAGTCACCCAAGCCTTTTTATCATTGTTCATCACTATATTAGTCTGTTCTCACACTGCTAATAAAGACATAACGGAGACTGGGTAATTTATAAAGGAAAGAAGTTTAATTGACTCACAGTTCCACATGGCTGGAGAAGCCTCAGGAAACTTACAATCATGGCAGAAGGCACCTCTTCACAGGGCGGTTGGGAGAGAAAGCGTGCCCAGCCAAGGGGGAAGCCCTTTATAAAACCATCAGATCTCATGAGAACTCACTGTCAAGAGAACAGGATGGCGGAAACTACCCCCATGATTCACTTATCTCCACCTAGTCCCCCCCATGACACATGGGGATTACAGGAACTACAATTCAAGATGAGATTTTGGTGGGGACACAGTCAAGCCACATCAGTCATGCAAAGGCTTCAGCGTAGACTGAGCAACAGGCAGAGAGAGGCTACATACTGAGGTGAAGGTGGCTCTGGATGGGACTGGGAAGGACAAAAGTCTGAATGACGGTGCTGCTTTAACAAGCTGCCGGGCCTGGACAATGCTTCCCTCTTCCATGGTTCTTGTCTGCTCATGTGCATAGTGGGGAGTTAGTTTGGTGCCACCTGGGATCTGGAGACTCAATTCTCCCTCCTGGCCTCCTCCCCTTAAAGCTGCTACTGTGGAGTTCAGCTGATAATCCCCACACCCTCCTCTTGTCATCTATGTCAGGGCTCAATCACCTCTTCTTAGCTCTAAAATGCCCCAGTGGGCATCAGAATCACCTAGGGGGCTGTAAATAAAGACAGACACCTGAGTGCCCACCCATCGAGACTCTGGTTCAGCTGATCTGGGTGAGGACTCCGGCACCAGCTTTGTTTATTTCAGCCACTTTAATGGCCAAACAGCACCAAGAACACTGCCCAAGTTAGCAGGACTAGAGCTCCTCCCTGGAGACAGAAGAGGCCCTGGTAGGCTTTCCCTCTTTGGGTCCTACTATTGAGCCCTCCCAAATTCCATAATAGCACCAAGGGCAGGGGGATATTAAGTAGTATTGTGATTCTCAGGCCTCAATTCATGCTTTCTTCTAATCTAGATTACCTCTTCCCACAATCTCTCTCTTCCTCAAAGACCTCCTCCATGAGGTCTTCCTCAATCCCCCCATCCTGCCAAATCAGCCTTTCCACCGCAGTCATCAAGTATATGTCTATGTAGCCCTTAGTGCTTTCTGTCTTGCCCTATAGTTAGCTGTTAATGCATCTGCATTCCTCTTTAGACTGTAAATTCTTTAAGAGGGGAGTTGTGTCTTATTCACCTTTTTCTCCTCCTTACACCAAAGTCTTGCATAGTCCTTTCAACATAATAGGGGTTCAGATCTGTCGTTGGGGAAACAATAGTGGCACACATGAAACAGGTAGAGAACCATACACAAATCTATTTTGGAGAAAGCAAAATAGCCTTAGGTATAGGCAAAACAGCCCTAGCCTAGGAATCAGAAAGGTGGGATCCTGATCCCAGCTCCGTAGATTTTGGGAAACCTGCAACATCGCTGGGCCTCAATTTCTGTATCTATAGAAGCAGGTGGTTGGACTCACTGTCTCTAGGCTGCTTCCCCAGCTTCCACATTCTGTTTCTCTCATTCCAAGCCCCTAATTGCCTCTAGGCATTCAGAGAAGCAGCCCTGGCTCCACCTTACTTGAAGAATCAGCACATGAACAAAATCAGGGCTTTCTGCTTTTTCATTCTGGGACATGACTGGAAAAGTGGAGTGGAGGTTTCCCTTCCCTTCTAAAAATATGTGCGCATACATTGGCAAACTCACATGCATCACGACTTCCTTTGTCTATCATAAACGTCTACCCTCATGGTTTATAAAATCCAGGAAGTCAGCCAGGTGCAGTGGCTCATGCCTGTAATCCCAACATTTTGGGAGGCCAAGGCAGGTGGATCACCTGAGGTCAGGAGTTTGAGACCTGCCTGGCCAACATGGTGAAACCTCATCTCTACTAAAAATACAACAATTAGCCTGGTGTGGTGGCAGGCGCCTGTAATCCTAGCTACTCAGGAGGCTGAGGCACGAGAATCACTTGAACCCAGGAGACAGAGGTTGCAGTGAGCCAAGATCGTGCCACTGAACTCCAGCCTGGGCGACAGCGTGAGACTTTGTCTAAAAAAAAAAAAAAAAGTCCAGGAAGTCATTAAAGCTATACCAATGATGTCTTTGAAGTGGACCAAAATCCAAAAAAATTATACTAGGTGGAATTCTATTAAAAAGTCTCATGATGCCCACTCTTCCAGAACTAAAGTGTCCTGCCTTTATCTAGAGGGGAAAAACAAAAAAACACAGAAACTTATTTTTCTGGTAGTAAAGACCTGCTGGTTTAAGCTTTCCTCTCTGCTGGGGATTCCTAGAGCTGCAGACCAGGAGGTATGGTGTTGGCAATCAGTTTAGAGACTAATGAGCTAGGTAAAGGCTGCTAGTTGCTCCCCAGTAGCTTCTGTCTCCTGCTTTCTTAATAATAGAAAAAAATCCTGACTTTTAACCAGGCACCTAGCTAAAAGACGACATTTTCCAGCCTCCTATTTAACTAGCGTGATCATAGTCTAAATTCTGTCTAGTGAGATGGAAGTGTTACATGAAACCTCCAGAAGTTTCCTTAAGGAAAAGGCCTCCTCCTTCCAGTCGTTGGATGTAATGGTTGGGGCTCCAGGAGCCACCTTGGACCATAAGAGAACTTGGGAAGGAAGTTACACATGGCAAAGTGACATGATAGAAAGAGTCTTGGTCCTTAACACTGCAGACCTGCCATTCCTTCTTCTGATTTACTTTACATCAGAGTGGTCTTCTATATTGCTTCTGATTTATTTTACATCTGAGTTGCTTGTTTCTGATTTATTTTTCATCAGACAGTAGTCTTTGTTAAGTCAGTGTTTTTTTGGGTGTCTGTTACTCATAGCTAAACCTAGTCCTAATTGATACTGCAGATAAAATGGACAGGATACTGAACTGGGAGTGAGGATTCTTCCTGGCAGACTCCTGGGTCAGCTGTGACCCTGGGCCATTTCCTAAATTGTCTGGCCTGAGTTTCATTATCTAAAAAGTGAGCCCAGGCAGGAAAGGGAATGAATTCCAGTCTGCAAGGTCCCTTCAATTTCAAAACTTAGATACTTTTGTTAAAATTTCAAGATGTTCCTGTGACTTAGGATTGACCAGTTGGAGAATCCAGTTTTAGAGTCACCAATGAGGGCACTTTTCATCAGCATAAATGCCATCAATGCTACTAGAAAGAGATACCACTAGGGGCGTTCAAAATCCAAGACCACAGACTTCAGAACCAGATAAACCTGACTTCAAATTCCAATGCCACAATTTACTAACTCTGGGAACTCAGATAAGTCACCAGTTCTCATCCTTAAAATGGAGCAGACAATGCCAAACGTCATAGGGATGTTGGGTGGATTCATGAAAATGCAAACATCAAGCTCTCCCAGGCACCAAAGGTGCATAGTTCATCTACATGGATTGTGCCAAAGCAAATTAGATGTCCGGGGAAAAGGCCAGGTATGCTGGGCAAATGTCCTGTGTCCTCATGGGTCCCCAGGATGGGGCCCACTGTCCCCACTGGGCTCACGCTAAACCGTGTTAATGGAGAAAGCCAGCCCACGTTTCATTCCTCTCCATAATGAAAAAGAAGGAGGGAATCACAAGAGAAAGAAAGACAAAATTGAAGAGCTGAGATTGGGGTTTGTGAGCACTTCAGCAAGGAAACAAATATCTTTATTGGCTCTGGACAGTCTGCCAATCAGCCACGAAATTACCAGCTTCTCTTTCCTCCCAGAAGGGCCTCCGCGGCTGCACACAAAAGCTGCCGAAGGAACTTCGGGACCTGGAGAATAAAAGCCCCTCTCTGCAGAGCACAGGCTGATTTGCAATGCATTGCTTCAGCATAATTTCCCAACTCTGCAGCCACACAAAGCCGTTTCTGTCCCTATCTGTGAGTTTAATAATTTCTATTTCCTACACCTTACATTCATAATGCATCCTCCCAACATGGGCTTGGGCTGGGCATTGGCCTCGGGCCTCAGGCATGTCAGCCTTCTCCAGGGCCTCAGGCTGGAAAACCATTTATTAGACAATTTAGTCTCTTTGGAGGGCAGCAACAGAAGGCAAACTGCCTGACCTCCTTGAAATGTTCCTCTTGTACCTACCTTACCCTTCACAGCCCTTTTCCCCCATTTCATTATTTATTCCAGCTACTATGCGGTACACGTTGTCCTGGATGCTGTAAGACCTGGTTTGTTATCATCAATAGCACAGCACTGGTGAGATGAGATATATATACAGACAGAGAGTTGGGATTCAATATGAGAAGTATACTTGAACATGACTCTGTGAGGGTTGTCACCATGTCTATTTAGGTTTACTCTTGTTCTCTCTAGCACTAGACACATAATAAGTGCTCAATCATATTTGATGAATATTAAGTGAAAAAATAAAGGAATACCAAGACCTATAAATATAATGAAAAGAGATTGGTTTGGTTTGGTTTGATTTGGGTTGGGTTGGGTTCATTTGGTTTGGGTTGGGTTGGTTTGGTTTGGTAGGGAGGGAAGCAGTGGGGAGGTACATGTCACAGGAACCCTAAAAGCGAGGATAGCTGTTGAACTGACACTGGAAAAATACAGAAGTAAAATTTCACAGAAAGAGGCAGGGGTTGAAAGAAGAAACTTCCCACCAGAGGAAAGAGCCCCTGCCAAGGCCAGAAGAGCATTGAGAGTTTGGGATCCCTGAGGCTGCCTGAGCCTAGGTTTAGTGGTAGCAGAGCAAGCTAGAAAAGGAGGTCAGCCCCAGTGATCCAAGACCTCACTCATATACCAGGCCAGGAACAAGGAAGGGGTCAGACAAATCCCAGGTATGAGTCCCAGCCCCATCACTGATCAGTCATGTGACTTTGGTGGAGAGAGCTAACCTTGCTGAGCCACGGTTTCCTTCTCTGTAACATAAGTGCCCATCTTCCAGTCTCGTTGTGAGGGTTACAAGCAATGGCCATGCACAGAAGCACAAGGCACAGCGCCCAGCTTAGCTGATTCCCTGGGCCTCAGGTGGAAGTCGAAGCCTGCCTTGAACAGGGATTCTGAAAATTCTGATGCAGGTATATATTAATCTGCATTCTCCAGAGAAGCAGAACCAGTAGGATATATATAAATATACAAAAAGGGATTTAGTATGAGGGATTGGCTTATGCAATTATGGAGGCTGAGATGTCCCACAATCTACCATCTGTAAGCAAAAGTCCCAGGAAATCCAGTGACAGAGTTCCAGTCCAAGCCCAAAGGCCTGAACCCAGAGGAGCCAATGGTACAAGTCCTTGTCTGAGTCTGAAGATCCGAGAACCAGGAGTGGCAATGCCTCAGGGCAGGAGAAAATGGATGTCCCAGCTCAAGCAGAGAGAGAGAATCTGTCCTTCCCCTGCCTTTTTGCTCTAATTGGTCCCTCAACAGATTGGATGACCCCCCATCCACACTTGGAGAGAGATCTTCTTACTCAGTCCATGGATTCCAATGCTTACACCTACTAGAAAGGCACTCATAGACACACCCAGAAATAATGTTTTATCAGCTATCTGGGCATCCCTTAGCTCAGTCAAGTTGACACATGAAATTAAGCATCTAAGGTATCTCTGAGACTGGGTAGAAAACCATGTGAGGGTCATGGACAGACTCTCATCTCCCCTCTCCTTTCTGGTTTTAGAAAACACCAGCATGATCTGCCACCCCACTCCTATCCCTCCAGAAAGAGCCAGTCCAGCCAAAGGAAAGGTAGCAGGCACGAAGTGCTGTGAGCAAACCAAGTGCCAGCCGACACCAGTCAGAGGACAGTGAGATGGGGGATCCCAAAATGGCTCCCAGGGTGCATGTAACCCAGGCACTTTTCCTAGCAGGCAGCCCACACTTCCTTTCTCAGCTGGCTCTTCCTCACACACACTTTCCCTCCTTCAGACAGGGAGGAAGGGGAATCTCTCTTCCTCTTCTCCTCCACCAGCCATATTATTGTCTCTTGGCATCCCCCAGACTACCTCTCCCAGTGCTGAACCCACAGTAAAATTTGAAGGGTTAGACCTGAAATAAACCCTTATCTCTACCCTAATTGTACAGATGAGAAGATGAGGCTCAGAAAGATCATGAGACCTGCAGGGTTTGACACTGAGTTAGTGGTGGAGGCAGTGGGTGCCTAGTAGGCACAAGCTGGTTGATTGTTTCTGCCTATGTTAGTCAGGAAGCATCTAGCTGTGAGTAACAAAGTGTCCAACCCAAAAGGGCTTAGGCAATGAGAACACTTATCATCTGATACAATAAGAAGCCCCATCAAATCAGTCAATCAATATCAAGAGCCTAGGTTCTTTCCCTCCCTGCTCTGCCATCCTAAGGGTGTTGGGCAATTGTCCTTAAGCTTTTCTCCTTGTGGTGGTAGAGTGGCTGCAGGAGCTCTAAGCATCATGTCCTCACACAATAATACTCCTCAAAAAATAGGATGCAGCCGGGCGTGGTGCCTCGCACCTGTAATTGCAGCACTTTGGGAAGCTGAGGAGGTAAATTATTTGAGTCAAGGAGTTCAGGACCAGCCTGGGCAACATGGCAAAACCCCATCTGTACAAAACATACAAAAACTAGCTTGGTGCGGTAGCAGGCACCTGTAGTCCTAGCTATTCAGGAGGCTGCAGAGGGAGGATCACCTGAACCAAGGGAGGTTGAGGCTGTAGTGAGCTGAGATCACATCACTGCACTCCAACCTGGGCAACAGAGGGAGACTCTGTCTCAGAAAAAAAAAAGACCAGGGGCAGTGGCTCACACCTGTAATCCTGGCACTTTGGGAGGCCAAGGCAGGCAGATGGCTTGAGGCCAGGAGTTTGAGACCAGCCTGGCCAGTATGGAGAAACCCTGTCTCTACTAAAAATACAAAAATTAGCCAGGTGTGGTGGTGTGCAGCTATAATCCCAGCTACTTGGGAGGCTGAGGCACAAGAATTACTTGAACCTGGGAAGCAGAGGCTGCAGTGAGCTAAGATTGTGCCACTGCACTCCAGCTGGGATGACAGAGTGAGACTGTCTCAAAAAATGAAAAAAATATAAAAAATAAAGGATGTGCCCATTTTAGGGTGAGAAATCTTCTAAGAATCCCCTGCAGGCTGTGTCTCGCTGGTTACAATTACAGGTAGAATAGGCTTCGTGTGATTGGCTGGCTCCCTACGGGATGCATCCTTTGGGCACGGGCAAAGCCAGCTTTCCCTGAGGCACCTGGGTCCAGGACAGCTGGACAAAGTGAAGGTTCTGCCAGCAAAAGAAGAAGGTGTAGACTGACCGGAATGCAGGCAATGGACAGCTGGACATGCTGCCCAGGTGTGACACTGGGTCCCAGCTTCCCAAGGACAAAAAGGAGACAGCTTTTGCTGGAATGCAAGGGCCTGTCAGCATTTGTTGCAGCCTAAGTCCCCGCTTTGCTCCTTTTTGCCAAGAACTCGGGCACAGAGCTAAGCAGCCAGGATGAAATCCTGACTAGCGATGTCAGATGGAGCTAGCAGCTTATCCTCCTAGAGCCTCAATTCCCTCAGCCACTCGAGAGCAGGCACTGTAGCCTCCTCTGCTCTTAGCATAAAACCCCGAAACATAGTAGATGCTCAAATAATATTGCTGAGCAAATGAATAAATGCTATAAGCCTATGATAAGTATCCCTCTCTTAGAGGGTTGTAATTGGAATCCAGTGTGATAATGTAGAAAAAAGCATTTTGTTAAAAGTGCAAGGAGGTGTTAATATTTTCATTATTTTCCTCTCTTCTCTTTCTCATCCACCTCAAAAAAACCTGACTTTGTACAAAAAGGTCTATACAGGACTCACCTAGCCTGGCTCAGAACACTTGAACACTTGAGGATTTCTGAGAAAATGGGAGAATCTTTTTTTTTTTTCTTTTTTGAGATGGAGTCTTGCTCTGTCACCCAGCCTGGAGTGCAGTGGCATGATCTCAGCTCACTGCAAGCTCCAACTCCCAGGTTCACGCCATTCTCCTGCCTCAGCCTCCCGAGTAGCTGGGACTACAGGTGCCTGCCACCACGCCTGGCTAATTTTTTGTATTTTTAGTAGAGACGGGGTTTCACCACGTTAACCAGGATGGTCTCGATCTCCTGACCTCGTGATCCACCCGCCTCGGCCTCCCAGAGTGCTGGGATTACAGGTGTGAGCCACCGCACCCGGCCGAAAATGAGAGAATCTTAAGAAACAAGTCCTAGATCAAAGTCTGTCTTGGTTAGCTGGGGCTGCCACAACAAAAACACCACAGACTGGGCTTAAGGCTTAAACAACACATCAATTTTCTCACAGTTCTGGAGACTAGAAGTCCAAGATCAAGATGCTGTCAGGGTTGGTTTCTGGTGAGGCCTCTCCTGGCTTGTAAGTGGCCTCCTTCTCATTGTGTCCTCACACAGACTTTCCTCTGTGTGTGCATGGACAGAGAGTGAGAGATCTGTGGTGTCTTTCCCTCTTCTATAAGGCCACCAGTCCCATTGGATTAGGGCTCCATCCTTAGAACCTCATTTAACCCTTATTACATCTCTAAAGGCCTTATCTCCAAGTACAGTTACATTAGGGGTGAGGGCTTTAATGTCAGAATTTTGGAGGGACCCAATTCAGTCCATAGCACCAGTCATATTAGGTTAGGGCCCATCTTAATGACCACTTTGACTTGATTATCTCTGTAAAAAAAATCCTGTCTCCAAATAAGGTCACATTCTGAAATACAGGGGCTAGGACTTCAACATATGAATTTTGAGGGACACAGTTCAACCCCTAACAAGATCTAAGGAGGATTTCGGAATTGCCCTTCAGTCTTGAGACCACAAACATAGCCTCCCCTCTCATGATTTATGCCACAGCAGAATGTCAGCATGACAGTGTCATCTGTCCCACATACATCCTCAGATCTCCAACTGACCGTGTCACTCTTGGCATCACTCCCAGGCTCATCCATCCCCAGTTCTATATATCAGCACTTGTTATTGGCTTTTTCTCTGCCTAAACCACTTGCACAAGTGTCTAGTGGCCCATTCAGACTCTAATGTCTGGTTTCCTAACCCCAGCCTTCTGTTAAGTGAAGAAATGCACGTATCTTTTATTTGCCATGACTCATTGGGGTATATTAGTTTGTGTTACAGTTACTAGCAATTCCAAAATCCCAGTCACTTAAGAAAACAAATTTGTTTAACTAATCTATATGCCTAATGCTGTTGGGCATCGGGCTGTGCTCCACACGTCATTCAGGGACCCAGGCTGATGTAAGTTCCACCAGATCATGACATCACCATCTCCGGATTCAGCAGAGGGGCAGGTTGGCGGGGTGGGGGGAGGGGGGCAGGAGGGACATGGAGAAATACACACCTACTCTTAAGTGCTTACATGTCATTCCTGGTTACACTCCACAGCCAGAACTAGCCACTTAATTCTGACTAATTCTTTCATGTGAACAGAAAAGGGAAGATATTTGGAAATATTGATGAGCACTAATAATGTCTATCAAACTCACACTTTCATCTAATAACTATGAACCCTCCCCAGCCAGGAGAGCCTCCACATTCCCTGCTGGAGACAAAATATTCACTTAAACATTCTCAACATACACACCCCAAAATGGGCAAGGAGCCACTCCTTATTTCTAAGGCAGTAATTTCAACATTTTTCTAATATGTGATCCAGCGATGAAAAGGAGTAATTCCAACTTTCATCTGCCCAGTAACTGGAAGTGCCTCCACCTGCCTAGAGACAGAGCTCCTCTGCCCTTTCCTATAGCAAGGTATTCCATGGTTGAGAGGACCAACAGGAAAAAGAAACTCATCTGCCTCACCACTGCTCCCAACCCCCAGGACGGCTTACGCTGGAGAGCACTTACACGCACCCACTGTTTCCCCTCCTCCCAGGGCCCCAATCCCACTCAGCCAAGGAACCCAAAGATAAATAATTCGAGACAAGGCATGCTGCCGTGCTGCTGCCATTGCCAGGATTTAGTGCACACATCGCTCATGCTCCTCTTGCTGCCACGAGAAAAATTACAAATTGATCCACAGGACCTGACTCCCTGCTCACATACTTCTCCTGGGCTGCCGTTGCTGCTTCTCTCTATAAGTAATGGCTAAGATGGTGACAGTAGAATTTAGGTCTGGTATAGGGGTGGGGGGATTGAGGATGGTAAGCACAGAGTGTGAGAAGAGTTGACAGCGGGAGGAGGAGGGGCCAAAGAGCCGGGGCTTGACCTTAATGCAAGACGCTGGGATACTCAACCAAGAGTTCCCATGGAGGAATAAGGCAAGCACCTTGCTGCTCAATAGGCAGAGATGTTGTCTTCTACCTCCTTTAGAGTAAGAGCATAAAAATACTATTAGCCACCAATTTTTAAGACTTTATTTTGTGCTAAGTACTGTTCTAAGTGTTTAATGTGCAACAACTCATTAGAACCAGTTCGAATTCAGCTTGGCTGGAAGTGGCAGTAAACCCAAGACAACAGCGATTTAGGTAAGCTAGGTGTTTATTTTAGATCCAGAGGTAAGCTCTCTAGGGCTAGTATGCATATCACAGTGTTTAAACCTAGGTCCCTTCTATCTTATTGCTCTACCTGCCTGCCTTCCACTTCCAAAGTTACTTTATGCTCCATGGTGACTACTCCAGCTCCAGCCAATGTCTGAACTCCTGCTAGCAGAAAGGAAGTAAGAGGAGAAAAGCATGCACCCTCTCTTTAAGGGCATGTCCTAGAAAGTGCACATACTTCCGTTTGCATTTGATTGGCCTGAACTTAGCCACGTGGCTGCACTAGCAAGGGAGGCTGGGAAATGTAGTCCTGATTCCAGGCAGCTGTATGATCAACTAGCATTTGGGAGTTCTATCATTGTAGAAGGACAGAAAGTGACTGATGGACAACTTGCAGCTCAGTCTCATCATTCATCTCACAACAACTTTTTGAGGTAGCACTGCTACTAAATGCCTTTTACAGGTGAGGTAACCAGCACACGAAACTTTCACATGAAACTCCCTGATCAAAATCATTTTTATCCTTCAAGTTACTTAATGAAAATCAATGACATTTTACCTTGTATTAATATTAAGTGTTTACCCATCTGGCTGCCACAAGAGACTATGGCTCCTGAAAGGAAGGGCTACATATGTAATTCATCTCTTCCTGGTGCCTAATATCATGCCCAGTACGACAGAGATGTTCAGCAGATAAACATCTGTCGTATTAGATAAAATACAATCCTTTCCCTTTGCTCTGTCATTATCACCGTCATTATCAAAAACCTATTAATCAGCTGTTAACATGCATTAGCATTCATATTTCAAGATAAATAGATGTAGCACCCACTGTCCAGGAACTTATAGTCTAAATTTGGGAGAACCTGAAATAGAAAGAATAACATTCACCTCTTTCCCAACCCTCTTATCTAGAGAAGCGAGATCCTGCTCTCCTGGTGGAAGAGCCCTCCCTGGGCTTTCTTGCCAGAAGGGATGAATTCCTGCCTCCCTAGGGAAGAGAAGCAGAGCTGCACCCAAGAATAGGAAACTGCAGCTCAGCATCCTTCACAGCCCCACCACCCCCGGGAGCTGATGAGGCTGAGCAGTTCAGGCAGAGTTCATCTTAAGTGACTCCCTCATCACCCTGCTCTCAGCCCATTCTTTGTGGCATTTGCAATTTCTCTGCTCCGGGGGTCAAGTCTCCAGTGTGCCCTCCCTGAGTAATTGTGAAATTATTATGGTTGGTGATTTTAATTTAAATTGGATGGAGAAATGTCATACTGCGGTCGACTCATTTGCTATGGATTTTCACTTAACCAAATTGATTAGTCAACCAACTAGACTTAACTTGAGAGTTGTAATCATTCATTATTAGATCTCATTTTTCCCAACGCACCCAGATGATGTCAAGAAATTAAAACTGCAGCAAAAACTTTAGCAGTGTCTTCACATCAAGGCAGTGGGGTCTGCCTGAAAGGCCCCAGAGATGGAAAAGGCTGTGGAAATCCGTGGGGGAGCCACAAGGGCCAAATTGCTGGGCCAAGAGTGGACAAAAGAAATGATCTGGGAGTTTATCTGGAGGAAACCAGGCTATCAGAAATTGAGCTATGCCTCCTCCCCTCCCCATGTGTCAAACTTCTACTCATCCTTCAAGATCCCTTCAGCTGCTACCTCTTTTATGAAGCCTTCCGTGACTTCCCAGCGGAGTAATTTCCCATTTTTTCCATTCTTGTAGTACATCTCTCTTATAGGAATTACTAAGGTACTAATTCGTGTTATTATTGTTTGAGTACCTTGTCTGAACTATAAGCTCCTTAAGGCCATGGTCAATTTCAGTTTTGTATCCTGGCTTCTATCACTATGCTTAGCACACAGCAGGCACTCCATAAATGTTTCTCAGTGGATTTGGATGAGTGAATAAATTGCCTAAAGGGCAATTCATGTGGTTAGGCACTGGGATAGATTTTATAAGCAAAGCAAAATTTATCACCATAGATTCTATCTGCACAAGAGTGGGAGAGAAATGGCCCAACTGCGACAGGTATAAATCAGACCTAGAGGTTAGAGTGGACATTATGCTGAGTGTGACTCACCTGTATGCACTGGCTGCCAGCAAAGCTAATGTGATCACCAATTGCTTCAATAACACTAAAGAGCCTATCCAGGGCCAGGCACGATGGCTCACGCCTGTAAGCCCAACACTTTGGGAGGCCAAGGTGGGCAGATCACTTGAGATCAGGAGTTCAAAACCAGCCTGGCCAACATGGTGAAACCCCATCTCTACTAAAAATACAAAAAAAAAAAAAATTAGCTGGGCATGGTGGCAGGTACCTGTAATCCCAGCTACTTGAGAGGCTGAGGCAGGAGAATCACTTAAACCCAGGAGGCAGAAGTTGCAATGAGCCAAGATTGTGCCACTGCACTCCAGCCTGGGTGACAAAGCGAGACTCTGTCTCAAAAAAATAAAAAGTCTATCCAGAAAAAGTGACAGTCACTCAGCTTCTGCCCCAGACAGACTAACCCTGGGACAAAGCTTAGAAGGTCATCACTTAGAATTCATCACTGCTGACTGAAATCTGGAAACAGAGGCCTCATTTGGACAGGGGCACCTGCATGGGCTTGCAACCTGTGTGGCTGCTGCTTAGAAGGCATCTGTGGTTTAATGCGGTCTGTTGCCACCATCTTAAAATTCCTCATAATTTTTTAATAAAGGGCCTTGAATTTTTATTTTGCACCAGGAAGCTCCATAAACTATGTAGCTGGTGCAGTATATGGTGAAACCATCTCATATGAGAAATGGCTGAAGAAACTACCATGTTTTACCTGGAGCAGGTATGATGTCCTAACTGTCTTCAAATGCCTAAGGACAGCCATGTGGGAGAAAAATGAGGCTCCTTCTGGATGCCCCAGAGGACATAACCAGAGCCACTGGGTTGAGATTCATTCACATTGGGGTTGGTCTTGGTGGGGGTATGGAGCACTTTGCGTTGACTACAATTATTTGAGAAAGACACCCAGATGGTGATGTACAGTCTATCACCAGAGACTTCATGCTGAGACTACATTTGGTACAGGATATTGTGGAGCAGAGGTGGAAGCATCAGATGGGGGTTGGACTGAAAGATTCATAAAATCCTTTCCAGTGCTTTGATTCTATGCTTCCAAGCCTAGGCAGCCCCCTTTCTAAAGCAGGGTAGAGGCAAGTGGAAAGGCATCAGGGGAGTAGAGGGGGAGAGAAATCTACTATCTGAGCTAAGTAGATGTGGACCTGTGACTCTTGATTTAGA
Organism: Pan paniscus; assembly: GCF_029289425.2. Classification (NCBI taxonomy): domain Eukaryota; kingdom Metazoa; phylum Chordata; class Mammalia; order Primates; family Hominidae; genus Pan; species Pan paniscus. The sequence goes on from NC_073258.2 coordinate 116,968,891, forward strand.
ATAGGTGCAGCCAGAGATGAAAAGAGGCAGCTTTACAGTTGGCCCTATCTCTAGATCTTTCTCAACAGTGTTCCCTCCTGTTGCCCAGGTAGGATGCTTAACCTCCATGAACAGTGTTACTAGTCAGCACTTTTCTACCCCACCCCAGCCAAGAAACACACCCCAGATGGATTTAATCACCTACCTAGGGTGTCCTGGGGGCTGTGGAGGAGCTAGAAGTGGCTACAGAGAAGTCAACTCCATAAACATCCTCAAAGTTGTCTTAAGTGGCTTTAATCCAGAAAGATCCAGGGATTCTCAACACATGAAAAATAAGTTCAGGGCCAATCGCTTCCTTCCTCACTCCTGGAATCATTTTTCCAGCTCTGCTGTCTGCACACCCCATGGGAGCTATTCATTAATAAGGATGAGAAATGCCTAAATTACACCTCTGGTTCATGTCCAGCTTATTCAGGTGGTAAGAAAGTGAGATAACTCACTCCTGCATCATTTCGATTATTATCATCGAGTCATTTCCCCTTCAGCACAGAGAAGCCATTGACCAGGGGACCAAAACTGCATCCTTCCCTCCTCATGTCTGCATCCCACTCTGACCCCCAGGCTCTTCCTTTCCATTCCTGTTTTCTTTATCAATGGAAGCTTTGTTTCCCTCTTCTACCTGGGCACTTGATCTTATCTGTCCCTGCCTTGTTATAAGATCAACATCGAGCACTTTCGATGGTCTGTTCCTGGAGCACAGCAGTTTCAGGCTCACACTCATTGCAATTGGGGGACTGGGGAGGGACTGGTAGTGCAACTGGTACCCTCCTCCTCTCCCCACCCCATCTGCCCACTGCCACTCCAACTTCAGATGGACTCTGAAAACTGCCACCATTTGGGGGAGAACAGAAGGCAGAGAGGAAGGTGCTGAACAAAGGCTTTATTCAAACTCTTGCAGGCTAACATCTCCAAAAAGCTTTTAACAGAGACCATCATTTCCCTCCAAGAATCAATGCATTTTAATTCATACGAAGATATTTGTCTGCTGCTCCATTCCTTCGAGGCGCAGAGACACGTTTAACAAAACAAGTCAGCCTCGCGTGGAGACAAACGCTCCAGCTTCTCCCTGAAATTACTGGAAGTTCATTTTCAAAAGCCGTCCTGTTTTCTGGGAATCAATGCATATCAACTAAAATCAATAGCTTCTCCGTGCGGATGGGCTGAGACACCAAACTGATTTAGCGTTCCAGTGCATTTGTATCCAAATCTAGACGTTCTCAACAAGTCAATGAATTTAAGCGTCTGCCAGTGTCTTTTCACTTAAAACTAATCTGTTTGCTGATCGGACTGTACATTTCCAGAGTGCGTAGTAATATAGTCTGTGTGTTTACCAGATCCAATGTACATTAACTCAAATCAAAATATTTCCACTTAAGTTAAAATCGAGTTTGTCCAGACTTCAGCAATGCTCACTGGAATTAACTCTAGCCCAGCTCTCTGGGAGGACAGGCTTGATCCCCTCCATCTGGTGCCAGGGGGGGTGGAACAAAATGCTTCCTGCTTCTCTGGACCATAAACTGGAGGATTAGAAGGGCCTCAGAGGGACTTATTTGGTCTACCCCTCTGCTTCCAAAACTCTAGATTCCCTCTAAGCCATTCCACAAAAGAGAGTCCCTGTCTTCTGTTCCCGGAAATCACCTAGGAGAGTCCATCTGTGGTCATTCATTCCTGCATGACATGGTGTTCAACCAAGGACTGTTCTCTAACCAGCCACTTGTAGAGCACACAATGCTCTGTGGAGATTCAAAGAATTAAAAAGCAGTCCCCGCCTTTTAGGAACATATTATCTGGTGGTGGAGAGGCCCTCATCCATGCTCAGATGGTCAGTCAACAAATATTTCTTGACAGCCCAGTTGTTCCTATTCTGTGCTAGGCACAGACAGTGATGAACATTTCCAGCAAAGTCCATTCCCTACAACCCAACCCACCCCTGCCCCAAGAGAAACATTAAGAAAATCAGCACACGAAACCAATTATTCATTATATGTGTGTGCCAAGGGCTGAAGGAGGAAAATGAGAGAGCTAGAGGGCAAATAATAGCATCTTAGTGAGTGGTGCAGTGGGAAGTGGGGCAGGGGCTGTACCTACGATGCACCAGAGGTTATACCAGCACTTTTCCCTTCACTTACAATACTTTGTATAATCCTGACAAGGCTAGAAGAAGTTGCTAGTATCCCCATTTTGCAGGTGAAGAAACTGAAACTCACAGGTTGCCTAGTAGCTCAACAATGGGACCCGCACCTTCCCTCTGCTCTGCCACCTGTCCCTCACATGCAAAATGAATTAACAACACTAGCCAACCTGTGATCCCAGAGCAAGTCAGACATGGAGAAGCAGATGGTTCTGTCCGGATTTAGAAGAGGAAAGAGGCTGGGTACTCAGGTCTGCATCAGGGAAGGCTTCCCAGGGAAGGTGGCTCTGGAACTAAGTCAGAGAAATACCAAGGAAGGGAAAGGTCCCGGACAAGGGGCACTGCTGGGGCCAGAGCACAGAAGTAAGAATAGATTCTGTTTCAGAGGCAAAGAGTGAGGAAATCAGGCGAGGCTGAAGTAGTGGCTTTGGGTAAGGAGGTCATAGGAGACAAATCTGAAAAAGAAGCATGAACCAGGTTCTAGAAGACCTTAAATGTCCCACTATGGATGTGTTCTTTGATTGGATCCCAGGTCCCAAAGCTGCTGTAGGGCTTGCAGAAGCAGAGAGGCAAGAATACACTACCAGCACCAAAGCCAACTGAACCCGGACCTCTCTTGATCCAGCAGGGTCCCCCTTCCCCACTTCCCCCTGGTACTAGCAGCCTGATGAATGCTGCTGAGGGAGGTTGGTCCCCTGCTCTGAGAAGCCTCAGAGCATCACCATGGAGATGCTATGCCAGCCACACAAAAGGAGCTGCAAGCTCCCAAGCTCACTTGGGACTCCAGCTAACGGGGAGGTGGCAAAAGTGTTTCATTTTCTCTCTTCTTTTTGCTCTCTCTCAAAAACAAGAGGCAATTTACAAAGGCAAACAAACCCCACCCCAACCCTGGAAGGCAGCTGTAAGCCTGCCCTTCCGTGAAGGCTGGCCCCCTTCTGAGAGAAGGCAGACCCTGTGTCTGGGTTCCACAGTGGGAAGTTCCTAGGAGAGAAGGGATGGGGAAACCAACAGGAAATGTAGCAGGACTGTTCCCCTTTTCTCTTGCCCTTATGGAGAGAGCAAACTCAGGGCCATGTGAACTTAATGTGAATGTAAGTTGATATCTCCAGTCACTCATTTTGGAGGTCTGAAAAGCAAACATCCTCTGTAATTGACTACAAAGCCTGGGCCCTTTCAATGGGGATAAATAACACCAATTGGGTATACCAGGAGGTTTTCACTCCACCACCACTCAATAGTTCCATTATGGATTAAGCATTCCAATGCAGCCAGTCCCCATATAACAGCCCAGGGAATCCTGATGACTGCATGCAAAAGGAGCAGGAATGGCCTCTGAATGGTGGAGAGGGGAAAGCAAGAGAAGGGATGGAGGGGAGGTGCCAGGACCTCCAGCAACAGACAGGGCGGGACAGGCTGTGGAAAGAAAGACTCGCTTCTGGGTTGGGAAGGGAGGAGCTCAGAGCAGCTCCAGCCAGCAAGCAATCTTCACACATTCATTGTCATTCTCTTCTGCAAAGGAGTGAGAAGAGGGGAGGGGGAGAGGTGGCGCCAAGAGAGGGAGCAAGCGGGAGAGGTGAGAAATCCAGCATCTTCAGACCTGCCCACACTGCTGGCTTCTCTGCTGGGTGCAATACCTCATCTCACAGTCATTAGAGAGAACCCACAGGAAGGATGGAAGCCGGACACCCCGAAGAGTGGGAAAATGAAGAGAACAGATGCAGACAGACAGACGTGTGTCTAAGCCTCTTGGGAGAGATGGGCCCCAGCTTGGCGCCGTCCCAGCCTTCAAAGTTCCAGAATCCTTGGAGTGGCAAATGGACCAGGATTGTGGTCACTTCCAAAGTCGCAGGGGAGCCCAGCAAACAAAGTCCCCATGTCTGATGTGAGCTCTGTTCCTTTTTCTCCGCCTTCTTCTGGGGCAAAAAGGGACTCAACATCCCCTCCAGTCTGGCTCAGCCTCTTCAAGCTCAGGAGCAAAGGGCTGCAAACTGCAAGGAAGGCTCAGGGAGGGGGGAAGACCTAGGAATAGTCTTGGGAAGAGGAGCACTTGCTGCTAAAAGTGTCGAGTCAGATCCTGACAGTCTTCTACGCAGACCCTTGCAAGGGCTTCCATCTCACTCAGGGTAAAAGCCAAAGTTGTTACATCAAGGCCCCATAAAATCTGCACACACATACACACCCCTCCAACCCACTGCCTTTCTGAACTCACCTGGTACACTGCCTCTCACCTGCTCTGATCTAGTTGAAGTGCCTCCTTCTGATTCACCAAATACCCTGGGACCTCAGGGCCTTTGCACTTGCTTTTCCTCTGCCTGGAACACATTCTCCAGATGTCTTCATGCCTCACTCCCTGAGGCCTGTATTTCCACATGACTTTCTCAGGGAGCCTTCTTGGTCACTCTATGTAAAACTGCAGCCACCTCCAAAGTCTCTGTCCCTCTTCCCTGTTTTGTCTTTTCATAGCTTTAATCACCACCTTTATGTACTTGTGTATCAAGTTTACCATCTGTATCCCTCACTGGAGTCCACATTCCATGAAGACATGAATGTTTGACTTTTTTGTTCACTGCTGTACCCTCAGCACCTAGAAGCATTTTGGCAGATGGTTGGTACTCAATAACTATTCAATGAATGAAAGAAACATCTTAAGCTTGCTCCTCACTCATCCCTTGAAGTACCTAGAAAAACATACCCTCTAAATGCCTCAGAAGACACCAGCCTCCCTGGAAAATTACTGGTTCCTTGGACCCAAGCTGAGACTGGACACGAGAAAGATGGCAGGGCTAACCGGATGGAGGCTTTTCTCCTGCTAGGTCCCGAGAGGGTGGAATGTGGGTAAGGGGAGACACTTCTGAGTAGGAATCACTCTGAACGCCTGGATGGCACCATCACCATGTGCAAAGAGCAAATTCGTTTTGATCACAAGTCTGTCCTTCAGTGAGGGCACACACACGCTCATGCTCACACACACACGCATACACACACACACACACATGCTCACACACATGCATGCACACGGGTATGCACATGCATTTCAATTTCCACCCCAACTCATTGAGGAAGAAAAGAGCTCCAGAGTGAGCAGACTCAGTTTCTGGTCCCTGAGCCATCACCCCCAGGCCCTGCAGCCTTTAGTGCCTGCTGAAACTAAAGAGTCACCTTGCTCATCTCTGGAGACCCAGAAGTGCCTGCTCACTCTGCCTGCTCATCAAGATTGGCATGAGGGTCTGGGTTGGGATCGAGTGTGACCACCTTCAGCAACATCATCCCACTGGAAAACATTCTTAATACCTATACATCATTCTTGCTGATTTCTGCCTATCATTGGTGATGGTGGGGTTAGGGAGAGGGAGATGGAGAAGCAAGAGCAAAGGGGAGAAAAATAGCCCTCAAGATAACAAACCATGAGGCAAAGCACTAATCAGCTTGCTGGGTTGATTTCCTGTGGAAGCAAATGCGTTTTGCAAGGTTGGATGAATAATGGGCAACGCAAACTCAGACCGCTGGCTCCCAGGCATGGGTGCAATCCCAGTCCAGCCTTCCCTTCCCCTCTCTGGGCTGGTGGAACCCAGGGCAAGGGCACTCACACTCCTGGCAGGCTGGGCAGGTGCCCATGATATCCTAAAGGTGCTTGGGGCTGGGAGGCTCTGGGCCATGGCAGCCTGGCTGCAGTTGGCACTCTCGGCCCAGCTGGGCCAGTTGGGCATTATTTATAATTGAGCTTATCGTGTGCAACCCTCACTGTCGCTGTCAGAACCATTTGATGTCATTGAGCCTTTGGAAAAAGGAGAGAGGCGGGAGGGAAGAGGCAAAGGCAGGAGAAACAAAAGAAGTTTCGTAGCAGGACTTCAAAAAAGCCAAGTGTTTGAAAAGATCTTTGCTAAGGTTCTGACCTACTTTGCATGTGGATAAGCCATCTCCTTCTCTTTAAAAGAAAAAAATTCCCATACAAAGTGGTCACAGCTCTATTCAGGAGAGCCAGGGCTGCACGGCAGAAAGGGGCTTTAGTGCTGTAATCAGAGGCCATTTAGGAGCCATGATTTGGGTAATTATGTAAGATTTCAGCCTCTCTTCTTCTAGGGCCATGCATAGCCCCGGTAGATGGGCTGCCAGAGCAAGACAGCCAGGGATGAAAGAGCTGGTACCCTGCAAACCATGCCTCAGGGAGCAACCTCTGCACTCTGGCAGGAGTCACACCTCACCCAGGTGCAGACTCTGACACCTCCTAAGCTGTGGAACCTTGGGTTCCTGACCTAGATTTTCAGGGACTCACTTTTCTCCTCATGTGCATACTTCAGAGGAGATAAACACTAAGGGCTCAAAAATGGTGACTCTTTCCTCCCAGTTTTCTAGAATGAATTGGGAGGAGTCATCCCATCCTGTTCACAGATTCCTTGGAGAAATTAATGTCAACTGGGGTCCCCAGTGACCAGTGATTAGAACATAAGCAGTGGGCCAGGTGCGGCGGCCCACGCCTGTAATCCCAGCACTTTGGGAGGCCAAGGCAGGTGTATCATTTGAGGTCAGGAGTTCAAGACCAGCCTGGCCAACATGGTGAAACCCCATCTCTACTAAAAAAAAAAAAATATACAAAAATTAGCCAGGCAGTAGTGGCATGCACCTGTAATCCCAGCTACCAGGGAGCCTGAGGCAGGAGAATTGCTTGAGCCTGGGAGGCGGACATTTCAGTGAGCCAAGAGTGTGCCACCGCACTCCAGTCTGGGTGACGGAGTGAGACCCTGTCTCAAAAAAAAAAAAAAAAAAGAACATAAGTAGAGTCAAGTAAGGGGCCAGCTCAACAGCTGGAAAGCCAGCTTGAAGAGAGCTCTGGGGAATCTGGGGCAAGGGGCACCAGGAAGTGTGGGTGTGGAGCTTGGGACATTCTGCAGAGAGCAGATGGCAACACTGCTCTCACACCACTCCTGCCCCATAGCTTTATACCCCCAGTGGTCTAAAGAGCTCAACCCTCTGAACTTGGCTTCTAACAGGCAGAAAAAAAATCCACTGTGGGGGACCTTCTAGGACTGTTAACATACTCAAGAGAAATGAGGTGGGTTGGGACAGAGAAGGAATGAGAAGAACCCCTTGAGAAGTTGGGATAAGAGTTTATTGTTATTAAAATAATTAATAGTATTAATATTTTTATTTTATAATCCTCACAACAGTCCTATGAGGTTAGTACTATCAGAGATTCTTACTATTCCCATTTGACAGATGAGGCAATTGAGGTTCAGAGAGAATCCATTGTTCAGAAGAACATAGCTTGTCCCCGGGGTCTGTGTCTGAATTAAGAGTCTGGGCTCTCATTTACTGTATATTGCCTCCAAAGCCTTTGCATTCATTCACCAAAGATGGAATGAGCACCTACTGTGGGTGCCAGGCTGTTTCAGGCACTGGAGATGCCATAATAAACACAAGCAGATGAATAAGGCTCTGTCCTCAGGGCACCTATGTGGGTAAGCATTATGGGTTTCACCCACACCACACCCCTGCCCACTCCCCCAGCATGGCATGGGACTACGTCAGGGATGTACTTGGAGACGCAAATAAACTCTTTTAATCTCAGTCAAATTCAACCATCTAAGGGTAGGTCAATCTCCTTTAAAAATCTAATCATTTCATGAATTCCAAACAGAGATGAAATTAATTGTAGATTATCTTTTGGCTTTAGGTTACACTGCCCTCCAAATGCAGTTATCAAGAGATCCTCTGGCAAAGGAGCTACCACTGGCTCCCGGGGTCCTGTGCAGCAACATTTCTGAGGATTAGAGTGCCCAGCGCCTCCTCCAGGCCCTTGAGGGGGAACCCTTGACTGCCCTGGTAGGTGGGAATGGGCACCCTTTGCCCTCAGCCCTTTGCTTTTCATCTATGGGTCATCAAATCCAAGGGCAGAACTGAAGGGCCAGAGCTTGGCTAATCTCTATCCCTCACAATTCAGGCAAGGCTAAACCTCCAAATCATTAAAAAAAAAAAAAACACTCCAACATCTAAGCTCAGGGTAAACGTGCACGAATCTTGCAAGCTAAGAAATTCACATGCTTTTTTGATCCAGAGTTTCATTCAAGGAATTACCATATAAAACCCTTACACATTCTGCACTAAGACATATGCCCAAGGACGTGTAACTCAGCATTGTTTGTATCATAAAAAGTGGAAGTTCACAAATACCTCTAGATGAGGGAATTATGAAGTCACACCATGGTACAGTCACACTGTGAAATACTAGATGCCCATTTAAAAGGGTGGCAAAGCGCAACAGACACTGACAAGAAAGGTCTCCAAGACACATTCAGTAAAAAAAATAAGCCACATAACAATATGCTTGGTATAGTCCTATATTAAAAACAAACAACAAGGAAAACCAGTATGTATGTGTGCATAGGGGAGGTACATGTAATTTCAAAAAAAGATAATGTATACAAAGCTTTCACATAGTGTCTGGCATATGGTAAATTCCAGGGACATTTAGCTATTATTTCTAAATAACATGTTTTAAAGATGGCACAAGGAAGGGGCTAGCCATGGTTATCCCTGAGGGCAGGAGCTGGGTGGGGTGGTTTTGGAGATAAGCACCCACAATTCACTATACTGGGTCTGTTGTTTGGGTGTTTGATATCATTTTGCAGCTTTCAAAGGGAAAAGGAGGATGTCAAGCCTCAGCTTCCCCAATACTGTCAGAGGAGAAGCTTCTCTTGATCCTAGGTCCTTTTGTTTTCTAAAGTTTTCTGGTGTGCTCCGTGAGTGCCTCTGGTGCCATTTTAGCCCATGCCTGGGCTTCTAGGCTCCTTCACAAAGGAAATAAGAATCCCTCACTGTGCCTCACAGCTTCAGCGATGCGGGGCCTTCCGTGGCTGGGACACTCAGTATCATCCCCAATGCTGGGCCACGTGGGGCCACGAGGGAGAGTGCTCTTCTCTTGTCCATGACCGTCCTGCCGTCCTGCCATCCATTTAGCGAAGGGGTCCTGACTTTGTCTCCTGTGTTTCTGTCCCTATCTTGACTCTTATTTTCTCTCTTCCTTGCCCTTCCTTTAAACTCTGGCCCTCTGTTTCTTCCTGACATATATATACACAGCTCTCTGCACAAGAATGATGCAGAGCTATTTGACAGCTGCCCCTCTGGCTTGGGTCTCTCTCTGCCAAGGATGGTGAAGAGGGTTGAGCTACCATGAGAGATGGGGACTAGCTGGGCTGTAGCTCTTGGCCATGAATGGTGATAGCCCCAGTCCCTCCTCCCCTCTGCCTCTCCAACCCCACCTGAGAGGTGGGATGGGTGTAAGAGGACCAGAAGATGATACAGTTCCAAGAAATCAGTCCTGCCCCAGTCTCCTTCCCACTGGGAATGTTCCCTGCTGCTGGGAGAGAAGCAGGAGGCCAGGGTGTTGATATTCAACCATCTAGCAGTCACCAACAGCCCTACCCTCAAAGGGTCCAGAAATGGATAAAACAGGGCTCCCAGTTGCACTTTGGGATGTGCCTGGAAGGCAGTGAGGAGGAGGTTCTGGGAGGCATCCTGTCAGACAGGTCCCAGCAGATTTGGCCCCTGACCACCTGCAGCCTTGCTCCAGAGAAAAGCCAGAGCTCCCGGCCCGGGCACATGGCAGGATCTGCTTTTACTGCGAAGATCCCAAATGGGGAACTCAGGACTCTGGACCATCCCCACTCTTTGCCTGCCCTGTCCTTCCCATTCTACAATGTAGTCAGAGGAACAGTTGGCTCTTACTCATTATGAATAAAACACAATGAATTTTCAACCCCTCCAAAAGACTTTCTATTGTCTTCTCTGGCTCTCACACTGAGTTAGGTCAGGTAGATGAGATGTTCCTATTCATAGGTGGGAAATAGAGGTCCATGGTCACTCACACAAGGGTCAAGGGCAGGCCCTAGAGCCACAGTGACCAACTCTCCTGGCTCCTGACTTCTTTCCACCAGGCAGGGTCTAGCCTTAGATGAGTTTTCTTTCCTGACGCCAGTAGCTAGATAGACCACACTGCCAGGATTATCCACACTATCGTCTAAAAGCACCAAAGGGGTCAAATCAAAAGACGTCCTTTAGAAAAAGAAATAAGCATTTTCCAAAGTCTTGGAATCATAGTTATTAGAGATTTTCCAATCCTCTTATTTTACATATAAGGGACATGGGATCCAGAGACGTGAAGTAACAGGTGGAAGGTCACACAGCAAGGCGGAGCTAGGATTTGCCCCTAGTGAGCCCAGGTACTGGGCTGTGAGCTTCCTCACATCAGGGCGAGCCCAGCTCCTGCCCCTCCCTCCTGGCAGAGCTGGGCAGGGCCCGGGTGGATGGTGTTTTCTTGACAGTCGTATTGAAACATATGGTGGGATTTTGGGGGGAGAGGTAACTTTGCACTATTCTCTCTCTTGTTCTCACATGCATCGTGCATTGGCAGAGACATGGGAAGGATTTTCATCAGGAACATTGTCAGTGCCTGACAGTGCTCTGTGACGAACCTCACTCCTTCCAGGCAGGTCTGCTCAGACAGTGCTGGGGAAATGAGGACCCAGAGGAGGAAGAGTCACCCCCACCTCTGCCCCATGTGTGGGGCACCTCATAGGCAGGGCTGGAATTTAGAGTCCCCACTGCAGTTTCTACTTCATCCTACTCTATATTAACCTGAACCCAAAGCTCCAAGACATCCTGGGTGGAGCACTGGAATGGGAGTCCAGGAGGCCTGGGTTCCAGCCTCAGCCCCAAACCAATTCCTAGGCAGGGTTGGGTAAGCCCCCTACATGACCTAGGTGTCTGTGCCCCTTCCACGAAGTGAGGCTGTTGGACTAGATCATCTCTCCAAGTCCCTCCAGCTCTGCCACACCACACTCTGCCATTGTGGGAAGAAGGGAATCAGAGGAGTAAAATGTGTGGATGTCAGGAAGACACTGGGTTGAATAACAGCCACAGCACATAACATTTCTTAAACACCAATTGCATTCTAGGAACCCAGCTAGGGGCATCACACATATCCTTTCTTTTGATCCTCACAACAATCTTTGAGATACTATAATTATCTTCATTTTATAAATGATGCAACTGAGTCTCCACGATGTTAAGTAATTGTCCGAGGTCTTGCAGCTTGTAATCAGTCAAGTTTGAACTGTCTAGCTTCCCTCCCTCACCTTCCCAAACCACCCGCTACATGCGTGCATGTGCGGATGCACACTCACACACACACACACACACACACACACACGCACTATAGTCTCCCTGGCGCCAGAACTTCTCAGGTGGGGGCCACAGAGATGCAATGGGAACTGCCTCCCACAGTCAGCTGCTAGGATGATCTGGCCTCCCTGCCCCCTCTCTGATACCAGTGCAGCCCTAACTTTCCAACACCTTCCCAATTTCAAAGACTCTTGTCAGACCACAAGTCCAATTTTTGCTCCAGAGGAAATGGCTCCATTCCCTAAAATCTCATTCATTCTCTTCTGTTCTTTACCCCAAATCTTGCCCTCAGCTCCTCCAGGTTCCTGCTCATTTCTCAACCGCAGCCCATACTCCTCTGCTTCTTAGGCTCTCGGCTGATCAGTGTGTGGGTATGTTCACCTCCTTTCTCTGAATCTTCTCAAATATGGCCCACATCAGGCTCGGCGCAGGGGACTTAGTGAGGGGCTGATTGAGGACATGTGGAAGCTCACACAACTGACTCCCTGTGAAATAATCAGGAAAACACGAGGGCGTGGATGGGCTCAACTACAGCGAGCTTAAAATGTTGGCAGTGTGGTGAGGAAAGGCCTAGAGGCTGAGGACCCAGCTGGGCCTGGGGGCAGATGTGCCCAGATTAAAAGGGAGACAGGCAGGGGGCACCCCAGTAACAGAGAGGAGGGGGATTCTGAAGAAAAAAGCCACAAGACTTGCTGAGTGATTATCACCTGGAAGATAAGGAGAGGGAGCAGGGGAAGATGACTCAAGGCTTTGGGGAAACCTGAGGGGTGGGAAAAGTGTGGTGAGCCTCAGAGACAAAAAGCTGATGGGAGAGAAGAAGAGTGTGTGTGTGTGTGTTTGTGTGTATGAGTGAATGTGTGTGCGTGCACACGTGCATGTGTGTGTGTGGTGTGTGTGCATGTGTGTGAGTGCATGCACGTGTGTGTGTGTGTGTGTGTGTGTGTGGAGAGAGAGAGAGAGAGATGAGAGGGCAAAAAATCTTGTTTCCAACACTGGTTTTGAAATAACAGAAGAATTTTCCAGTGCTGGGTGGTTAGAAAGCTAGAGCCAGAGCAGCAGGAGCATGCAGGGTGGGGACTCTGAGGGACCTCACCACGCACTGCACTTTAAGCGGCATGAGGCAGGGTCCAGATATGCTTGCCGTGCCCCCTCTCCCCAGCTGCATCAACCCAGCCAGGAGCCTATCTCAGATGCCCCCATGAAACCCTGTTGAATGAAGCAAGTGATGCATCCTAAGAGTGATGCATATAAAGATGGCACTGCACCCCTAGGGCAGCCAGGGGCACTGATGTGAGCACTAAGGACAAAGCAGGCAGTGGGATAGACCCTGCAGGCAGCTGCATTGAGGGGTGGACAACGGTGCCAGCCAGGGGCACAGGGAGCAAAGGGAAGGAGGAAGGAGAGGAGCCCCAGGGATGGGTGGCCCAGGAGAGAGTCCTCAGCATGGAGTGGACTGGAAGAGAATGGATGGAAGGGCAATGTGGGTTTAGGGGAGAGAGAGGAAGGGAGGGTAATGAAATGTTAGCTGGAAGAGGTAGTTAGGAAGGTCATGATTGGTGATTTGTTCCATTTGACCAACACTTACTGGACACCTGTTATACGCTGGGCACTGTGCCGGCCAGTGGAACCCTGGAATGAATCAAATCCCTGCCCAAGGTAGGAAGTAGAGAGGGCTCTCCAAGCCACAGGGAAGAGGAGTAACTGACCCTGACAGTGACAGCACCGGGAGGGCAGTGCTTTGATGGAGGCATGAGCTGTGGATGCAGGATGCATGCGCTACTGGGGAGACGAGGAAGGGCACTGAAGATGTCAAGATGGGGCTTGGAGGCAGGGGTCAGCATGGTGTCCAGACACCTTCGGGCCACAAGAGACAGCAGCCTCTCCCTGCCAGAAGCCAGCCCTCCTTCAGTCTTCATTGAAACTTCTAGAGATGTGTCAGCTTCCTAAGACCTTTAAGCATTCTAGAGCCCTGGCAGGGCAGAGCCTGTGGCCAACCCTCTACACAGGCTTTCTTTGCCCTTCTTGGTTGAATTTCTCCTGGATCAGTGGATGCTGTCAATGTAATGTCCCCTCTCCAACACATCTGTGTGCATGAACACACTCACACACACACACACACACACACACAGAAAGCACCACTGCAGCAAGCCAGAGAGGCAGAGCCATTTCTACCAAGGTCACACAGGGAGGAGCCATGGAAACCCCTTAGAGCCGACATCCCCAAAATGGGTGGCGAGGAGGGGGACCAGCCCTCAGGGTCACTGCCTTTGCTCAGACCCCCTAGTCTCCATGCCCTCTCCAAAAGGCACCTTCCTTTCCCCTGCCTTTCCCCAAATCAATCCCGACATCTCCTTAAATCGAAGTCAGCCACAATGAAAGGGTGGTGCGGAATTTTGTTTACCAATCCTGGCGTCTAATTAAAATTAGCTGATGGTTCTTCTACTTGCTTTTTGTTCTGACTATTTTTAAGCCAGAGCCGCTAGATCAGTGCAGCCACTAGTAAGCTGTCAAATCAAATTTTCAAAAGCAAATTGCTTTTATAATTAATTTAATTATTATTACCGCTCCCAGTTTTGTGTTGCCTTAATGAACACAATCAGGTTTCACCCTCTGCTTCTCCCCCACACGCACTCAGCACCCCCTCACTTTCCCAGACCCACCTCCCACCTCTCCAATCCAAGTTGGGCAAATGGAAAAGCAAAGAAGAAAAGCAGACACGTTCTGAGCCCCCTCCCCAACCCCCCAGTAGCCACCTCCTTGCTCACGCCCTCACCTTCAGAGTGAGTAATTAAAGTTCTGCTGCCCGTTATGGAATAAATGGTACATGTTTTAATTACCCCTGAGCCTACCCAGGCATCCCCACACCCCCGCCCAAGTCTGTGAGTCTATGTGGTTTTGAGGGGGACAGTTGAGAGAGAGAAAGAGAGAGAGAGAGAGAGAGAGAGAAAGTGCTTCTGTGATGGTGACAGCGGTCTGTCACCCGGGGCCTGGCATTCACTGGGGAACTGTCAGTTACTAAGGAAACTAGGAGGGAGAAAGGAAGGGAGAGAGGCGGTTAGATCCAATTTTGGGTGACAAGTGTGAGGCATAAAGATTTTGGCCTCCTCTGTGCATCCCAGCCTAAGTGAAATCTCTGGGGGTGGGCAGGGGGTGGGCCAGGGAACAGGCAACACCAGGAGGCCACGCCCTTCTTAGGAACCTAAGGCAGGTCAGAGGGAGAGAGACGCTAAAGCAAGATCAGCACAGGACCAGGACGGTGACCAGAGCAGGGGTGTGTGTGTGTGTGTGTGTGTGTGTTCGCATGCACACAGCTGTTCACACCCATGTTTGTGTGTGCCTGCCTCTACATTCATCCTTTCTGTCTTTTGGGTATTTTCTGTTCTTTTCCTTTCGTTTTCCTCCTTCCTCAGTTTGTAATGTATTTAATTTCCATCCTTCCCCCACTCTTTTTTTTTTTGGGTTATTCTATTCTGTGTCTTCTTCCTTTCTCTTTCTGTCTCTTTTCTCTCTCTCTCTCCCTCCCTCCCTCTCTCTGTCTCCCACACACACACTCTTCTTCTCTGTCTTCCTCTCTTCCTCTGCATCCGTCTACTATCTTTTTCTCTGTTTGTTCCCAGACCACTCCCCTCCCCAGCATGGCGCTCTCTGTTTTCCCTCTTCTCTGTCTCTCCCAGTCTCTGGTCCAGACCTGTCCTGGTGGATTTGCAAGGGTGAGAGACCCTGGGGACCATCTGAGCCTTTGTACCCTAACCTGACTCCGCATCCAGGCCTGGCTTGATCCTCCTGACCCAAGAACACACGGAAGCCTCGGAGGAAGGGTCTGAGTGAGTGCTGACATGGAGCTTCAAAGATCAGTTCTTGAAATCCGATGCCATTGGAATGGGTGGGACAGAGCGCACTGCACAAAAAAGTCATCAGTATTTCTGGAACAAGAGCAGAGAGCAGATCTCTCAACCAAGACAGAGTGGGGAGGACAGGGGGCAGGCTGGGAACCAGTGCACCAAGGAGGGCACACAGGCAGGTGAGGGAGACAGGGAGAAGGGCCCAGGGCTGACTTCTGGGGCTTTTGACTTTCACGAAGTGCACGAAGACATCACAGAAAGAAGCATGTGAGTCACCAGCTCTGACTCAGGCCCTGGCTGGCTAGTGACAGGACAGGGCATTCCAGATGTCACTCAGGAACCCCAAGAGGACTCCAGGCCTGGGGAGAGCTCCTGCTGCCTGAGACAAAGAAGCGCCCAGCAGAGGCAGGGACCTCCCACTTTCTTCCCCAGGACCTGAGGCCTTCACACTTGCTCCCAGGGAGCCCCGCGGGACGTGGCCAGCCTCACTTTCGCTTGCCACCATGTCTGTCTTTCACCCCTCACTCTCATCTCTTCTCCTTGGCACTCTACTGACCAGGGCCTGGGTCTTTTCCTGTTCTGCTCCTGGGGAAGACAGGGCCCTGGGCTCGATTGTGGCCTGAGCCCTGGCTCCTGGGGCCCCTCGGGGACAGCCCAGGGTGCTGGAGGGACAGTGCCGCAGCCGTGCTGGTCAGATGGGTGCGAGAGGATGACGCTTAGGCTGCCCTGCCGCCAGTGGGCCTCCCAAGGGGCCCTGCCCACAGCAGGGATAGTCTAGGTGGTGGGAGTGGAGCCGACACCACAATCAAGCGTTCACCATGCCTAAAACCAGGGCCAGCTGGGTGGGAGTCACCTTTCTGTGCAGAACCAGGGTCCTTGGGATGCCTCCAAAGATATCATCAGGCCCCTCGGTGTCCCCAGCCCTCCACCCAGTCCAGCCAACCGCCCACACACCAAACCCAAAGGAGGCAACTCAGCCCTCCCTCCTCCAGGGGGCGCACTCTGGCCCACACCGACAGCGGCCTGGAGGCACTTCTAGGAAATCAAGGTGCCCTTGGAGACAGAATCCCAGCAGGAGCCCCACGCCGAGTGGAGAGACCTCCGCCCTGCTTCTGAAGCCGCAGGCGCTGGCCTCAATAATCCCCCAGCCGCGGGCCGATTTGGCATCCTCCGACCCCTGCGGCCACTGCCAGGTAAGTGCTCCTGCCAATGCATCAGTGTAGAGCAAGCCTGCCACCTGGTGGTGAGGCCACCCAACTACAGGCTGGGGCTCTTGAGGGCCATGCTGTCCCGCGCCGAGGGCCCCACACCCGGGTGCCCGCTGGCTCCCGCAGAGCAGACCCTGAAGGCGCGGAGCCCTGTCCAGGGCCTTTCTAGGCACTGCTGAGTTTGTGAGGGCAGAAAAGCAGAAGGTAGGGGTGGGTCGAGTTCAAGGGCTGAGGCAGAAGACCCCCAGGGAGGGCCTGATCCGAGGGATTGGGAAAGAAGGGATTCGGTCTCCCAAGGGGCTCACACGCCCCTTCCCTGGGCATCTATCAGGAAGCAGCAGCTTGGGGCCATGGAGAGGCCCAAAGCCTGCATTCCACTCCTGGCCCCACCACCGCCCACAGTGGGGCTGTGCACACCGCTCCTACCGCAGGAGTAGGGCGGACTGACAGGAAGATGAGTCCCTGCGCCCGGAGCTCACCAGAGCCTGGATAAGCCGAAGTCGGCAAATGGATGGGACAGGCAAGTGTACTGGGGCAGGAAGGGCCTTTGGGATCTTCTCATTTAACAGAGGCTGCATCATGAGTTCCGTGGGACCCTTAGTACCTTCGTCTTCATGGGCCTCTTCCTCCACACACACAAATTCATATTTAAATCCCATTTTATGGCCAAGCAAGGTGGCTCACGCCTGCAATCCCAGCACCCCAGCACTTTGGGAGGCAGAGGTGGGAGGATGGCTTGAGCCTGGGAGGCAGAGGTTGCAGTGAGCCGAGATCATGCCACGGCACTCCAGCCTGGAAAACAGAGCAGAACTCTTATCTCTCTCTCTATATATATATATTTATATATTTATATAATTTATATATTTATATAAATATATATAAAAATGTATATATAATGACTGCTTTGGTATCAAGATGAATGTATTAATATTATATATTAAAAATATTTTCCTCAACCAAAAAGCATATTCTTTCTCTTCTGACTTTAAAAGAAATTAAAACATTTTTGCATGCCTGCGTGCTCATGGATAAGTGGGCCCTGAATCCCACCTCCTCCTGTTGCATTTGAGGAAACTGCAGCCCAGAGACAGGAAGAGGCTGTTCAATGTCACACAGGGGCTGTGGCAGGGCTGGGGCCAGAACAAGTCTTCAGGCTTCCAGGCTAGGGCTCTTTCCATTACCCATTTAACCTTTTTCAAGAGGTGGAAAAATCCCTGCCACCTGCTGCTCAGGCCCAGGAAGAGCCCCCTCATCTAGCCCACCCATGCCCTGGAAACTCTGGCTGGGATCTGCTATTCCGCCCTCCCTGGTGGCAGCCTTCCTTCCCCCAGCCCTGGCCCTGCAGCCAAGTCACCACCACCACCGAAGCTCTTTGGCCTGCTGTCTTATTAATTCCTAATTTCCAATTTGCAAGAAGAGAGAGCCTTAAACCTCCATCTCACCAGCCCAGCAATCACACAGATGATCCAAGTATCTCTGGACAGCCTTTAATTTATTTCCCAGCGCACGCCGGCACTGCTGAGAGACTTGATGGCACCAGCTTAAACATAATAAATTACTCAAGTACCAGAGATTAGTTAATAAAGCTCCAGGCTCCCTCCCAGCCCCTGCTGACTTGGTCTGTGACACCAAAGATTCCTTTGAAGAGGGGTGGGGGGTTCTGAAGTGGGGGTCCCCAGGTCTGAGTCAGCTAGCCAGCCCTCCTCAGGACCCTTGAAGCCAGGCAGAAGTTCTGCCGGGGCTGGAGAGGCAGGGACCCCAGAAAACCACAGGGTGGACTCCAGCATTTTCTACTCCACATCTCAACATATCAATGGAAGTCATAATCTAATGGCAAATCTGATCCTGGCATGAGCACAGCTTGGAAGACGAGGAGTCAGATGTGTGCCCAAGAATGAAGATGCTGGTTACTTCTGGAGCCAAGCAAAGGGAACGGAGATGCTTTTTCATGGAGACACAAAGGATCAGGATAGTCTTTAAGCGTCTGAAGGCTGATCCCTGCCCCTCAGTCCTATGACCTTCCAGGTGTGTCTTCACAGAGCGTCATGTTGTCCACATACCATCCTCTCACCCCGGTGCCTTTGGCCCTGGCCTGACAACAGTCATGCCTCACCCAGTCGCGCCTCACCCACACCTGCACAGTCCCCACCCTCCCCCATCAGAACTGTCTATAAAACTCACATCTAACCCTATTGCTTTTCTGACTACAAATTCCTGATGTTCTGCTGTTGCCTGCCTAATAAAATGTGGTGCCAGAACCTGGACTTCGTCGTCTTCCTCTAGCGGTAATGAAAATAGGGAACTGGAAAAGAGATTTGAAGGAAAGGGTGTAGCTTGCCTCCTGGGGAGCCTCAAAAGAGAAGATTCTCATCTGTTTGGATGGCTCAGCAGATTCCTGAGTGCGATGAAGAAATGGACAAGACAAACTCAGAATTCAGTCCTAGTCTGTGATACTGGAAAAACAGCCTTGGCAGGAGTCAAAGAAAGGCATAGAGAAAGGATGTCTGGAAAATGGTAGGAGTTGAGCAGTTCCCTGAGCTCCCCCAGGAACCCCATCCTCCCTAAGAACCTCAGCCGCTGGCCTCACACCAGTGCCCCAAGTCTAATGGTCTCAAGGAAGATAAACCCAATAGCTTTTGTTCTGACACCAAAGCCAGAGCTCCTGGCGCCCAGGCCCCTGACCACTCCTAGCCCCCACATACGCTGCTGAAACCAAAGTCAGACTTGTGAGCAGGGAGCTGGACTTCTTCCCCAGCCCTGTGTGGCACTGCAGTGCTCCTGAGACTAAGGAAACTGTGATCCACAGTCACCTTTGTTCCCAGGTGCTAGTATTATTCATTGTTATCGGCAATAAAGACCTCTTCAGTATCTCTAATTCTTTCCTTCCATAATGCTCAAAGTACTGCCTACACATGCTCTTGTTTATGCAGAGGGCCTCCCTTCACACAATAGATGGTTGCTGAATATGGTGTAAATTGAATCACATTATAAACACACTAGGGGAATCCTAACATGAATCCTTTCATAAAGTGAATAATTATCCCCTAATTTATCATTAGTGTAAGCCCAGGTTTTTATATAACTGGTTTTGATGTGAGCAAAACCCGCCTATGTGTGTGCGCGCACGCACACACACACACACATTCCTGACGAGCGAAAGCTGCAGTGTTCCATATAGTGCCAGGCACAAATCAGCCTTAATAAAAGTTTCTGAGAGCAACACTGCTGAACCGAAGCACCAAGGATTCTATAAGAGTGTTGTTTCCATTTCAGAAAAAAGGAAACTGAAGCCCAGAAAGGAGCAATGGTTTTGCTAGTGTCCTTCATCCCCATAGAGAAGATCATTTCAAGAATTTTATAAGAACTTTAGGCACTCCTTGGTCACAGGAGATGGCAGGGAAGTGGGGGAAATGGAGGGATGATTGGCTGGGGCATGGGGGTTGACTTGGGAGAGTGTTGGATGTCACATCAGTTCCTTCAGGCTCAGGGGTGGGTCCAGAGTAAGTGTGTGTGAAGAGGGAGTAGGTGGGATGCTATCATTTAAGTCTACCCTGACTTCTGCCTGATGGGGAGGTTTCAAGGTGGGGGCTTCTCTGAGCCCCTGTAGATAGGGTGCTGGGGTCCACCAGCAGGCATTCGCCTCTGCCTCAGGGGATGCAGCCTCCCCCAATCTGCTTCTCCAGGCCTTCCCAACACTGCACTGTTTGGGCACTATCCTTCTTACCTGTTCCCTGCAGACACATCTAGAAGTCTCTAGAAGTGGCTGGGAGCTGTCCCTATGTGAATAGCCCTCCCCAGACCTCACCCGAGACACCATAGCTTGGGCAGGTCAGAGATCCAGGATCCCAAGTACACTACATAATTTTCTGCTCTCTAATCCCAATTCTCTGGGTCCTGGAAAGATGCCCAGCCTCCCTAAGCTGGGGGCTCTGGGATTCCCCCACCCCAGGAAAACCTGGGTTCCATGCCCTACTCTGCCACTGCCAACAGTCCATCCTATTTGCATGGGCTTTAAGATTGACAAGACACTATCCTGCACCATCTCATTTAAACCTCACCACAACACTAGAGGAAGAAATGATTTAGCTCCATTTTGCCCATGAGGAAACTGATGCTTAGAGATGTCAAGACACTTCCCCCAAATCACCCCAGGTTTTTTAAGGGGAAGCCAGTTGTCTTCTCTATCTCAGTAATAGATCTCTGTCACACCTGTCAGTGCTTCAGTGATGATTGCTAAGACCTTTGAACTAGAGGTAGTGATCTTAGGAGACAAGGCAGAGTTCTTAACTTTGGAATTACAATACCATATGCCAGTCACCAGTTTGTAGGAATGCCTTGTTGCCATTAGCAATAAACTAGACATAGAAACTAGAGTGCATTCAAGATTATCCTTTTAAAAATATCAGTTATATTACTTGTACTTCAGTATACCCTCAGCTGAGAAAGGCAAGGCTTTCTGGTGAGGAGTCAGGTCAGGTAAGCTCGAATTTGATATCCTACCATCCTGTGAAGCCAAGGCTCAGAATCCTGCAGCTAATCCAGGGAGACTGCCTGGAGAACCAGGTGTGGAAAAAGAAACAGAGCTGGTTGGTGGAATAGTGGGAAAGAGTCCTGGGTTTTCTCTATCAAGGGACTGCCCAATGCACCTCTTTTTCCCTCCATGTTCTAAGAAAGCAAGAAAAAAGACAAACAGTGACATGTGGGACAGAGAAAGGCCACCTTTGTTGCTAATAGAAGCTAAGTTGGAGGATATGGCTGAGTTAGAGAGCAAATGGGTCTCCTGGGCCCCACAGTCAGAGGTCTCACCCTCGCCATCACAGGCAGCATAGATGGGCAGCCTCTGCACTTGGTGCTGGTGATGGCGAGGGTCTGCCCAGCTACCACAGATGTCATGGACAGGTGAAAGGCAACCTGGACTCTCTGCAATCAGTCTCACCTTTATCAGAGGAAAGAAACCAGCAGGAGCTGAGCTGAACATGCTGAACATGCCCTGTGTATTCTCCCCAAACCCCCAATCAGAAAAGTCAGCTCTTCTTCCCTGGAGCAGAGAGAGTAATGGAAAGACAGAAGCCAAGAGATCCACCAAGTGAGCTCCCTCCACATAGAAGGAAACATCAGGAGTGGCTGAGAAAGAAATGTGTCCTCCAACAGAGGGAGCACTTCCTGTGCCCCCTCACCTCGAGTCTGGTTCACCCTCAGAGTTCTATTTTTTTTTTTTTTTTTGAGAGGGAGTCTCGCTCTGTCACCCACGCTGGAGTGCAATGGCACGATCTCGGCTCACTGCAACCTCCGCCTCCCGGGTTCAAGCGATTCTCCTGCCTCAGCCTCCGGAGTAGCTGGAATTATAGGTGCCCGCCACCACACCTGGCTAATTTTGTATTTTTAGAAGACAGACGGGGTTTCTCCATGTTGGTCAGGCTGGTCTCGAACTCCTGACCTCAGGTAATCCACCCACCTCGGCCTCCAAAAGTGCTGGGATTACAGGCATGAGCCACTGTGCCCGGAGTTCTCAAAGAATCAGAGGACAGGGCCACTGTTGCCCAGAGATGAGAATGAGCCTTCCTCTGTCCGTGCCTCCTCAGGCCACTGTCAACTCCCCACGCATTGTCCCTGGATTCGGAAGGTACAGGCACTGGGGAGATGGCTTTATTCATTTTCTGCAATGGGGATTCAGGAAACTTTCTTTTCTAACCAGTAAAATCAAGCTCATGACCTTCAAGGAGGTCAAAGAAGACCTAGAGAACCTAGTATGTGGGGTAGAAGAGTATTTTCTAAAGCACATTAGGCCCATGCTGATCTGTTGCACTCGTCAATGCTTTAGTGATGATTGCTAAGGACCTGCATAAACTAGTGGTAGTGATCATAAGAGACAGGGCAGAGTTCTTAACTTTGGGATTACAACACCATACTCCAGTCACCAGTTTGTGGCAAGTACCCTTGTTACCATTAGCAATAAACTAGACACAGAAACTGGAGTGCATTCAAGATTATCCTTTTTAAAATATCACTTATATTACTTTTACTTCAGTGTACCCTCAGCTGCAAAAGAAGTGGTATTATGGTTGGTGCCACGGGGTAATGCACAACCCACAGGCAGTCTTATCTATGCATATAACCTATGTAAACTTAAAAGCCATCTGTCCTGGAAGAAAAGTGAAGGACCACAGAAATAATGTATGCAAAATATGCTGGTAAACTAAAGAGTGATTTTTATGTGCCAGTTGTTATTACTCTTATTATTATTATTACCGTCCTGGGAAAGAAAGGACCTTTACTTTCAGTCTGGAACATGGATGAAGATGAAGCCCTCCCAGACGTCTCCCATCCACATCTGACTCAGATAATCCCTGAGTGTGTTCTACACACTGTAGTAGTCCGTGATTCTGGTCCCCTGGCTGTTGGCTGCTGTTTTATGTATAGCCCAGGTATCAGCTGAGGCCTCTCTCTCCCACCCCACCACCCCAAATGTTGGTAAGCTTGACCCAAGTTGCCAGTGCTTAGCCTGCAGGAGTCCAGAGTCTCCCCCAATTTGCACAAGTTTCTACCACTGGTTGCTGTATGTTCCCGTGGTCTTTGCTCCTGCACCCATCCACGCTCTCTCCATGCTGCTTGGCACTGCCCAGGGCATGAAGCTTGGGCTCTCCTGGAAGTTCTGCAAAAGACACATGCACCCCAAGCATTTCCGCATTTAGAAACATTCCTGGAAATGTGTGGCATCTGGGACAGAGGCCATGGCAGACACACAGTCTCTCATGACCTCACTTCCTCGCTCTTGCCCTTTACTTCTCTTTCTTCTGAGAAACAAGCTCATTCTTCCCCCTTGTTCTGCAGAGAACAATTTATCCAGTACTTGGGGCACTTGGAATCTCAGCTTCATTCCTTCCAAACACTAAGAGAATAAAAGTGACATAGCTAGGAAAGAGCTATCAACTCAACCTGATTATAAGCACCCTGAGGTCAGGGACGGGGTCTTAAATACTACTGGAGCCCCACTGTAACTAGCCCAGAGCTCTGCTAAATAAATACCACAATTATAGTCAGTTCTCATTACTGATGGTAGTTATGTTCTATAAAGTCATTGCACACACTGAATTAGCAAATACTGAACCTTTGTTCCTAGGGGAAATAAAGTGTTAGGTTCTGCAAGCCTCTGGTTACAAAATTTTCACCAACTGATCAATATATAACTTTTTAAAATGTGTGTTTCAGTTTAAAGACACCTTATTTAATATGGATTGTTGATCCATTAACATTGAACTCAAGGCCAACAGCAGCATAACTCATGCATGAACAAAACATCGAAAAACACCTATTTTCTCCGCAAGGCAGGAACACTAGACAGCGTTTCAGCACTATTCACAGGCCCCCTTTTTTTCTTTTTAGAGATGGGGTCTCTCTATGATGCCCAGGCTGGAGCACAATGACAAGTCACAGGTGTGATTGTAGCACACCACAGCCTCGAACTCCTAGGCTCAAGAGATTCCTCCTGCCTCAGTCTCCCAGGTTGGGCCCATTTTAAAGGTGAAGTCACCAACAAAAAGCACAACAATGCAAAAAAAAATTGTTTCACTAAATAGACCACAAAAAGGACACTATTATAGCATAAGAGCTGAAAAAAGAAAATAGGGTATTGCCTTATTCATCCTCAGCAGGGAATGTGTGCATCAGGCATGTCAAATTCTTCACCACTCTGTCCATGTCTGCAATTGACTGTGAAGTGCCAGGTGTATTGATTTTTAGGTTACAAATTTTAGCAAGTAGGCAAATTTGCAAATGTAGAATCCAGGAACAATGAAGATCAACTATGTATGAATGCTATGGAGTACTATTCAACAATAAAAAGGAACAAACAATGGATACACACAAGAACTTTGATAAATCTCAAAGGCACTGTGCCAAGAAGCCAGTCACAAATGGTGATACACTGTATGAGTCCATTTATTCCTACATTCTTGAAAAGACAGAAGTAGAGTGATGGAGAACAGATCAGTGGCAGTCAGGGGATGGAGGTGGAGGGAAGGTGTTGTTGTAATAAAGGGATAGGGCAAGAAAATTCAGGGGATAACAAAACTGTTCTGTCTCATGATTACAGTGGTAGTAACACAAATCTATGCATGTGTTAAAATTCATAAAACTGTACATCAAGAGAAAGCAGTTAATCTTATTCTATGGTGATTTAAGAAATAAAATCAATAAGTAAAATACCATAACAATGAGTAACCAGAGATGCAACACCCCAGCTCAAGTCTGGACTGCCCCACTGCACGGAATGGGCCTCCCAAGCAATCTTGTTGGAGGGAGCACAGCTGCCACCTGTGTGCTTGGGTTATGGCCTCACGCCATATGCAAGTGGCTCGAACAGCCTGCCAGTCTCCAAGAGGGCACCAGCATGGTCCTGGGTTTCCCAGCCACTTTCCATTTATTCACTCCCCTGTGAGAAGACCCCCTTCCTACAGGGTCCCAGGGCATTGGTTTTATATCCACATGCAAAGATTCCTCCTTAGAAGTTAGTGTTGCCCTTAGCAACCAGCTCTTTCTCCAAACTGCTTTGAATACAGACACACTGCCTTAGGAAGACTGCTCCTTAGAACTGATTTCTAAAAGACCTCCTATCACTATGTGAACAAAACATTTTTAAACAGAAAATTTAACAAGATTTTAAAACAAAGGTTCCAAGTATTTTCATCATATTCTGACTATGTGTTTGCTGAGTGGCTTGAGGGGGACTCTCTGTACTTTGCAAAGGAAGACAGAAGGAATGATGGTGGCAGATCATGAAATGGTGCCTGTTCTGAAAGACCTATGAGAGATAAAGTTGAAATAATGTGATGTCCCTATAGAACCCTCTAGTACAGGCATAGGCCCATAGTAGGTGCTTAATAAGTGCCACAGGAAATCAAGACAAATCTCCAAATATAAAAGACTTATACATTGTAATTACTAAAACACATTTATTGATCACCATCTATGTGGCAGGCTCCCTCTGTACTGGGGTATGAGGAACACAGAAATGAATAAGACATGGCCCATATTTTCTGGGGACTTCAAGTCTAGTAGAGAGAAAGATATACATAAATAATAGAACAAAGCATAGGCAGCATGCTGTGGGAAAATGAGTAAGGAGCAGTTTATTAATCAAGGTTCTTTGGTTGCAAGTGACAGAATCCCAACTCAAGTGAACATGACCAAAACAGCAAATACATTGGTTTACATAATTTGGAAGGACATAGGTGTATCCAGAGACTCAAAAGGTTGTTGGCGGGAAATTCTGCTCTTCTGCAGTCCTTCGTCTTTCTCTGCTTTCATGAAAGAGGTCTTAATTTTGGTCCCCAACCAGCACCAGGTACCTCTGGCTATATTTACTCCTTTTGGCAGCCCTAGGGCCCAGCTAGCCAGCAGCGGATGCTGTGATGGGGAGCAGATAATGGGTCTGACCCTTCAAGGAGGCCATCTAACTGCACAGGTGTTCAGATCACTCAACTCATTCAGGAAGAGCTAAGGGAAACCATTGCCCACTGGATTGCAGCCATTGATGCCTGGCAAGATGATGAACTCCAAGGCCCTATGCCTGCCTTTCTTCCACGTAGCTCTGAGCACAAACAACTTGGACCCCAGGAGAAGTTCAACTCTGGACTTCATCAAACCATGAAACCACCTAATGATAGAGCATTGAGGCCCAATGAGAGCAGAAATCTTCAGGATAGAATGTTTGAGACTGCTGAGATTGTGCTGGTATGGTAGAAAGAGCTTGGGCTTTGGAAATGGATCTGGCTTGAATCCCAGCTCTGATACTTACAAGCTATGAGTCTTTCTGAGCTGACAATTCCTCATTCGTAAAATGGGAATAATAATACCTGCCTCACAGGTGTTAGTGAGGCTAAAGGAGGTAAATTAAATTACAACAGTAATTGCTGTTAATGAACTTTGTACCCCTTTTCAGCTCCACTGTCGTCTAATTCTCAAGCATCATTTTATTCATTCGTCCGTCCATCTACCCAACCACTCATCCAATCATCCATCCATCTAATTTATTAAGTACCTGCTCTGTCTCAGACAATATGCAATATATCAGAAATATAGATATTAATACAGTAGACCTCCCTACCCTCCAGTTAATTACATTTGTGTAAAAGTGAGAAGGTAAGCAATTATGAAACACAACATGTAGGGAAGTACATAGAAGTATAAAAAATCCCTTAAATCTGTATAGTGCTTTTTATTCTTAAAGAACACTTTCACACCCAGTATCTCACTAAATTCTCATAACAACCTCATGAAAGATATTCTCACTCCTATCTCACTTATGAAGAAACTGAGACAATGTATCAGCAGCCATGGCTAACATGTTCAGTGTCAGTGAGAGGCAGGAGCAAGTTCCACTTTCTCTGATGCTAAAGTCTTAGGGAGCATTAAGAATTTACTGGCTGGGCGTGGTGGCTCATGCCTGTAATAGCAGCACTTTGGGGGGCCAAGGCAGGTGGATCACCTGAGGTCAGGAATTCTAGACCAGCCTGGCCAACATGGTGAAACCCTGTCTCTACTAAAAATTCAAAAAATTAGCCGGGCGTGGTGGCAGATGCCTGTAATCCCAGCTACTCAGGAGTCTGAGGCAGGAGAATTGCTTGAACCCGGGAGGTGGAGGTTGCAGTGAGCTGAGATCACACCACTGAACTCCAGCCTGGGCAACAGAGCAAGACTCCATCTCAAAAAAAAAAAAGTACTGAGGGGGAAAAATATTTGTTTTGATATTATGTTCAAATAAACATAGTGACCAATAAACAAGCTGCAACCCAAACATCAGAAAACTAAAGGGAAGTAGGAAAGGAGCAAACCAGATAAGACAAAACCCTGCAAGCATGAACATGGGTAAAAAAGCAGTTTGCCATCTGTGTAGAATTGTCTAGATTAAAGCATGAGCAGTTGAATCATATCAAAATGCTCATAGTTTTCCTTTTCAGCCTTGATGGAGATTTTACAGTTTTTCACATTACCATAGAACACTTAGAATTCTGACGTGGTACACAGTATACATGCTGAATCTCATTTCTATTATACTTCTCACATTTACATATTATCTTTTGGGGGGATAGTAGGATAGTTTTGGCTCCCACTCCCTCAATCCCCAGACTACATTTAGTCAAGGCAAATACTATAAGTGAGTTGCCCAAGGTGACACACCCAGTGGGCAGGAAAACTAGACATTGAAGCCAGGTCTTGAGATAACATGCTCTTGCCCATTAGTCACGTGACGCTGCACTCTGTACCATATGCCAGAGGCAGAGAAGGACTCAAGTTCCTCTGTGCCCCACCTGGGTATTCCCTGCCTAGAGGAGTCTCCTGTCATGACCTGAACTTTTTCCTCTTTCTTCTCTCCCTCCACCTGGGCTAAACTAACCAATCTTGGAGTGCATTTCTTCAGATCTCTTCACTTAGAGGAATGAGGTGAACATATGCCTCCCCATTGTGTTGGATCAGCAAAGGAGAGATTTGGAGTTGGGGGAAGGGTCCTTTAGGACTCCCAAGAGACTGCCTACTCCACCTATAGGCACAGGGACCCTTGTTGGCTTTGCAAGGGAGGCCTGATACCACCTTGGCCTTCCCAGAATCAGAACTACCTTCTGCCATGGGATGAGGCTGCCATCACTGGGGCCAAGTCTGGGGCTTAAGAGTATAAGAATAATGCCATACTTTGGAACCAAGTACCTGGGTTTGAGTTTCATCTCTTCTCCCTCCTAGGTGTATGATCTAGGCAAGTCCCTTTACTTTCCTGGCCCTCAGTTTTTTTGTCCACCAAATGGGGTGGTGATGATACTAATATCTATGCTACGGGATTGTTGTGAGAATCAAATGAGTTCATTTAATTTACGCAAATACATTTTGTTAAGTGTGAGGGTAAGAAAATGCTGTTCTTGACAAGTGAGGATTACGGAGAAGACTGTGAGTGTCCCCAGAGTTCCCACAGGAAACTTCCAGAAATTCCCTGGGATAGAGAAAGCAGAAAACCTTTGGGCAAAGTCATAAAGAGTCTCACAACCAGGGATAGCATAAAATTCTGATTTGGGGGCTCGGGTTTTTTTAAATCCCAAAAAAACTGTAAAATAGTTGTAGAAGGAAGAGTAGATAAAATGGGGGAACAAATGGGACATTTTCCCAGCTGGGCAGGAGGATGCTGATTGAGTACAATCAATGCCACCAGCCCGCTAACGAGACCCAATCAGGCGGGGCGATTAGAGATATTCTTCAGGGAAAGAAGCCTGACAGCTGCAGGAAAGTTTCTGCTTTTCCAGAGGAGAGTGAGTGGGAGAGACAGGCAGAGTGGTGTGGCAGAGAGGGGAGGGAGAGTTGGGGGAAATGGAATCAACAAAGCTGAGCACCCACCCAGCCCTTCCTTGAAGAAGTCAAAGAGGAGAAAAGGAGGGTAAAGCCTCCAGAGACATCCTTCTGCTGTCTCCATTTTCTTAGACATTGATTTTCATATTCATTCCCACTGACTTCCATTCTCCTGCTGGGCTAGGGAGTCATGGGTCTGCCACAGTGGCCTTGAGATGGGCAGGGCTTGAGCCCCTAACAAGGATCCCAGCACACAGCTATGAAGCTTGTTATAGGTTGCAAAGCTTTCTCCTGTGCAAGATCTGATTTCAGCCTTGCTAAAACTTTTGAGGGCAGATATTTTTAATTTGTTACCTATTTGGAGGGTGAATTTAGTACTGTTTATTTCAGTACATATTTATTGAGCATCAACTTTCCACACAGCATTGGTGTTAGAGTTTAATAAAAATACAACTCCTGCTCTCAGGAAGTTGGTAGCCTAGCGAGAGACACATATATCATTTCAATGGTGTATGGTAACTCTTCCTTTCAGTAGACTGGCAACTAATACATATAGGAGGAATTATTTCATTTAAAAAGTCACGATTTTGCAAATATCAAAATAATGATTTATTCAAGCAAGAATCATCAATTGATGCTGAAAACATTGGGTGCAAGTTGTATGAGGACTAGGATATTTAAAGCCTCAAAGTATATCCCCATAGATGATTAATTAATTACAAAGGAGGAAATGATAATCTTACAGTTGAGAAACTTGGAGGATAATACTTAACCAGGGGATCAAAGTAAATAAGACCAACAGCAGGACAAAGTGATACCATGTACCTCCTGATATGATGCACTGAGGAGGACACAACATAATTTATATATTTCTCATGCCAAAAATGCTGAATCTGAAATTAACCATGGGGAAATCATCATATATATCCAAATTGAGGGACGTGCAACATAACAACTTGCCAGAAATCTTCAAAACTGTCAATGTCACAAGACAAGGAAATGCTAAAGCATCGTTCCCAGTTAAAGAGACTGAAAAGGTATCACAACTGAAAGCCCTATATGACACAGGATTGGGTCCTACATCAAATAAAGAATTTCTCTAACAGACATTTCGTTGGTAAATTTGGCAAAATTTAAATATGGACTATATAAAAATAGAAGCCTGTTTGGAGTAGATATGTGGGTGGCAAAATTCAACTGCCTACTTGACATCTACATATTAATGTCTACAAAAAGATTTCTCATACTAACTCTTGATTCCTCCCATCCCCAAACCTGTAACTGTCATATTTCTCATGTGGATCAATGTCACCACCATCTACCCCGTTGCTCAAGCCAAACACTTGGAAGATATCCTTCGTTTTTTTCTTTCTGTTACCCCCCTAGCCCGTCTGCCAGCAATTCCTTATGACTATACCTTCAAAGCATATTTCACATTGATCCACTGCTTTTCATCTCTACTGCTACCACTCAGGTCCAAGCCATTATCATCTGATGGGAGGACTACAGCAATAATCTCTTAATTTGCCCCTATAAGTCATTATTAACACAGAGGCTAAAGAATCTTTTTTTACTTGTAAATCAATACATGTCACTACCCTGCCTAAAACTTTGCAAAGTTCCCTTTGAGCTTAGAATAGAATTCTGAAAGCTTCTCTCTCTTCCCTCAAAGAAACCTTTATCTTCTGTAGCCTCAGGGATGGGAGTTCTAAAAATCCAAACCCAGAATTTTATCCTGCAAGTGACTGAATTACAATACAGATTGTGTTTCCATGCATGGCATCTTCCAGTAAAGTTATGGCATGGATTGGGAAGAAGTAAGATCCTGAAAATTAGAATGGAGAGATATGGGCAGATCCCAATGAATCTTAGGACCTTGTACCCCTAAACTCTGCTGAGTCTTCTTTGTAGAAGCAGCTCTTCTACCCCTGACTGAGGAGTTTGCCCTCCTTTGCCTGAAGAAATGCTAATGATCTTCACTAAAGTAGTTGCCTTACAAGGCATTGCTGATTCTTCTCAGGACCCACCCCTGGCAATCCTCTTTGCTTCTAGACCTGTAATAGACTCAACTCTCAACTGGCCTCAAAGGGTAAGGTACAAAGTATGAGCTACAAGAAGGTTCACTACACATCAAAACAGCTACATTATAGCTGGGTTTGGTGGCATATGCTTATGGTCTCAGCTACTTAGGAGGCTGAGGCAGAAGGATCCCTTGAGCCCAGGAGCTCGAGACCAGCCTGGGCAACATAGCAAGACTCTGTTTCTATAAAATGTTTAAAAATTAGTCAGGCATGGTGGCACATGCCTGTAGTACCAGCTACCCAAGAGGCAAAGGCAGGAGGATCACTTGAGCCCGGGAATTTGAGGTTGCAGTGAACTATGATTTCACCACTATACTCTAGCCTGGGTGACAAAGAAAGACTCTGTCTTGAAAAAAAAAAAGTGACTTTTTTTTAAATTTACACAGATAGAAATCTGGAGAATATGTGTGGGAATGAATACTAAGAGTATGGGATCAAAGTGAAAGGAACATAAAATTGGGTCAGGCTGAATTTATTGATATGGGCTGTTTTAAAAAAAGTTAGCCCAATTAAATTTTAAAAAATTTAATTGAGCAAAGAAAAATTCACAAAAAGGTCAGCCTCCCAAACCAGAGCAGGCTCAGAGACTCCAGCGCAGCCATGTGGTGGAAGAAGATTTATGGACAGAAAAAGGAAAATGATGGACAGAAAATGGAAGTGAGGTACAGAAAAAGCTGGATTAGTTACAGCTCAGTGTTTCCATTATTTGAACAGTTTCAACAGTTGACCACCTTTGATTGGCCAAAACTTGCAGTTCATGATGTACTGAGAAACCTTTAGGTTGAACTGAAAGTATGTAAGGAGGAAACTTTAGGCTAAACTTGATTTAACAGGGCCCACTAAGCAGAGATTCTGGATGCAAGCTCAGCTTGAAGGGCTGGGAAGACCTTTAACAATCTCGTTAGTTGGTTGGTTGGTTGGTTAGCTGAAACAAGGACCCAAATATGGCCTCCACTAGATGAAACTGAAATGCCCAAAATACTTTGGTACAGTATAGAAGAAGGTATCCAACGACTTAGGAAGACTGGAATACTAGAGTGAATTTATCATGTGAAATCTGTTCACCTACACCAGGGGTGTATTCATCTGTTTTCACACTGCTGATAAAGACATACCTGAGACTGGGCAATCTACAAAAGAAAGAGGTTTATTGGACTTACAGTTCCATGCGGCTGAGGAGGCCTCACAATCATGGCAGAAAGTCAAAGGCATGTCTCACATGGCGGTAGACAAGAAAAGAGAGAAACAGGAGTGCAGGGAAACTCCTGTTTTTAAAACCGTCAGATCTTGTGAGACTTATTCCTTATAACGAGAACAGCACCGGAAAGACCCACCCCCATGATTCAATTACCTCCCACCAGATTCCTCCCATGATACATAGGAACTGTGGGAGTTACAATTCAAGATGAGATTTGGGTGGGGACACAGCCAAACCATATCAAGGAGGGGTCCAGAGGAAACATTTTCCCCCATGACTGTGAGAAATAAAACTCATGAGGGGAGCCACAGCACCCTTAAAGAGTTCATTGATTGTTCTCTCCAGTAGATCAGAAATTAAAGTGGGACCTGCTACCATTGAACTGGGATCCCTAAATTTAATGGCTCAATGGGATCCTGAGTGGCAGGGCCCAAACAGGGTGACACTTGGTCTGTCCAAAGTCCAGATAAGCATGGTTACTATAATGGACAATAGAGTCAAAACAGTTATCAGAATAGTCTGGCTCTCAGAGATCTATGGCATTTGGTAGTTGATCATGGTGTCCCTAGGGAAAAAAATTGATGTGCAGTCCACTAATTATTATCTGACCTATATAAACAGAAGAATTCTAAGTCTAGTGAACAGAAGTCTAATTTGAATTACAA
Source organism: Pan paniscus (assembly GCF_029289425.2). NCBI lineage: Eukaryota > Metazoa > Chordata > Mammalia > Primates > Hominidae > Pan > Pan paniscus. The sequence goes on from NC_073258.2 coordinate 117,001,562, forward strand.
AAACAAATAGTCATGGCCCCTCAGTCAATTCTCAGATTTGACGCAGTTTATAGACTCAGAACTCACTGAATGAAAGGGAGCCCAGGTTCCCTTAAGGAAAGATGCTACTATGTTGCCAAAAATTCATACTGTTAATCTTCCCCACCCCCTCACCCCCAGCCCCCGACCTTCTCCAAAGGGATCTACAGTCATTTAACAAGGTAGCTGCATCAGGGAAAGAGATAGTCACAACTTTCAGGGATTACTAAACATAGGTTCTATGTTGACATTAATTCCTGAGGATCTAAAATGTCACTGTGGTCCACTAATCGGAGTAGGAGCTTATACAAGCCAGATAATCAATAGAATTATTAGCTCATCCCTGTCTTACAGGGAGCACAGTGGAGCTTTGAACCCATTCTGTAGTTATTTCCCCAGCTCTGGAATGCATAATTGGAACAGACATTCTCAGCAACTGGCAGGATGCCTGTATTGGGTGCCTGTCTTGTGGAGAGAGGGCAATTTTGGTGGGAAAGGTCAAGTGGGAGACGCTAGAACTGCATCTACCTATAGAAATAGTAAGCCAAAAGTCATATAACATTCCTTGAGGAAGTTCAGAGATTAATGCTGTAGGGGAGAGAAAGCAATACCTTTTCCTCACCTATCTCAAGGGTCATGGCTAACACCCCTATAACAAAAGACAGATTAACAAGGGAAAAGCATAGCAAATTTATTTAACCAAAGTTGTACATAACATGGGAGTCTTCAGAAATGAAGACACAAAGACCCAGGGAAAACTGCATATTTTTATGCCGTCTGATGAAAGAAGTAGATGGTTGTGGACATAATTGGACAAAAAAGGGGTATAACCTAACGGTAATAACTGGGAGAAACTTAATAAGGCCTGTTTTTTCATATTCTTCTTGGCCTCTGGGTATAGGGTAAGACCCCTCTAGAATAAGAGTCTTATGACCTACTTTCAGGTGAGAAAGTTCAGAGAATTTCTTTATGACCATGCTTCAGGGGAGTCAGCTGAAAGAAAGTCAGAGTAACCTTTTTGCTTCTGTAATTCTTTCATTGCCAAGGTGCCATATTTTGGAGTATCTTGTTCTAAGCCCCAACAATGCCACCATTAAAGACTTGAAAGATGCAGGAATAGTGATTCCCACCACATTCCCCATTTAATTTACCTAGGCAGAAGATAGATGGATTTTGGAGAATGACGAAGGATTGTCATAAACTTGGTTTACAGTGCCAGCTAGGTGGCAATATCTTGCAGGGCTAGGACAAGGTCCCCCAGAAGGCTGTATATGTTCTAAATCAGCATTTAATATATGGTGTTGTTTCTCCTATAGCCAGGATTCATGTATCTAGAAATCAGAGTGGAAATGGGAGTGGCTTCATTAACTATTACTGCTAGTGATTCACAGCAAAACATTTGCTTCCCATCTCTGAAACTTTAGGCTCTGCTGGTCTAGAGGTCTTACCTCCAAAGAGAACAATTCTTCCACCAATAGACACAACAGTGATCCCACTGAACTAGGTGACTGCCACCCAGCCACTTTGGGCTTCTCATGTCTCTGAATCAGTAGAAGGAAATTACTGTATGAGTTGGGGTGATTAATCTTGATTGCCAAGGGGAATGTTGATTGTTGCTACACAAGGAAGATAAGGAAAAGTATATCCGGAATACAAGAGATCCTTTAGGGCCTCTCTTAGTACTCCCATGTCCTGTGATTAAAGTCAGTGGAAAACTACAACTCAATTCAGACAGGACTGTTAGCAGCAGAGATTCTTCAGGAATGAAGGTTTGAGTCACCTCAGCAGGCAAAGAACAAGACCAGCAAAGCTGCTTGTGGAGGACAAAAGGAATGTGGACTGGGTAGAAGAAGGCAGATTACATACCAGCTATGACCATGTGACCATTGAATAAACAAGGCTTGTCTTAGTTATGAGCATTTCTCCCTTATTTTTATGAATATATATAGACATAGATATAGATACACCAAATATTTTTCACTTATTTCTTTATCATCTAACATAAGCTATATTACTAATAGTTAACTTTATATCTCAGTACTTAAGATACAAGGCAAAAGCAGTGAACATCATCCAAGGGCTTTGTATTCTTTTCTAGGGAAAGTTTCAGTTGTACTCAGGACTGTTGTACCATGTTAGGCAGAAGTACAACCTTGTTATTATCTTTATTTGGAGATTAAGCATGGTTTAAGGAGATGTATATGAGTGCCGAGTTAACAAGGGGTGGTCTGTGATGGTCTTTTTGATGTGTCAACTTGGCTAGGCTAAAGTCCCCAGTTATTTGATCTAACACTAATCTACGTGTTGGCTAAAGGTATTTTGTAGATGTGCTTAAAGTTCATAATCGGGTGACCTGAAGTAGTGGCAATAGATAACCTAGACAGGCCTGATTTAATTGGTCGAAAGCCCATTAAAGCAGGGTTAAGGCTTCACTGAGAGAAGAAAAAATTCTGTCTGTGGACAGCAGCTTCAGCCATGCCTGAGAGTTCCAGCCTGCGTTCCTGACAGCCTGTCCGGCAGATTTCAGACCTGCCTACTCAGTCCCCACCATCATGCGTGCTAACTCCGTGTGATAAATTTCTATACATCTCCCACTTGTTCAGCTTCCCTGATTGAATCCTAAGTGATACACTTGGGGAGGGGGGAGGTCATAGAATTTTACATAGCAAAGGACAGGTGGCAGCGTTTAACCATTAGAAGCAAAATGGGTATAATTATCAAAACAGTTTGCAAGACCTGAGGCATTGTGGGAGGGGCTTGAGCTGCAAATATGTGTAGTAAAGGTAATTGATCAGGGAGAAATAGAAAGCTACCTACAGTATCATGCTGATTGCATACAAAAAAACAAAACAAAACAAAAAAACAAGAGCTTAGGAGAAGGCCAACATCAGTTGCCACAATGGAAATTTACAGTCCCTCACCCAGTTTCAATATTTAGAGCAGGTCCAGAGCCCTTAGATGAAGTGGAGTCTGGGTCACCTTGTGGAAAGATTCTACAATGTCACTACAAATATACACAATTTTACTACCCCAACCCTTCCCCAAAGTGATGAGACAGGAGAATAGGGTCTGGAGGCAGGGAACCTAAGGCCAATTCATGCTTTCTATAGCTAAATCAAAAGGAAAACCCCAACTTTCCACACCTAAGTAACAAATAGCAAGAAAGGACTGGAGGCTACTCCCTTTGCAAATCCCCCACAACCAATCAGACTGACTGTGGGCCAAGTCTTCATTTGCATAGAAGTGTAACTTTGTAACTTCAATTTAGCCTCTGATTGGTTGCTTTCCACAACCAATCAGATGCTTTGCATAGGGTGTAAACTTTTGTGGGCCACTACTTCATTTATGTAGGGCGTACACCAAGTAACCCATGGGAAACTCTAGAGAGTATTTAAACCCCAGAAAATAGGGACTCTAAATCTCTGCTTTTGTTGCTTCATTCTTTCCTTGCTTTGTTTATACATTTTGTCCAATTCTTTGTTCAGGATGCCAAGAACCTGGAAACTGGACACCTTCCACTGGTACTAGTGACATGAGAATATTTGCCAGGATAACTGTGCCCTGAGAAAAAGAAAACACCTTGACTTTTCAAGAACCATTAGGTATAGGATTTGAGCTGACTCTGATACCAGGGAACTCAAAATGCGATCATGATCCTCTGGTTAGAGTGGAGGTTTATGAAAGCCAGACGGTAAATGGAGCTTGGGCCAAGCCCATCCACAGTAAGTCCCTCTGAGTGTATCAAGCCATCCTGTGGTCATTTTTGGCATCTGGCAGAACCCATATGTTGATTCCCTGGCCTGTCAGGTAAGACTTTTAAGGTAGGCAAAAAGAATCATGTAGAAGCCCCTGACACTCCTTACCCTCAGCTCTGGCCAAAATAGTATATCAGAAACAATGTTGCAACTGAGGGAATTGCATAAGTGTCACCACCAACATCAAAAATTTATATGGTGTAGGAGTAATTCACATCATGCCTATTTTCAACTGATCTATCTTGGCCCTGAGAAAATCTGATTGATTATGACAGATAATCATATATTACCTAAACTTAACCAAATAGTAGTCCCAAATGTAGCTGATGTGTCAGGTGTTATATCTATATAGGGTTAGATCAACCCAGCTGGGAATATAGCTAATATCTGGCAAATGTGTTCTTGGTTCCCATCAATAGAAAAGATTTTGAAAGTGTGCACTTACATGGTAAGGACAGCAGTATACAGGCACAATCTTTCCCAAAAGCTATGTCATCAACTCTTTGCCATAGTGTCATCCATAAGGACCTTGTTCATCTTGACATTCTGCAGACCATCAAGGAGCCCACTATATTGGTGATTGTGCTTGGTGAATTAAAGTAGAAAGTACCCTAAATGAGTGTTTTTCAAACATTCTTAGAAAAGCTAAGTTTTATTCTTCAATTCATGATGGACTGACATTTTATAAACTTGAACAAAAATGAATTACTAGAAAAATGAAATAAAGACATACAAAATGATTTTGAATTACTAGATTCAACACATATAATCTTACATTTCAATAATTATAATCAAGAAAAATATAGAAAAAAGCTTTTTAAAACTGTACACTTTGTTCACTGAAAGTATACATTAGATGATTAATTTAAAAATCACTATTACACTCAAGGTTTTTTGGGTTTCTTTTTTGAGACAGGGTCTCACTCTGTTGCCTAGGCTGAATTGCAGTGGCATGATCATCGCTCACTGCAGCCTCAGCTTCCTGGACCCAAGCAATCCTCCCAGTTCAGGTTCCTACATAGCTGGGACTAGAGGCATGCACCACTATGCCCGCTAATTTTTTATTTTTTGTAGAGATAAAGTCTCACTATGTTGTCAAGATTGGTCTTGAACTCCTGTGCTCAAGAAATCCTCTAGTCTGTGCCTTCCAAATTGTTGGGATTACAGGCGTGAGCCACCATGCTTGGCTCAAACTTTTTTTGTCATTCTTTATTTATAAATAAACAAAAAGTTATGAGCAAAATATTGATTTTCCCCATATTAAATACCTTTAAGCATGCTTGCTTCTTGCTTATAAAATTATCTAAACTAGATTAAATTGATGATAATCCTACTCACAAGGAATAATGTATATCTAAATCATTTCTATGATTTATTTCAATGACATGACCCTCATAGTAGAGAAACTAATCTTAAAAAGGCATGTAGCCAGGAACGGAAGAAAAGATTTTAAAATCATTTTGAGCAATCTCAGGGTATTCATTTTCAACTTTTATCCAAAAGGAAACAAGTGATGCTATATTTTTTTTTTCAACTTTTATTTTAGATATGGGTGTACATATGCAGGCTTGTTACATGGGTATATTCCACTCAGGTAGCAAGCAAAGTACCCAACAAGTAGTTTCTTTGACCCATGACCCCCTCTTTCCCCTCCATACTCTAGTAGTCCACAGTGTCTGCTGTTCCCATGCTCATGTCCATGGGTGCTCAATGTTTAGCTCCCACTTATAAGCGAGAAAATGCCATATTTGGTTTTCTGTTCCTGCATTAATTCAGTTAGGATTATGGCCTCCAGCTCAATCCATGTTGCTGCAAAGGACATGGATTTCATTCTTTTTTATGGCTGCATAGTAGTCCATAGTGTATATGCACCACGTTTTCTTTATCCAATCCAGCATTCATTGGCACCTAGGTTGATTCCATGTCTTTGCTATTGTAAGTAGTATGGCAATGAGCATATGAGTGATGCTATATTTTCAAAATCATTCTTCAGTTCTTCATTATTCATCCCCAATACTTTATCTTATAAAATTATACTTAAACGTAGGTTATCTTCTAATAAAAGAAGTTGATTCATGGTTTTACTTACAGAGATTACAGTTGACAAACTATCCTTAAAATATCACATTATAATGTGACTAATACACAGCTTATACTACACAGAACTCCTTGTGTGAGTTCAATAACAGCCAAAATGCATCTAACCTGGTTAAGTAAGACAAATCTACTTATCAAGAACTTAGATGTCACCACAATGTCAAGTTGCTATAAAATTTTCTAAAAGCTTACCTTTCAATTTCTGCATTTATCTCACTGCAGAATGGGGACAGATAGTTCATAAGTCAGCTTCACTCACAAACCATACTTTGAATATTACTGCTCTAGATAACCTACTAAGGAAAATGACTGCAGCAAATAAGAGAAAAATTCCATGAAGATTGAGAATTCTGTCAGATACGTGAAGCTTTCAGTACTCTAGTGATCTGGGACAGGCTGAGACATTGTCTCTAAGATAAATGACAAGTTCTTAGATCTAACATCTCCTACCACTAAGAAAAAGGCATGCATTTGGGATATAAACTGTACTTGGGAATACTGCTTTGACCTATTATCAGGTGCCTTGGAAGGCTTTCAACAAGAACAGGCTTTGCAGCATATCTAGGCTAAGGGTACAAGCTGTCATGCCACTCAGGCCATGTAAACCAGAGGCAGAGAGAGTTATCCATTGTATATAAGATTATTTTCTGGAGTCTTTTGTAAGCACCAACTGGAGAGACCCCTGACATGCTACTGGGCCCTAGAGACATGTGTGAAATCAAGAAACTATGTAACCAGAGGTGTCCATTAGGATCTGGGCATTATCAGATCTACCAAGCTATAAGGTTGAGTGGGCACAACAGAAATTCATCATATAATGGACATAGCACATTTTGGATTGAGCCAGAGCAGGTCCACAAGACACAAGTGAATTACTAGAGAAAAAAAAAAAAACCATAAACAGTTATTTTTTCTCTACTCACAACACTTATGTCACCAAATGTGTGGGGGTTTTTTTGTTTGTTTTTTGTTTTTTGTTTTTCACACCAAAAAACAATTCTTCAATTCTCTGGACACTAACTGCGTGTCCTAGAATTCAATTCAGTTCTGATGCTATCTACTTAGAATTGACATCAGACCCCACAGGTTGAGGGCTCAGTTCCACAAGACTGTCCACACTTCAGAATGCCAATCACTAGTCCTGGACCTTCAGTACTTCTGACCCACTTGGCTACAAATCAGGGGTTCCCACAACCTGCTCCTAAGGTTCAATAATTTGCTATAATGCCTCACAGAACTCAGGGAAACACCTTACTCACTGTGACTGGTTTATTCTAAAGAATACTATAAAGGGTACAGATGAAGAATTACATAGGGCAGGGTTAGTGGGAAGGGGTACAGAGCTTTCATGTCCTCTCCAGATGCACTTGGAAACTCTCCAAGCCCTGTTGTTTAGGGTTTTTATGGAGGTTCCATTATGCAGACATGGATGATTACATCATTGGTCTTTGGTGATTGAACTCAATATCCAGCCTCTCTCCCCTCCCTAGAGGTTTGGGGATGGGGCTGAAAGTTCCAACCCTTTAATCACATGGTTGATTCCTCTAGCAACCAGTCCCCACCCTGAAGCTATCTAGTGGCTTTTAGCCACCATCATTTCATTAACATATACAAAGACAGTCTTATCAGTTCTGAGATTCCAAGGGTCTTAGAAGCTCTGTGCCAGGAAGCTCTGTGACAGGTCTTTGAGGACAGAGACCAAATATATATTTCTAATTATGTCACAGTATGTTCATAGGTGGGCTAGACTTCCATGTTTCCTACCTCTATTCAAAGATGCCTCTCCCCTAATTCATATTCAATACCTCAAATGACCAACTAAGGAAAAAGAAAGACCTCAGTCTGGTTTGTAAAAAGTACAATAAGTTAATATTAGCCAAAAATTGTAGTTGTATTAAAGCCCTACTCAAGAGTGACTAAAGAAAATTTTCCCAGTGGTAAATATTCCCAGTGGGCAGACAGGGAACATTATGCTTTGTCATTGACCACAGGTGAAGGAAAAGAAACCTGTGCTATGTATATACATGGACTCCTGAGTGGCAAGTGGTTTGGCTGGAAGGAACCTGGAAGGAACACACTTGGAAGGTTAGGAACAAGGAGGTCTGGTGAAGAGATAAGCAAATAAGCCTATAGGAGTAGGCATAAAGCACAAAGACCTTTGTACCTCCTGATACACACCAGAGATCATCTACTACTGAAGAAGTGCTCAATAACCATAGATTTGTCCTATGGAATCAGCCAGCCCATCTCCTCAGCCAACCAGTGTGGATGCAATGATCCCATAAACAGAGTAGCAGCAATGATCAAAGGGATGGAAGCTACACATGGACCCCAAAGCCTGGGTTCTCTCTCATCATGATTGATTGAGCTATTTCCACTGATGACTGCCTGACATGCAACATTAGAGACCTGCCCTGAACTTTGATATGGCACAACTTTTCCAGAAACCAGCCAGCCACTTGGAGACGCTCTGTTACATCAGACCCTTACACCAATTTTTCCTTGCCAGAATTGTCACTCTGGATGATTTTGCCTTCCTTGCCTATAATACCTACAATACCTCCACTGACGCTACCATCCAAGGGCTTACCAGATGTCTGACCTATAAACATGATATCACATACAATGTTGCTTTGGATCAAAGCTCCCATTTTATGACCCAAAAAAAGGTGAACTGATAGGCTCATGACCAAGACCATGACCATGGGATACACTGATCTAACATGGTACTCTATCACCCCAAAATAGCCAGTCCAGTTGAAGAGTGGACTGACCTGCTAAAGCTCCAACTAAGATGCCAGCAAAGGTCATTACTCTATGGAATGACATCCTCCAAGGTGGATTAGATGTGCTGAAATAACAGCTGATGTATGCTGCTCTAGCCCCAATAGCTAGAATTTACAGAAATGGGAATCAAGGGGTAGAAGTAGGAATGGTCACTCTTACCATCACTTCCTGTAACCCACATAAGGAATCTGTCCTTCTTAACTCCATGACACTACACTAAACCAGGTTAGAGGCCCGGGTTCCCAGGGGCAGAATACATGTGTCAGGGAACACAGTAAAGATTTTGCTGAACTGAAAGCTGTGACTATCATCTAACTACTTTGGGATACTCATAACAATGGAACAATAGGCCACAAAAATATGGCCATATATATAATGGCCAAGGAAAACTACCAATCAGGCTGGGAAACACACCCTGATTTCGATGAGGATTTGGGGTTATTGCTACACAATAAGAATAGGGAGAAATATGTCTGGTATCTAGGGGTTTGCAGGTTTGTCACTTGGTGCTTTCATGCCCAGAGATAACACTAAATATGCATTATAGCAACCACAGCCCAAAAAAGGCTACTAAAGGCTCAGACTCCTCAGGGATGAAAGGCAGGGTGGCCCTACCAAGATGAGTCTGAATGCTCACTGAGGGCAAAGAAATCTAGAGGAAGGTGAGGAATATCAACTACAACTTTGGGACCAGCTGAAGTAACAGACATAGCAGTTTGCTTTACAAACCTCTCATTTTGAGTCTTTTCAGAGATTGTGACTAGCCTCTTCCTTGAAGGGAATTCTGTGCATTGTGGGACTTGTAGCTTCTATAAGGAAAAAAAGAAGGCATCTTCTTTCATAAAAATAAGAGAATGTTCAACATAAGCAAAAGCGTGGAGGCAAAAAACATCAAGCAGTAGCACATTGCTGGACAAACTGTATTTAGGGGTGATGGGATGAATGTGAAATCTTGTCTAAGGGCACGTGGAGAAGGAACATAAGAGACCTCAAATTTAGGGCTTCTTATCCTAAATACCAAACTCTTTCCCCTGCATCTTGGTATTTACTGAGTAAGAGCCACATAGCAAGCCTCTGTTGATGTAAAGATGTATATACTGCGCCATCCTCAAGGATTAATTTAAACTTGTCCTTAAGCATGTATTTGCAAGTAAAGAAGAATAACACAAGGCAGACAGAGCTAAGTGCCAAGAAAATTAATTATACAGTCAGACAGTGCTAGTAGAGCTCCTGAAGAAGAAATAGTTCCCCAAGGAGGGCCAGATGGGTAGGTGCCACCTGCTGAGCTTCAGCCTGTGCTTGGCTTTACCAACTACCACTGTCTTAGAAGCATTTAGAAGCAAAAGTTGAGGGAGAGCTGTTCTTGTAGATGCAGTGACCTTTCATTTGGGCATAACTCTTGTGCCAGCTATGAAGCTAGGAGGATATTTGTGTGCCATATAAATCCTCACCAAAGGGCATCCAGTGCAGATGAGGCTCTTAAGCAGGGAGAACATGTAACATATTCTTTGGATGTCAGTCAGACTCTTTCCCTAGGCACTCCAGTACTTGATCGGTGGGCCTAGGTACAAAGTGCCATGATGGCATAGATAGAGGCTATTCATGGGATCAATAACATGAACTTTCTCTCTCCAAGGCTAACTTGCCTATCCCTATTGCCATACCTAACCTCCCAAAAGCAGAGATCAGCACATAGCCTCCTATATGGCACCATTTACCAGAGGGATCAGCCAGCCACCTGGTAGCAGGTTGACTGCATTGGACTCCCTCCATCATGAAGTGGGCAGAGAGTTAGACATGGGATAGACATGTACTCTGGGTTATAGATTTGCCATCATTGCTTGTAATGCCTCTGCTAGCACCACTATCCGTGGGATTACAAAATGCCTTATTCACCATCGTGGTGTTCCTCACAACATTGATTCTAATCAAGGAATTCATTTCTCAGCAAAAGAAGTGTGGCAACGGGCTCAGGTCCATGGAATTCACTCTTATTATATACCTTATCATCCAGAAACAACTGGCCTAAAATAATGGTGAAATGAGCTACTTAAGTCTCAGCTGTGGTCCTTCCAATTAGGAGATAGCCCTCTGAAATAATGGTGTTCTGCCATACAGCATAGAGTATACACTTTGAATCAGGGACCAATATATGGTGCTATTTTTTTCATGGCTAGAATACATAGATCTTAGAATCAAAGGGTAGAGTGGAAGTGGCTCCTCTCACCATTACACTTAATAACTCACAGAATTTTTGCTTCCTGTCACTGCAACTTTGAGCTCTGCTAGTTTGGAGATCTTGGATCCCGAGGAGAAAAGCTCCCACTAGGAGAAGTAACCGTGATTCCATTGAATTGGAAGTTGAGACTCCTCTCTGGCCATTTTGGGTTCCTGTGCCACTGAATCAACAGATAAGAAAAGGGGATTACTCTACTAGTTGGGGTAATTGATTCAAGAGCTGGTTGCAGAAATGTCTATACCTAGAGCTCAGGGAATTCTCTGGGGCAGCCCACACTACTTCCATGCTAATGGAAGTTAAAAGTTAATAGAAATCATAGCAAACAAAAATACACAGGATCTCTAAGGATTCAGACTCTTTAGGAATAAAGGTTCGAGTCATCCCAATAAGTAAGAAATACTGAAATACTCAACTGATGTCCTGGCTGAGGATGATGAAAACACAAAACAGGTAGTGGAAAAAGGAAGATTGCACATGCATAGACAGGCAGACACACACACACACACACACACACACACACACACACACACACTTTATGACCAGCTATATCAACAAAGACTGTAGCCATTATACATATTTTCTTCTTTCTGTGTGTATGTATTATTTTATTTTCTGTCTTTCTTCCCTTATTATGTTACACCATACACATTGTTGGAGATTAGCTTTGCAATTTACTCTTGAAGGAAAAACAATATTCAGGTGATGGAACTGTGACTACCTTTGAGAAGAGGATTAACATAACCTAGTAGTAGATAGTGTGACTGTCTCCCAAAAATGAATCCAATGACTGTTGAACGATTGCAACTCCTCATTTTGAAGGAAAGAATGAGAATGTCTTTCTTTGTACAATAGAAGGTTGCATCTTGTCAGATAAAAGAATAAGATGGTTTTTAATGGTTGTAAGAAGTTCAAAGAAAGGACTGTATAAATATTGAGTATCCAAAGGGGTAACCTGTCACAGACTTGTCTTTTCAATTTGAACTCATCCTCCTAAATTCTGCTTTATGATGCTGTGGCTTCTACTTGGCTACTGACCTGTATCAATTGAGGCTCTGTCAATCAAGGCTGCTGGAGGAAGACTGAAGAGCTGAAAGACAAGTAGGGAATTTGGTCCTTCCTCTTGGAGTCTTGTTTCTGTCAGACTTATTTGCCCAGCGATGGCAATTTGTTTCATAGCAGCAGTTGAATACAGTTTGAAGTTTTTCCAACACAGACTCTACACGGACTCTCTGTGCCTCCTCAGAGCCATCAGTTGTAGACCACTTCCTTAGAAGGTTTGAGTCTCAGCTCTATGGGGCCCCTTCTGCAAGCTCAGAGACATTAGCTCCAAACAAGAAGTTACCCCTTCTCAGAGGTTTAACTCTCAGCTCTGTGTGGCCCCCGGTTCTAGGGATGGTAGCTGCTTCCTGAAGTTGCTAAGTCCCTGATACCCTTGTGTTCTCTTTTGCCTTTTCAGTTAGTAAGCAATTATTCTTGGCTATTTAAAAGTCTTTTGTGTAAATTCCCTATGTTTAAAATGCTCATGATACCTGGCATAGTTTCTGTCCCCTGATTAGACCCTGGCTAATATGTCTCTTAAAAGGGAACTGTACGATGAGGGAGTGAGACAAAAGCAGAAGCCTTACTTTTGAATCTGGCCTTCACACTTCCTTCTCCACAAGATCTTATCCAACTCTGAGTACAGCACTCCCCATCTCATATGTTATGCTCTAGCAACATTGGAACAGCCTGCAGCTCCACATACACCATGTGGTGTCTGCGTCTATGTGACCTACCTCTTCTAGGAATCATGACAGGACCATCTCTTTAGATCAAAGTTGAGTAATAAGGGATGGAGCTGGAGACATAGGTTGGGCCAGGCCTTGAATGGATGACCGAGAGTTTGACTTTCTGCTGCTGAGAGGATAGACTTCCAGAAAGATTTTAAGCTGGATACTCATATGAAAACAGCAGTACTTCAGGAGCTACATCTGGAAGCCATATTGGAATGTTCTTCCAGCCCAAAATTTCCCCTCCCCATTCTAACATTCCTATTAAGGAAAATATGTCCCCAAAGCTATGCAACTCTTTCTTCCTCTCCTTACCCTGTCAGTGCTACTCTGAGGGCAAAGCTTGTACCTTTTTGCCACCAGAGGAGACACCCTCCATCCCCATCACCATGATCACCACTACCACCGTTGCATTTTGTAAGTTACCAGTAGTGGATGGAAGAAACCTGGCCAAGGAGGTGGAAGATTGAGAAAGGGAAGAGTAGAGGCTGATGTAAGAGGAGGCTAGAAGAGAGAGACTGGTAGGAAAGAAAGAAGTTTATAAGAGGAGAGATGGGAGATGGGCCTTAGTGAGAATAGTGTGCTCTCATTAATAAGTGAATGCATCAATTCAATAACGACAGAGCAAAATGGACAGAGGGCAAACACTGTTCAGACCCTTCTCTTTTTAGCAGAAGGCTATGCTGTCTTCATTTGAGAGCAACTTGACTGGCAACTTGATACTGCAAATCTAATGGGAATGAGAGTGTCTCATAGGACAATCTTTCCATTAATCTACACCACTTCATTACTTAACAGGGAATGGTGAAACTTAAGAAAAGCTAATTATGGAACAGAAGGGAGAGTTAACTTTCTGATCCCTATGATACCAAACTCTTCATCCATTAAACAAGTATTTCAATGAGTGTGTCTGTGCTAGATGTTGGGCTCATAGTATTAAAAGACATAGGCAGTATGCTTGCCCTCATGAGGTTTATAGTCAGAAATTAAGGTGTGGACATAGGCTAGGCACAGTGGCTAATGCCTGTAATCCCAGCAATTTGGGAGGCTGAGGCATGCAGATCACTTGAGGTCAGGAGTTCAAGACCAGCCTGGCAAACATGGTGAAACCCTGTGTCTAGTAAAAATACAAAAATTAGCTGGGTGTGGTTGCACACACCTGTAATCCCAGGTACTTGGGGGCTGAGGCAAGAGAATCACTTGAACCCAGGAGGCAGAGGTTGCAGTGAGCCAAGATCACATCATTGAACTCCAGCCTGGGCAACAGAGCAAGACTCCATCTCAAAAAAGTAAAGAAAAGAAAAAAAGATGTGGACATAGCAGAAAGTGTTAAGCGTCCTAAGAGATAAAGCACTATAGGCATGTAAAAAAAAATGAGAAATTCCGATTAGCAATAGATGGGGGAGAGAACCAAAAAAAGCTTCATGAAAGCATGGCATTTGATCTGGGTCTGGAAATGCAGGTAGAGTTTGAACAAGTCAGAGAGGAAGAGGAAGGGCTATAGGCATAGGAAGGGAAGCACAGACTAAGCAAAGGGATGGGAAATCCTGGGGCATGGATGGAGAATAGTAAGTAGGATTATCTGGACAGAGCCTAATGTGACCAAGAGGGTCTTCTTCTCTCTCTCCACCCCTCACAATAATTTCCCCAGCCTCATCCCTCTAGAGCCAACCCACTCTAGCTTTCCCATCTCTTGCTACTTACACCTCCCCATCCGTGCCCCCAGGGAACCCTCAGTCAGAACAGAGGGATTTATGAGCCACAACTCTCTCTTCCTGAGATCAATGGCCTAAGATCAATAGCTATAATGCAGAAAATTAATCCATATTCATTAGAATTGAATTGAGCAAATGATATTATTAATATAAAAATTCCTTTGGAAGTATACGGAAAAGAATTAAAGAGAAAATTGTTCTAATGTCACTACTATCTGCCAAGCCACAGATTTAAAAAATTCAGGCAAAGAGAACTGTTTATTTTCAAAGAAAGCTTGAAAAGTCCTTTAGGGGTATAGCTACGTTTGCCACTAAGATGCAGCAGGTGTGGAGATGGAACAGATGCTTTCCTCCCTATGGATTTGGAGGTCTAGGAAGTAGAACTGACTAACCCACTTATGAGTCTCCTCCAGTCCTAGAATCCTAGGACTGCCATGCTTCTCCCTAACATCACGAGGAGTCACAGATGTGTTTGAGGGATATCAACCACAATCACTAACTCAGAAAACAGCCTGGACTCCTGAAGACCAGTCTGTCTCCTGAACCGCACATCCCAAACCATCATGCACTCACAAACTAAGAAGAGATGTCACAGGAACCATTGTTAGAAAAAAATCAAAGGGGCCGGGTGCAGGGTGCAGGGTGCAGGGTGGCTCACTCCTGCAATCCCCGCATTTTGAGAGGCCGAGACAGGTGGATCACCTGAGGTCAGGAATTCCAGACCAGCCTGGCCAACATGGTGAAACCTCATCTCTATTAAAAATACAAAAAATTAGCTGGGCTTGGTGGTGCATGCCTGTAATCCAAGCTGCTCGGGAGGCTGAGGCAGGAGAGTCACTTGAACCTGGGAGGTGGAGGTTGCAGTCAGTCAAGATCCCATCACTGCACTCCAGCCTGGGCAACAGAGTGAGACTCTGTCTCAAAAAAAGAAAAAACTCACAGAGAAGGCACAAGCGTGGCCAGATGAAAGTTCATGGGAATGCAAGCAGAGGGCCTGATTCCAATTTTTACTTCTTCTGTTACTAGTTGTGGGAAACTGATATAATTCCTTTGAGGCTTGTTTTCTTTATCTGTAAATAAAGACAATAATATAATAATTCCTACCTTAACAGGGTTATTATGAAGATTAACTAACAGAAGGCACTATGAAAGAGATTTGCAAACTGCAAAATGCTATTTAACATCATTATATTGCCCTAAAATCTCAAAAATGTTATTCTGAAGGAGGTATATTATTAATGGGATCTATTGGTGGGTTCCATGAGGTCCATAAATGCCCTGAAGCTATATGCCAAATTGTACATATATGTATATATGTACACTTTGAAGTAGAAGAGGGTGCATAGCTTTTAACAAATTCTCTAGGAGGTTTGTGACCCACTAGAGATTGAGAATTGAGAACCCCGACATAAAGATACTGAGTGGCAACTCCCCATCCATGTGCAGATTGAACTAGAGTCTTTCATTTATTAAAGCAACAGGATTTATTTAAGCAGGAGTCACTGCAAGATGAAGCATCAAAGCCATTGAGGAAAGCTGTAAAATCTTGATGGTTAGAGACAGGAATGGTCTGGGTGCTGATTTGCCGTAAAGCACGTGGAATGGTTTTAATGGCTTCTTGGCCAGTCCTTCAACCCTACACCCAGGGCCTCCATGCCGCCCAACTCCAGGGAGCCCCGTTCAGCCCTATGTGATTAGAGCCTGTTGGAGCCCAGCTGCAGAACTTGCTCTCCTCATATTACATGTGGTGCTCCCTGGAGATGGGCGATTCTCAATCCTCACAGCTAAAGGGGTCAGAGATTCTCTGAGAGCCTCTTACTTTCTCCAAAACTCTAGTTGCTTCCTTCTTCTGGGTATGAGAGGAGATTTCTGCCCAGAGGGTGAGGGGAGGGTGCATCCAGATTGCTTTTTACTTGATTTTTTACTTTATATTATCTCATATATGCAATCCACACTCAGGTACAGGGTGGTACTATACTCTTTTCTTCTAAGTGAGGGCTGCCTGGTGTCTCCCTGGGGTCTCTGGAATCCTCCAAGGGAAAAAAAACTGATCAGCAACCCAACTCAGTAAAGTCATGGTTGGCCAATTGTTGAGTTTTTCTGTTTTTATTACTCACACCACTTTATTCCCCACTGATACCACATGCAAATTCTATCCAATTGGAAGGCCTCTCTCCAAGGCCTTTTCCAGTGCCTATAAGCTGAGGGCTGCTATCATCTGAATGTCCCCTGAAGTTTATGTGTTGAAACTTACTCACCAATGTGACAGTATCAAGAGGTGGGGCCTTTAGGAGGAAATTAAGTCATGAGGGCAGAGCACTCAAGGATGGTATGAGAGCCCTTACTTATTAAAGGGCTGGAGGGAGTGGGTTCACCCCTTTTCCATCCCTTTAGCCATGTGAGGACACAGTATTTGTCCCCTCTGGAGGATGCAGACACAAGCCATCATCTTGGAAGCAGAGAGGTGGGGCCCTCACTAGACACCGAACCTACCAGTGCTTTGATCTTGAATTTTCCAGCCTCTGGAACTGTGAGAAATAAATTTCTATTATGTATAAATTACCCAGTCAGTGGTATTTTCTTACAGCAGCGCAAACAAACTAAGACAGGGGCTTAGAGGATGGCCCCATATTGGAAGGAAATGAGGAGGTCCTCTTGTCCTTGCCCCTGTGAATCTCATGTATCTCTTTCCCTGAAAGGCTCCCAGGATGGGCATTTCACAAACTCCCCTCATCAAGAGACCAAGAGCCTCCTCCCAGGGTTAACCAAAATCCCATTAATAGTGCTGCATGAAGCAGGGAAAATGACTCCTCTCTGGGCTCAGTCCCTTGTAGCCCTTTCAGCCTTTCTCACGGCCCCATTAACTACTTGGGTCTGTTTTCTTCCTCTGGAATGTATGTGTCTTTTCCTGGGAAACTGCCAAGCACTTGGGGGAGACGGTATGGGCAGAAATGACCACAAAGCTAGAGGGAATGCTTAAGAAATCCAACAACCATTCAACACAGATTTATTGAGCATCTGTCATGTTCCAGGAACTACGCGAGGCACATGGGAGAGATGGGCTCTGGCTGGGCGAGCCCCTCCAGCAACCCAGCTTCTGAGGGCATATTAGCCACTCTATGATGCAGTTCCACAAACTTCTTTTACCTTTGTAGAATTTATTCCAGTCTGTCTAATGGGTAGCATGGCAATTTGTGTAAAGAACATAACCGCCTACTGGACTGCAAATGCCTTAAGGGTGAGGAGGATCCACACAGGTGTTCTGTACCTGTTTGATGAATTAATCAAAAGCAGAATTCATCCTCTGTTATTATCTCTGGAGGCGGTGGGGAGCAAAATTAAGTAGGAAAAGAGCAGTGAACATGCACAAAGCTCCTGAAGCTTTCTCCTCGATTAAACACACACACACATGCATGCATGCATATGCATGTGTATGTGAGTGCATGCGCGCACACACACACGTGCACGCGCACACACACACACACATTTAAAAGGGACTCTTGGCTCCCTGCTGCTTGCTTGAAAATGCAAGCTTCAAGAGACAATTAAATATTGATATCTTTACATCTCAGTATTTTCTTTTCAAATCCAAACAGCCCCAACAGGGGCCATTGCTGGTACTTATTTAACTCTTTAAAAATATCGACAAGGGGTTTTATCTTTTTAAAATTAAGTCGTTAAGTGCAGAGAAGATGCAACAGGCTATGGGGTGGGAATAGGCTAACTCCCCTGAAACAAGCCTGTGGGGAGTCCCAATTCACTCTCATAGATTTCACCTGGGAGAACTGGCTCTAAGGGGCCTGGCCAGCTCTGCTAGATCCTGGATTCCGGGCCCAGCCCCCCAGGCCACACCCCCTCCATGGTCTGAAAAGGACAAAGGGATGCTCTCTTGGCAGCTTTCCCCAACAGGCACTTGTGCACCCTGCAATCAGAGGCTTGGCAGAGTTATATAAATTGCCTGTGCATAATGATGGCCTTGCTGAATAGATTAACTCAGCAGGGGGTACCGGACAAAGGCAAGCGGGTGCTGGCTGCTGGGCCCTCAACTCTCTGCCCTAGCACCAAGTGTGGTGCCAGTGCTTCTGGACCACACGTGCTAATGGCCTTTTCATCACACTATACTCTCTTTCCCACCTACCATGCCTACCACACACCTCTATCCCAAACATACTCTTGCCTCGTCTCCCACAATCAGTCCCAATAGCCTGCCCTCTAGGAACTTCAAGATCAGGGCTGGAAGGGAAAGTGATGAAACCCTTTCTCAGGAGTTGTTTCATGTAAGGGAGCTTTCAAATGGCTGAATCTTAGCCCCTTGAGTCATTGACAAACATGTCCTATATGTGTCTGTGTTTCATTTTCCATCACGTGAGCAGGACCCATGTTCTCATATTCTCCACAGGACCCAGTCGAGGACCCTCAACACAATAAGTGCTCACCAAATTCTTTTTGGAATAGAATTGAATTCCAAAATTATAGAGCAAGAAAGCATCTTTGAAGTTATGCAAGCAGCCAACAGGCATATTCTGATTGTGACGTACGTGCCATGCACTGCGTGAACACTGACACAGGGATTCTAGCCTAGCTCCTATGAGTTCCTGGAAACTATAGGCAAATTATATCTTTATGTGCTTGTTTACAGGGAGAAGGTCCATGGCTTTTACCAGCTCCTTCATGGGGCCGTGGCCTTTCCCTAAAAAAGGAATGAACAACTGCTAGTCCAATAGGAAGAACAGATATGAAAACCAACAACAACAACAGTGTGCTATGACCTGGGACAGAGATCAGCACAAGATGCTTGAGGACATAAAGGAAGGCCCAGTCTAAGAGGACAGAGCCCTGAAATCAGGATTGCCCCTTTCTAAGGCAGATATTACTAGTCCCATATCACTAATAAGGAAAATGAGGTTCAGAGAGGTTAGGCTACTTGCCCAAGGTCACACATCAGTAAAGCCAAAATCAAAATCTAAGTCTCTCTGATTCCAAGCTTAGTGCTGTTTTGCACTGTCCTTGGCATTTGAGAGCCTGGCCTTGAGACCCCTCATGTTCTCTTAGGCATGGGACCCCTGCAATGGCTGTCTGAATTCCGAACAGCCATGGAGCAGGATTGGCAGATAGGCCTCTCTGTCTCCGGTGTGTACATCTTTGCATGCTTCAGCGAACTTTGTGGAGTCTATTTACCACATCTAAGACCAATTTCCTTCCCTTCAGTTGCTTTGAAGATAATTGAAGGTACTTGCATTGTCTGCCTGGGAATGTAAAAAGCCAGCTAATGCTGCAATCGATGCTTCCTGCTTAATGCTGAGCCTCTGCCCAAGCCCGCCCTGAGCAGCAGCTAACACAGCCTTCAATGATGGCTTCGGCAGATCTTCCCGGCCGGCTACTTTGTTAATCAGAAAGGGGCTGGGGGCTGTGGGGGCCCTCAGGATAATGGCAGGCAGATTGAGTTGTTAAGCCCAAATGAAATATTTAGTAGCACCATTTGCAGGATTCAGCTGGTGGGAGCAGTACTCTTAGCACTGCTTGGGGATAAAAATGGGGGAAGGGTGCCCGCCTTGAGCTCCCCAGGCGAGGGGCACTGATTAGTCTGTTTCAGTCTGCAGTGATGGCGGGAGAGGCAGCACCAGCCCGGGCTGAGGAAATGCCGGAGAGAGGAGGGAGGCGGGGACTGGCCAGGACATGACCTCCTAGCTGGCACCTTTCCCAGGGCAAGCTGGGACTGCCTCAGGAGGGCAAGATGCCAGGCTCTGCAAAACCACATCTGCAGCCCCTTAGAGGACATGAAACAGGGATACCCACAACTATGGAAAAAGCTCCTGTTGTCTTCATTCATCCCCACTTCTTCTAGGCTCTTATGCTCTGTGTTGGAGCTCAGCTTAACATGTAAGTTTAACAAGGACGCGTAGAGTTGGCTGAAGCAAGGGATTGTGAGAGGAGGAAATGGAAAAGATGGTATTCTCCGTTCCTCCTCCTAATCTACTCTGGAAACATAGCATCCCAGCCCTGTGTGCTTTATACCACACCACCACGCTACACTGGCTTCCTCACTTATAAAATAATGGAATCCTGGCATTAGATGGGACTCTGTAGATCACATGTTTGCTCAACATTTATTGAGCTCCTGCCAGGCATGGTGGCTGATGCCCATAATCCCAGCACTTTGGAAGACTGAGATGGGAGGATCACTTGAGCCCAGGAGTTCCAGGCTGCAGTAAGCTATGATCGTGCCACTGCACTCCAGACTGGATGACAAAGAAAGACCCTGTCTCTTAAAAAGGAAAAGAAAAGAAAATATTTATTGAGCTCCTAACCTACTATGATCAAGTACATACTAAGCCATCTAGTCCATCTCACATTCAATATTCTAATGTCTTCTATTTAAGGCTCAGAAAAGTTAGGCTACTTGCCCACGGAAGAGCCAAAATCAAACTCTAAGTCTCTCTGATTCAAAGCTTAGTGCTGTTTTGCCTTGCACTTGGCATTTGAGAGTCTGGCCTTAAGACCCCTCATGTTCTCTCAGGTATGGGACCCTTACAATTGCTGTCTGAATTCTGAATAGCCATAGAGCTATTGGCCAATTGGCTTCACCCCAGGTAGCCAGTCTTTGAATGCCTTATGAATAAGAAATGCATTATTTCACATTGATCCTCATTCTAACCCATCTTTGTTAAAAATACTTCCTTTTGATCAAGCCAAAATTTGTTTCAGTTTCTATTTATACCATCAGCCCTTGTTCCCTTTTACCCTTCCTCCATTATTGCCAAAGCCACAGTAGAGTCCTTCTGATATCTGAAAACGGCTTCCAGGTTCCTTCCAACCCAGTGGCAAGACCAAAATGTAATTACTAATCTGAGGAACAAGGTGGACTGCAGCAATGCCAAGCCTCTTGGATGTCAAGCAACTTAATCTTTTCCTAACGCTTCTCCCTCATGTTTTTTTTATTCTTTTTCTCCTTAATCTCCAGGTCTAACACAAAGTCACAAACTCCTTCATAAAAGCAGGTTACAAGATTTCATTTCTTGTCTGTGATAGACTGGCTTGTATCAAACAGATTCTCATGCTCGCTCTGCTGACTGGCTGGAGTGCAGAGGTGATCTTGGCTCACTGCATCCTCCACCTCCTGGGTTCAAGCGATTCTCCTGCCTCAGCCTCCCAAGTGGCTGAGACTGCAGGCGTGTGCCACCATGCCCAGCTAATTTTTGTATTTTTAATAGAGACGGGGTTTCACCATGTTGGCCAGGATGATCTCAATCTCCTGACCTCATGATCCACCCACCTTGGTCTCCCAAAGTGCTGGGATTACAGGCATGAGCCACCGTGCCCAGCCAGAAAAAAAAGGTTTTTACAATTATTGAAGATCTACCAAAGAAGGCAGGACATATGAGCCAAATTTCTGAAGAGAAATGAATTGAGAAGCGCCCTCCATTCATGATTGCTCTTCCCTTCGTGTATTCACTGAATCATATATAGCAGCTCAGACTGAAAAGATAAGCATCAGACAGTAGCTAAGATACTGTAAGGCCAAGCAGAGTTTTAGACAGTCTCATGTGGCTGAGGAGACAAATAGAAGTTCAAAGCTACCAAGGCATCAAGGACATGAGGAAATGAGATCCTGGAGAGAAGAGATCAAATAAGTGAACCCAATATTCAATGCCAATTTCTCTCAAGCCATTTGTGATCTGTAATCAGCAACTGAGGGGCTGAGAAACCTAACCAAAAAGTGCCTATGAGGCTAGAAAATTTAAAAAGAGCATTTTAGCACTCTTACAGTGCTAGGGAGACTTGAAGACCACCAAGGAGGAGACCTGGTAAACATTTCAGGCTTTAATTTGGGACACACGAAGTACTAAAGCCAAAGAATAAAAGCAAGTAGGGAATTTATGAACCTTCACAGAGAATAGAACCAAGCTTCAGATACAGGTGACCTGCCCCCACCCTAATTGACTAAGTAAACCTTAACTGGAAAAAGATAACATCATCCAGAGACTACAATTTTTCATAACAATGGGTGACATTTAATAAGAACTAACTAGACATTCTAGGACATAAAATGAAATAACTAAGAACCAAAATAAAAAACAGATTATAGAAACAGATTCACAGCTGAACCAAAATATTGGTGTTTTCAGACACAGATTTTAAAATAACTGTGATAAATATCTATAAGGAAATAGATCAAAAATGGGAAATTTCAGCAAAAAAAACCACCTTGAGATCTATAAAAAGAACCAAATTACAATTCTAAAACTAAAAATATATAACTAAAATTAGTAAGTTGTATTTAACAAGAGATTAAACACCACTGAAAGAAGGAAGAGGCTGGAATGATAGATTAGAAGGCAATACCCAGATTATAACAAGAGAGAATATTTTTAAGAGATGGAAATATAGAAAAGAGTGTAAGAAACATATGGGACGATGAAAAGGTCTAATATATTTGGAGTCCCAGAGGAAAAGGAGAGAAAAAAATGTGGCATAAACAATATTTGAAAATTACTGGCTGAGAATTTTCTAAGACTGACAAGTGACATCAAGCTACAGATTTTCAGACAGCCCTAAGCAGGATAAATGTATACTCAAGCATACCATACCCAAACTGCCAAAAATCCAAAACCAAGAGAAATAGTTAAGGCAGCCAGAGAAAAACCCACATTATTTTCAAATGAGTAACAATAATACATAGATAACTTATCAGTAGAAATTATAAAAGTGATCAAAGTAATAATTGTCCATTTATTATCATTTATCAAAGATGCATATGAAATCTCAGGAATAACCGCTAAAAGGATAGCAAAAAACTATATAACTAACACAATAATGGAAATAAGAAAACAAAGCTAGGCATGCTGGCTCACACCTGTAATCCCAGTGCTTTGGCTGGCCAATGTGAGTGAATTGCTTGAGCTTAGGAGTTCGAGACAAGCCTGAATAACACGGCAAAACCCCCTCTCTACAAAAAGTACAAAAATTTGCCAGATGTGGTGGTACACATCCATGGTGCCAGCTACTCATGAGGTTGAAGTGGGAGGAGTGAAGAGTGAGTACCACTGCACTCCAACCTGGGCAACAAAGCGAGACTCTGAAAAAAAAGAAGGAAGGAAGAAAGAAAGAGAGACAGAGAGAGAGAGGGAGAGCGAGGGAGGGAGGGAAGGAGAGAAGGAAGGAGGGACAGAAGGAAAGAAAAAGAAAAAAAGAAGAAAACATACTTGATTAACTCGAGCTGAGCATGGTGATGGGCGCCTGTAATCCCAGCTACTTCGAAAGCTGAGGCAGGAGAATCGCTTGAACCCAGGAGGCAGAGGTTGCAGTGAGTTGAGATCGCGCCACTGCACTCCAGCCTGGGCAATAGAGCGAGACTCTATCTCAAAAAAAAAAAAAAACTCGATTAACTCAAAAGAAGAAAAGAAAGGAGGACAAAAGGGGCATCTGGAAGATACAAATAGAAAACATGTAGTGCACTTAAGCTCCAAAATGTTAGTAATCACATAAAAGGATAAATACACTAAATCCTTATATTGGAAACAAAAATTGTAAGACTATTGATAAGATCTTAATGTCTATATATATTTATATTATCCTGAAGACAAACATAAAGTTTCTGAATTGGAGAAGACTATTATTACTCACAGCAATAACTACAGCAGTTTCCCATGCCCAATTCTCCCACTGAGGTGTGGGGCAATGAGACCCAGATGGTTAGGCCTGTGCATGCAAGGCAGGGAGTGGGGTGGTGGGGCGGCGGTATGGTTTCTGGTTTCTGGCTTTACAGGAGAGAAGTTCCAAAATTATAAGTATGGGCATTTACATAGAAACAGATACAACTGCCTTCCCTGTCGTCTTCTAAGAGAGGGAGAGGAGCCTTGTTTTTCTAATGCAAACAAATTTTCTCGGGGAAGAGAAAGGAAAAAGTCTCTACTCTGAAGTGCAAGTATTTGGCTCTTGGTAAGATGAGTTTACCTATCCCTTGAATAGGAGCAGATGGCTCCATTACAAAGGAAAAAAGTGGTTCCAGGTCTATCATCCTTAGACTGTGAGAAGCAAATGTGTCTGGGGAAAAGAGAAATGCTCCATTGTTAGAGCATGTCAATTTTCTTTGTTCCAAAAGCTCTAACCATGCAGGAACATGGAAATATTCATATTGCTTTTCAATAACTATGATGAAAATAAACAACTATAGGCTACTTACAAGTGATGTACCTTAAATATAAGACCACAAAAAGGATGAAAGGAAAAGAATGGAAAAAAAATACTATGCAAACACTAACCAAAAAAAGATAGTATGGCTATACTGTCTTTAGATAGAGTAGACTTTGAGGCAAGAAGAGTTGACAGAGAAAATGAAATATGTTTTACAATAACAAAAACAATATAAAAACATATATCACATATTTTATAATAAGAAAACGATCAATCCACTGGGAAGATATAAAAATTTTACCTGTGTATCCACCTCATAACATGGCCTCAAAATGTAAAATGCAAAATTTGGAGCAAGGAAAAATAATTTCATATATTTTTCCCAGTAACAGAATAAGCACATAGAAATAAACAAAGTATATAGAAGATTTGAAAAATATACTTAATAAACCTAAACTAATTAAAATATATAAAAATACCATACCTCACACCCTCTTGGAGCCAAGGTAGAGTAACCAGTACCAGATATACCCTCCTACTGAAAATAACTAAGAATTTTAAGAAAATTTTACTTTCTTGTTTGTGAAACAATGTTTCTTAAAACTTTGGACATTAAGCAACAAAGAACAGTGATTTCTGAGAGATGGGAAATAAAGGAGGTAAGTGAACTGTACAGCTGCCCTTGGTTCATTGCCTAAAGAGAGTTTCCAGGCTGTGGTGCAAGGAGGGGAACCCAGGAGAAGTCCAGTGATCTCTGAATTGAGGGGATAGATCAAGAGTCAGAGGAGACCAGGGGAGTTAGGGTTCACTCATACCACAGCTCACTAATTCTCTTTTTATTTTTTTAGTCTTATTGTATTTCTGTATTTTATTTACCTGTGTATCCACCTCATAACATGGCCTCAAAATGTAAAATGCAAAATTTGCAGCAAGGAAAAATAAATAATTTCATAGCAATGGCAGAAACTCCTGCTATGTATTCAGGTTTCCTAATATTTTCTTGTACAATGTCTAAGCTACCATAATTTTATTCAGTGTATTTTTTATCTCAAACATTGCAGTTTTCATCTCTTGAAGTTCAAATTGAGTCTATTGTTATATCTTTTATGCCTGTACTTTACATAGCATAATATTTCTTTTAGCTTTTTGAACATATGGAATATAGTTATAACAAGTGTTATTATGCCCTTTTGTACTAATTCTACCATCTGGATCAATTTTTATTGATTTTTCTCCCCATTATGGGTATAATTTTAATGCTACTTTACATAGTTTTTTTTTTATGGGATGCCAAGCATTATAAATTTTATCCTGTTAGGTGATGGATATTTTTGTATTCCTATAAGTATTCCTTAGATTTTTTCTGAGATGCAGTTAAAATATTTGAAAACAGGCTGACCTTTTTGAAGCTTGCTTTTCAGCTTTGTTAGATAAGACTAGAGTAGCATTTATTCTAGGGTGAATGTTCTCCACTACCAAGGCAAAACACTTCTGGATTCTGTCCCTGATGCTCCATGAATTATGGTTTCCACTTTGTATAGTGGGAATAGTCATCACATTAGTCAAGTATGAGAGCCATAGATTGCCCCATCTAATCTTTTCAGGTATTTCTTTCCCTGGCCTCAGGTAGTTTCCTCAAATGTATACTCTTAGTAGTATCCAGATGAATATTTAAAGAAAACCCTCTGCAGATTTTTGAAGTTCTTTCTATCTTTCATATGACTCTCTCCTCTCCTTCAGTTAGACTGCAATAAGTTAGAAATGTATACTATAAATCCTTAAGAAAACACTAAAATGACAAAACAAAAAATTATAACAAATAGCTCAACAAAAGTAATAAAATGGAATAACAAAAATACTCACAAATAATAGCAGACATCTTAGGCAAATCAAATACAATAATATATAAAAAGGATAATACTTCATGACTAGGAACTTTAGGTTGGTTTAATATCCAAAAATTAATATAACTCACCATGCTAACAGAAAAAAAAACAAATAATATAATCCTCTCAATAGATACAGAAAAAGCATTTGACAAAATTTAATGATCATTTCTTATTTTTAAAGTTCTCAGAAAACTTGGAATCAAAGAGAACTACCTTGCCTTGATAAAGTCCATCTGTAATAAACTATACTTAATATCACACTTGAAGCAAAAGTTAAGTACAAATGGCTTTACCAGTGGATTCTACCATGCATCGAAGAAAAAAATAATGCCGATCATATACAAACATAGATGCAAAAATTCAAAACAAATTATTAGTAAATTGAATCCAGCAATTTATAAAAAGAACAATACAATTAACTTGGGCTTATTCTAAGAAAGCAAAGTTTGTTTACTACTTAAAAATTGATCAGTGTAATTGATTGTAATTCACCAATTAAAAGGATGAAGAAGAAAAAAATTACATAATTATCTCAATAGATATAGGAAAGTCATTTGATAAAATTCAATGTCTGTCCTTCTTTAAAATTAGAAAGGAATAAAAAGTTTAGCAAATTAATGACAAAAGGAAACTTCCTTAATTTCATAAAGGACAACTACAAAAAAATTGCAGCAAACACCATTCTTAATGATAAATATTGAAAGACTTACCTTTGATATCAGGAGTGATGCAATGATGTTCGTTTTCACCTTCCTTATTCAACATTATATTGCAGGTCTTATATAGTCCAGGGCAAGAGGCAGAGGAGGATAAAATAATTGAAAATAAATATATAGGATAATCTTGTAGTTCATAAGCATGATGATTGCCTTTTCACACTCGTATGAGATGTGCCTCCCTTGAACCTTGTTATGATGTTGGCACATTACCCATCTGATGTGAAAAAGAAAAATAAGGAAAAAATAAATAAAGCTGTCACTTTCTGTATTTGAAAACTGAAAATAATGTACAAATAAACTGATAGAGTTAAATTAATTTCAATTCTATCAAGTCAAACGAGGTCACAGCTCAACATGCAAAAATTAATTGTATTTCTGTATACAACCAACATTTTTTTTAAAAATTATAAAATATCCTTTTCTGTAGCATCAAAACATGAGTACCCTAAAATAAATACAACAAAATATGTGCAAAACCTGAAGACAAAAAACCAATATGACTGATTAAGATAAATTAAAGACCAAAACTGGTGGGTTAAGATAACATAGTTATTGATTGAAAAAATCAATATGGTAAATGTGTTAATTCTCCCCAAACTGATAAAAAATTCATTGTCATTACAATCAAAATTTTCAACTTTTTAAAAAATTTTGAAGACATTGACAAACTGAATCCAAAATTTATGTAAAAGTGCAAAGTATTAAAATAACTAGGAGAATTTTGAAAAATAGTAACAAATTTGGAGGTCTTAAACTACCAGATATTAAGATAGATTATAAAGCTCCTGTAATTAAGATGCTTGTAGAAAGGGCACAAAGTTAGCCAATGCACAACAGAACAGAATAGAGAACCCTAAAACAGACTAATGTGTGCTGTCATTTGCCTTATCACAAAGGCAAGATGACAGAAAAATGGGAAATAGTCTTTTAAAGAAATGAAGCCTAATCAATTGAATATTCATATGAAAAAAAAGCAAATTTTGATCCCTACCTCACACCATACACAGAATCAATTTTGGATGTGTTGTAAATGAAAAAGTGAAAAGTAAAACAATGAAGCTTTTAGAACATGGGAGAACATGTTAATGGCTTTGGAGTAAGCAAATATTTCTTAAACAGGGCACAAAACACATTAATCATGAAGAAAAATATTGGTAATGAGCTGTTATCAAAATTTAAAACTTCTGTTTATCAAATGATACCTTAAGAGTGAAAAAGCAGGCTGGGTGCAGTGGCTCACGCCTGTAATCTCAGCACTTTGGGAGGCTGAGGCAGGCGGATCACGAGGTCAGGAGATCAAGACCATCCTGGCTAACATGGTGAAACCCCGTCTTTACCAAAAATACAAAAAATTAGCCAGGCGTGGTGGTGGGCACCTGTAGTCCCAGCTACTCAGGAGGCTGAGGCAGAAGAATGGTGTGAACCCAGGAGGCGGAGCTTGCAGTGAGCTGAGATTGTGCCACTGCACTCCAGCCTGGGCGAAAGTGTGAGACTCCATCTCAAAAAAAAAAAAAAGAGTGAAAAAGCAATTCACATAGTAGGAGAAGGTATTCACACTATACACTGTGAATAAATTCATGTCCAACATATATAAAGGAATTCTACAATCAGTAGGAAGAAGTATACATATTTCATATTTTCCAACAGAAAAATGTGAAAAATATGAATAGGTACTGCACAAAGGATGATATGCGTGTATGCAAAAAGCCTATGAAAAGGCACTCAATTTCGCTAGTCATTAGGGAAATGTAAATTAAGAAACCACAATGAATTACTACTACACACTCACCAGAATAAAAAAATTTAAAACACTGATAATAACCAAGTAATGGCAAAGATGTGGAGCAAATGAAACTCTTATAGATCGCTGGTATAAGCATAAGCTGGTAAAACCACAAGTCTGCTCCTAAGTATATATCTTAGGAAATGTCATGTAGAAAATATATGTGGAAATGCATGCATATGTGTACAAAATAATATTCCTAATAGCAACACACTGGGTCAGGGCAGGAGGAGTCCATCAATAGTAGAATGGATAAATAAAGTGTGATATACTCACACAATGGAGTAGTACACAACAACAAAAAAATGAATTAGTGCTACTACATACAACAGCACAGATTTACCTTATAAATATAAAATGGAACAAAAGAAGTCACAAAGAGAAAAGCACATACTGCATGATTCTTTCTGTATAAAATTCAAAAGTAGGCAAAACTAATCTGTAGCAATGGAAGTCAGAATATTGGCTATGTTTAATGGGGTTAATGACTAAGAGAGGCATGACAGAAGTTTGGGGCTACAGGTAATAATGTTTCCTAATCTGGATGACAGTTGGTTAAATGACAGTGAAAATTTGTGAACTTGTACACTTGTAATTTTTGCACTTCTTTGTATGCATTTTATACTTCAGTTTTGTAAATGCTTGCCAAAAATAATAAAAAAGGTTATAAACATCATCCATAGCATGATTCTATATATGTAAGTTTGTATAAATAATATGTACTAAGCATAATATATAAAACTATATCTAACAAAATGCTAACAGTAATTGTACCTAGGTGTTGGTTTATGAGTCATTTTCACTTTCTTCTTTATACCTTTTTGTATTGTCTGAATACTTTCAATGAAAATGTATTGCTTTCATAAAAGCTAAAATAAAGTTCACATTTTTAGATGGTACAATGGTATTGTGGTTATGTTTAAAGAATAAGAGTTCTTATCTCCAAGAAACACATAATTGAAGCATTTACAGATGAAATAATATGATGTCTAGCAGGGGGTAGGGAGAAATAGGAAACATAGATTTTTTTTTTAATGGCCGTATGTTGGTAATTGCTGAGACTGAGTGACAGTCCATGGGGATTCATTATACTTTTTCTCTACCTATGTGTGTTTGAATAATAAAGACTTGAAAAACAAACAGTCTTTCATAAACATAGAACTTATGCATGGCAGACGTTACCCATAGCAAAAGCTATGCATAATCTGTATACAGCCAAGAGAAGATGGATTATTAGAGAACATTTTCTCAATAACTGGGTGGAGGGCAGCTGGATTCCACCAAAAAATGTTGTCATGGAGACTGTGTTCATGCCTTGTTAAAGGTCCTCTGGGATCCAAGCCTTGTTCGAGAGTCCAGCCTTATAGAAAAGCTGCCCAAAGGGAGCAAATTACTCATGGGACCATAGACTCCCACCAACCTAGAAAGGATCTAAGCCCTAATGGAGAGTGCAGTCGTGCAGAAGATGGACCACCAATACCTGAGCCTTCTCTAGGGCTTTTCTGAAAGAAGACAAAGGGCAACTTCTTTCACAGAGAATCAGAACCTACCTTAGAAGTTTCTTGCCTTTTTAACTCTGGGAGTAAGGTATCAGGACAGGAATTGGTGAGGAGATGCAGAGAAGAGAGTCTTATTGCCTTAGATGAAAAGGCTGCTGTGAGTTCTGGCCAGACTACAGGCCCTTGGGTGCTGTCTACAGTGGCCCTGGGATCCCTGCTCGGATAATCTGATTGGCTCTCATCCTAACATTGGTCTACTCTTTGGTCACTTAAGCCTGATCCAGCCTTGATCTGAGTACAACCATACCTCAAATTGTCTTTCTGACCAACCTTGTGTTGACATTCTCGGATGCTATAGTCTTTTCTATAACCTCTTTTGGCTAATGGATAAAAGTACCACTAGCTGAATTTGCAACAAATTTCAAGTACAGGTCAAAGACCTTAATTCCTTTTGGAGAGGGATGTTAAGTAGGAGGAGTCAGTAAGGCAGCTGAGAAACCTTCTAACTAGGGAAAAGCCTGCCATGCTTCACAAAAACAAGAATTAAGCTGCTGCCTAAAATTTATGTTTCACTTTGGCTTTTAATCTGGGAACAACCTGGAACTTGAGGATTGATCAAGGACAGCAAACTAAGGCATTCTCTAGAACAACACTGTCCGATTGAAATACAATGCCAACTACAAATGTGAACCACATATGTAATTTTACATTTTCTCATAAGCAATCTTTCTTTATTTATTTATTTATTTATTTATTTATTTATTAAGACAGAGTCTCGCTTTGTTGCCCAGGCTGGAGTGCAATGGCGCGATCTCGGCTCACTGCAACCTCTGCCTCTCAGGTTCAAGTGATTCTCCCACCTCAGCCTCCCAAGTAGCTGGGATTGCAGGCACCCGCCATCATGCCCAGCTAATTTTTGTATTTTTGTGGAGATGGGGTTTCACCATGTTGGCCAGGTTGGTCTTGAACTCCTGACCTCAGGTGATCCACCCACCTCGGCCTCCCAAAGTGCTGGGATCACAGGTGTGAAACACCACACCCAGCCTCATAAGCAATTTTAAAAGTAAAAAAGAAGCAAGTGAAATTAATACAGTAGTCAGTTCTTTAGTCTAATATATCCAAAATATTATTATTTCAATATGTAATAAAAATGTTAATGGAATATTTTACATCTCTTTTGTACTATATCTTTGAAACCCAGTGTATATTTTATACTTGGGATACATTTCAATTCAGAATAGCCATAATTCAATAACCTAATAGCACATGTGTCTAGTAACCATCTTCTTGGACAAGGACAGCACTAGAAGCCAAGGAGGGAACTATCCTGTTCTGACTACCAAAGACTATTATAGCTGAGGAACTGGACATTCCATCATAAACTGTCCTAACATCCTCCACGTGCCAGCCACGCACAAGCCCTGGAGAAATCACTGGTGAGCTTGTTCTATTCAAGTCCTGAGATAATATTGGATCTACATGAAGCAATAACTGACAATAGTTATGGAATGGGTAAAAATGTTATCAAGCTGTTCCCAGAATCTATTTTATTCATGCTGAATGATGATACTTGGCTATTTCAATAAAGTTGAATAATTTATATATTTAAAGTATAATTGACATGTAAAGGTGTGCTAATATCTCTTAAAAGTCATTGGAAACCTGGTGGTTCCAACAACATAACCCTCTCTCAGTGAGGAGCAAAGTACTCAAAGGAAAATATAATCACACTTCCACATGCAAAACTTGTGGAGGTAATCCCAGAAAATGAAAAGATCTCAATGAAATACCAGAAAGATAAATCTGGGAAAAAATATAACATGATGCAATCAATTGCAGTTTGAGAGTAAGGGGCAATGGGCAGGATGACGTGATGAAGCAGTGTGGGCTTTGCAGCAATACTGTTTGACCTTGAGATGTCTCGAGTCTCTATTCTCTTCCTTATAAAATGGAATAATGGTGTCTGCTTCTCAGTGGCTATAAGGATTAAATGAGGTAAAACACAATGCATAGCAAGTGCCTTACCCAGGGTAGATGCAAAAAAATGGATTATTTTCTTTTTGTTATCAATCAATATTTGTTCAATAGCCACTATGTAATAGACACTGAAAAAAATCACAGCATATAAAGAGGTATTAGTGGATGTAGGGTGGTGAGTACAACTCACAGGGCTTGTCCTATCTAAGAAAAGCTTCTACTCAGCTCTGTGACCCAAGACAGGATTTGTTGCTTGTGTACCACTCACTTAGGGGTCTCTAGAGCAACAACACATTAGCCTCAAGAGTTTAGCTTTATCCAATCCCTCGAACATTATTCTGGCTTTTGACAGACATTGCATTCAAGGAGAGGTTGGGAAAATTTCTAGAGTGTGCAGAGGGCCGATGAGGATGTGTCCACATAACTCAAAGGTGCAGAATCCAGGAAAGCCCAATACTACAGGAATGAAAGGATGGCAAGACAGAGACAACTACCAAAAATCCTCTGTGACTTTCTAGATCACCTCTTTCTCTTGCCTTGCTCCACACTGCTCTGGAGTGCCCATTGTTTCCCAAGCTGCCCAGTGCTGCGCAGGGGACCACAGTACCATGATGAACCAGTAATTTCTGGAGAGCTGCAGCTAAACAGTGTCTCACCTGCTGCATCAGATCTCAACAGAAGCACAGGTGTGGAACAGGGAAGCATATTGACCGTCTACAGGTACACGCCTAGAGATACAAGATTTAAGCACCAGCTAGTAAAGGGGGTTGTTAATGTGCAGGGTTTTATGCTTTTGTTCTTGTTCAGCCACTTGGCTTTGCAATGAGAACCTCTACCTGCTCCCACCCACTTCGCTTTCCCAGCATCTGGATTCCCACTCCAGCAGTCACCCTGCACCCTTCTGTGGCACATCTGCAGAGGGCAGGCCATGACCTTGGGTTTCTCCTGGCCTGCTCATCTCCCAACAAGCCAGAGGTAAGCAATAGCTCCTGGGGCTGTGCATCTTACCCAAGGTAGGTGCCTGCCAGTCAGATCACCAACAGGGATTTAGTACATATGAGGCCCCATTCTGGACATCAGCGATATCACTGTAAATGAGACCTAGGAGGGGACAGCTAAGAGACAGTGAGGGATATAAGAAAGCCCAGATCATAGGAGAGGTGGAACTGACTACCTTTGAATCCTACCATGAAACACTGCACCTTTCAGGCATTGCCTAATCTAGCCTTCAGCACAGTTCTGTGAAATAGAAACTGTTACCCCATTTAACAGATGAGAAAATTAA